>NC_045780.1:21638543-21941574 GCF_008692025.1 Phocoena sinus | reverse complement strand
CAATCCCTCAGGAAACCCAACTGGCTCTATCATGAAACTACATAAAGAACTTGATCACTTCTCCCCATTGCTCTGGCCCTGGTCACTATCATCTCTCACCTGGATGACTCAAATGCCGACAAGCTCTCCCATCCCGCAGAGCTTATTCTCAACACTACAGCTAGAGAGATTCTTTAAAAACAAATCAGATCACGTCCCTTAACTCTTCAAAACCCTCAACACCACCCGTCTCACCACACAGAATAGAATCACAAGTCCCAGCGATGATCTACAAGGCCCTACCCCATCCCACTAATTGTACCCCTACCCCCGTGCACTGGGCTCCAGCCACACTACTCTCCTGCCATTCTTCAAATCCTCTAGATATGCTCCCACCTCAGGGCCTCTGCACTGAGTGGGGAGGGAAGAGCTTTCCAGATGGAGGGAACATGTTCATGTCTTGCTCCCTCACCTCCTTCAGGTTCTTTAGAAATTATCATCTCAACGGCACCTTCTCTGTCCACCCAGCTGAAATTTCAGTAACCTGCCTTTTCCGGATTTACGTTTTCTCCTCAGCACTTAGTGACACTTGATCTACTATGTACTTTACGTATTTGCCTTGCTCGTTATCTGTCTTTCCTACCAGAAAACATTTCTGCTGTTTTGTTCACGGCTGTCTCCCCTGCCTTGAACAAAACTTGGAATTTAGTGTGGGCATTCAGTAAATATCTGTCGGCCAAATGAACGAATGAAGACAGAGGACTGCACTGAAGGGCACTCTGAGCGATATGGACAGCAACCGCTGTAAGAATTAAGAGGAAAAAGGTCACTTCTGATAAGGGCAATCACAGAAATGTCAAGGAGGAAGTAGGGTGTGAGCTGGGCTTTTAAAAATGAGGAGGGGGTTCGTGCCCCAGTCCGGGAAGATCCCACATGCCGGGGAGCGGCTGGGCCCGTGAGCCATGGCCGCTGAGGCTGCGCATCCGGAGCCTGTGCTCCACAACGGGAGAGGCCACAACACGGAGAGGCCCACGTAAAAAAAAAAAAAAAAAAAAAAAAAAAAATGAGGAGGGGGATTCCCTGGTGGCGCAGTGGTTGAGAGTCTGCCTGCCGATGCAGGGGACACGGGTTCGTGACCCGGAGGATCCCACATGCCGCGGAGCGTCTGGGCCCGTGAGCCATGGCCGCTGAGCCTGCGCATCCGAAGCCTGTGCTCCGCGACGGGAGAGGCCACAACAGTGAGAGGCCTACGTACCGCAAAAAAAAAAAAAAAAAACAAAAAAAAAAGAGGAACCTTTGGTAAGTGTAGTGGTGGGGAGAGCCCAGTTGTGAGGTAACAGGAACAAAACTCCGGAAGCAGGTACATACAAGACATGTGGTAGGGGTACTGCACAGACCAGCATGCCTGGAATGGGGGTTCCTAGAGGAAGGTAATGCTGAAGAGTTAGGCTGGGGCAACAGAGAAGCCTTGGCATGCAACCCGGGGAACTTGGATGTTGCAAATCAGGATTCCACATCGAATTTTAATTTCCCACTTCATTTGTCCAGGCCGTAATCATAGCTGGCTCCACAACCACAGCATATAAAATACTTCTGTGATGATAGGGCATAAGGGAGGCAAAAAGATTTCTCATCAGCCTCAGAGTAATACCACTCGCTGTTCACAGAACCTGTGTTGCCAGTTAACTTACTGTTGCCAAGAAGAGAGGCAGCTTTGACTCAAACATCTGAAGGCTGGGACCATAGCTTTTAGCAATGCACATGTTAGAGTTGTAAAAAAAAAAAAAATCAAAAACAAACTGGGGAATTTATCTTACAGTCAGTATATTATGATTTCCCATTAGATGTAATGGCCAAGACTCAGCAAATTAGAAAGCAGCTGAACTAAGTATTGTCCCAAACCTTTAAGAAAACGTGATTTTTGGAGGGGGCATTCAGTAGAACATTAACTTCCAAGCAGCTGATAGACAGTTCCCAATTAGATACTGCTGAACAATAATAATATCTTTCTTCCCGAGCCATTCTCAGGATAATAAAACTTTTATAAAGAGGACTAGGCTGTAATACTTCCTGAGTGCAGGGTAAGTCAACTACTAATGACTGATCCAAGAAGAGCTGAATATTCCCTTAGCAATGTCCCCTTAAAATTAAAAAGCTGGGCTTCCCTGGTGGCGCAGTGGTTGGGGGTCCGCCTGCCGATGCAGGGGACGCGGGTTCGTGCCCCGGTGTGGGAGGATCCCGCGTGCCGCGGAGCGGCTGGGCCCGTGGGCCATGGCCGCTGGGCCTGCGCGTCCGGAGCCTGTTGCTCCGCAACGGGAGAGGCCACAACGGTGAGAGGCCCGCGTACCGCAAAAAAAAAAAAAAAAAAAAAAAAAAAAATTAAAAAGCTATTCAGACTACATCAGGACAGCACTCTCTCCCACCCACTGCCTGTTCCACTGAAGCCCCTGTTCTTTCCACTCTACCTAAAAGGAAACTCTCAACACCATTTCCTAGTGACCCTCAAAAAGCAGATACCCATTGGCATTGCTGTGAATCTATCTTTTTCTGATATTTCTCTGGGCAAAATTCTGAGCAAAGGCCAAACAGTGCTCGTTAAAGTAGAAACAGAAATGCATGGGGGAAGCTATACAGCAGACAAATCAGAACCAGCAGCAGCAATTCTCCTGTGGAATAAATGAAGACCAAGCAAATGAGAAAAACAAAAGCTCTTTGTTCAGAGCTTGCTATAGCAAAGAAGTCAGCCACTGTCACGAGCACTTGGGCAGAGACTCAAAGGCAGGCAGGGAAGTGGGAAAGTTTCATAGGCACCGGACGGCTGCAGGAGGTCTGCCCTGATTGAAGCTGTTGGCCTGGGGAAGCTGGAGTCAGGCTGACTAGAGGCAGAGCATCCTATGTGATTGTGGAGGGGTGAATATTTGGATTTCTCTGATTGGTTCTTTGTTGGGCGTGGAGACGAAATAGGGCAGCTGTCAGTTATTAATCAAGTCCCGGTCATGTGGGCTGATTGCTTCAGAAGCTATTTAGCCTCCTGGGTTCTTACTAGAGATAGCAGACGGACTCCCTACAAGCCTGGCTGGCTTCCTGGGTAGTTTAAGTGTAGACCACGGGTGGGTTTCCCGGGCAGGCTGCTTCAGGCTGCGGGTCAGAGTTCTGTGTTTATCTGTGGCCTGGCCACCGTCCATTTACACACTCAGTCTCTCATTCCCAAGAGGGTTAGCCGTGTCTCATAGTTGTGAAGCTTCTCTTCAGGCCAAGGCACATAATCCAGCTTCTCCTCACTCCTTCCTTCCTCTCGCCGGACTGGGCTCCCCACACGTGGCCCAGCAACAGGGGCTCTTCCCTTCGTCCTCTCTGAAACATCTCTCCTACCTTGCCTGTTTGATCAAGGCTCTCCTTTGCACTCCAAACCACTTTGCCATCACCCGCAGGGCAGTCTCTGATGAAGGGCCTCCCCAGAATGCACCAGCTCCCCTTCTCTCTCTGCCGTGTTCACATGTCATTTATTTATTGACAGGCACGCATACTTATTGTACGGTATTAACATAAATATCAGTGACCTTGTTCGTCTCCCAAGACCGTCCAGGGCCCAGAATAGTGCCACAGCAGAGAGGTGCTTAGTAAATGGTTCTGATGCTTGGTGACCCAAGCTATGCTTTAGGAAAGCAGAGAGCAATTCCAGTCAACTGGTCAGAAGAGTTCCAGGTAACCTGCTTGACCCCAGGTGGTGTCTTTCTCTCCCCGGCCCTCCTTCTTTTTAAATTTAGAAACATAGTAAAGGCATTTCAGAAACATGTGCATCCTCTATTTTTGGAAAAAAAAGTTTCCCCACTGTTTGAGTAGTAAAGTTATTACATATACCTATTTACCCAGATACTGATTAAATTCTCACTTAAATTCTGGCTTCTAAAAGAACAGTCAGGAGAGCCATTATTTGTAAACACCAAATCTTAAAAGTATAAAACTACTCTGTTAATTTTGTAAGTTCTGACCTTTTGCTCCCTGTTCTCTTTATCTTCTCTGAAATCCTCCCTTGGATACAGAAACCCATCACTTCCCTGGAACTCAGTTAAGGACCAGAAAGGATACAAATGGCCCCTGGGATCTTTAGGTGCGGCATGCAGACTCTTAGTTGCAGCATGTGTGTGGGATCTAGTTCCCCAACCAGGGATCGAACCTGGGCCCCCTGCACTGGGAGCGTGGAGTCTTACCCACTGGGCTACCAGGGAAGTCCCGCTTCCCGTTTTATAAATCAGCTCATATAAAATGAAGTCATGTGGACCACAAGTTATGGGTGAGATATAATCGAACCTCTGCGGGTGTTCTATCTCTTAAAAGATATGAGTCATTATCAGGGTGTGGGTCAGACATGGGAATTTGCACAAGCTCTATGACAAGCCCATAAAATCATATGTAATCTAATAAAGTTGCCAATGAGCCTGTCTCCCTGGATCATATGAATATGTTTCTTCCTGCCTCCACCTAATGCAGCCCACAAAATAGGCCAGGTAATTGCCCATGCTACCAAGTAATAATACAGGATTTCCAAGTCAGCTGTCCTTGGCTACTCCCTTCCCTGACCGAAAGAAAGATATTAAGTTCAAGATAATGCTGGAGACTCCTCGGGCAATTGCCCAGTTGCCCCCAGGAAACGAATTCCCTCCTCCTGCCTCCTAAACTCTAGTCAAACAGGCTTTTTAAAATCCTGCGCTGGGGCTTCCCTGGTGGCGCAGTGGTTGAGAGTCCGCCTGCCGATGCAAGACACATGGGTACGTGTCCCGGTCTGGGAAGATCCCACATGCCGCGGAGCGGCTGGGCCCGTGAGCCATGGCCGCTGAGCCTGCGCGTCCGAGGGGACCGCGTACCTCAAAAAATCCTGTGCTGGTTATTTCTCTCCTGTGCTCTATGATGCTGGGCCATCACTCTGTAGCTGCGCTCCCTTCACCAGCTGGCTCCCCGTTTGGTTCTGTCAATAGGGGGCACTCGAGGGAGACTATGAAGCTGTTTAGTTCCTGAGCCTGACCATGACCGCACCAAAACTCATCCTAGCTGTTGGTTCCAGGCGCAGCAGTTCCTTCCGAACCAGCATGAGCAGCTCCTCCGCTCCCTGCTCAGAGACACTAGCATGGACACCAGCACCCCCTCACCAGAGGTGTGAGTGCCAGCTCCACAGTCTCCCCTTTAAGCTTTTTTTTTTTTTTTTTTTTTGCGGTACGCGGGCCTCTCACTGCTGTGGCCTCTCCTGCTGCGGAGCACAGAAGGGAAGCACCCCCTTTAAGCTTTTGAGGAACCGGTACCAACAAAGTAGGATGTCCTCCAGCCCAGAGGTCTGAGTCAGGGCCCTGCTCCAAGGTTCTAAGTTTCAGAAAATCCCAGCCTCTTACTTGTGTTATCCCAAGCCTCGGGGTGATCACTATTTCCTATAATTCTCACCTCTGCAACAGCTGTGTCCCGTCTTTGCCTTTTTTCTTCCCTAATACCTGTTTTTCTTCCCTAATATAAACAACTCTTTATATTAAGTTCCCTATTAAAACACCTGCTATGGTTTCTGTCTCCTGATTGGACTCTGATACAAGTCCAATAAAGGAACTCATTCAGCCTGATTTCATATCAACACTTCTTTAAGAGCACAGGTGCCGGACTTCCCTGGTGGCTCAGTGGTTAAGAATCCACCTGCCGATGCAGGGGACACGGGTTTGAGCCCTGGCCTGGGAAGATCCCACATGCCGGGGAGCAACTAAGTTCCTGAGCCACAACCACTGAGCCAACGAACCACAACTAGTGAAGCCCATGTGCCTAGATCCCATGCCCCGCAACGAGAGGCCACCACAACGAGAAGCCCGCGCACCGTAACAAAGAGTAGCCCCCGCTCGCCGCA
Source organism: Phocoena sinus (assembly GCF_008692025.1). Taxonomy (NCBI): domain Eukaryota; kingdom Metazoa; phylum Chordata; class Mammalia; order Artiodactyla; family Phocoenidae; genus Phocoena; species Phocoena sinus. The sequence continues at coordinate 21,935,717 of NC_045780.1, read as the reverse complement.
GCTAGAGAAAGCCCGCGTGCAGCAACGAAGACCCAACGCAGCCAAAAATAAATAAATAAATTTATGAAAAAAGAACACAGGTACTGGTTGCTATTTTCCAAGAGGTCTTTATCTCTATTAATTCATGCTCCAAGGGCAGGGACTGGTCCTCAGTTTGAAAGATTCAGAATTGACTATGTCAGCAAATCAAATCAAATCAAATCAGTCTCTGAATCTTTTATAATGTGCAGTGAGCATGTCGGCCCTATGCTCTAGAGAGACAACATCTATTTTCAAGGCTGATTGCTATAGAAAGATTCTTGAAAAGACAGTCCAGAAAAAAGGAAACACAAGAGACCCTAGGAGAACTGTCTCCCAACATTTATCTGAAGCTTGCATATAAACATAGAGCAAAGACAGTTAGTTGGATAATTGAATTGCTTCCATTTCCACACCAGAGATCTATCTACAGGACCTAGAAGAGTTGAGTCTTTGGGCCAGGGTCCCCCTTTCTTATTTAGTGACATTATGTCTCTCTGAATCTAGATTTCTCTAAATTACAGGATACTGATCCCTTTTCTCATTGACACAGAAGTAAGTTGGATATATAAATATTGTTAGTCAAGTCTTCTTCTGGCCAGTAACTAAACCATCCTGTCCCTGTAAAGTGAATGCCTTGTCTGGATGTTACCCATTATGAGATTTAACTATATAGAGAGGACAGTCATATTTGCAAGTAAAGTAGTCCCCACTTATCCACGGGGGGATGTGTTCCAAGATCCCCAGTGGACACCTGAAACCGTGGATAGTACGAAACCCCATAAATACTATGTTTTTTCCTCTATATGCATACCTATGATAAAGTTTAATTTATGAATTAGGCACAGTAAGAGGATTAACAACAATAACGAATAATAAAATATAACAATTATAACAATAACTGTAATAAAACTTATGTGAATTTGGTCTTTCTCTCGAAGTATCTTACTGTACCGTACTTACCCTTCTTCTTGTGATGATGTGAGATTCTTGTCCAGGCCAGGACAAAGTGAGACAGCATGAGATTTCTTCGCACTACTCAGAGCACTGCACAATTTAAAACTTATGAATTATTTATTTCTGGAATTTTTCATTTAATATGTTTGGACTGTGGTTGACCACAGGTAACTGAAACTGCAGAAAGTGAAACAGTGGAAAAGAGGGGACTACTGTAGCTGGAAATTACCTTACTCTCCCTTGGTACCACCCATCCTCAATCTCAAAGACCACCTTAGAGATCTAGTTTGAGCATAAAATTGCTTTCTGCTGTTTTTCCTCAATATAGTGCTAAGGAAATCTATCTTCTATCTATAAATATCTTTACAGTACACATTGGTTCTTAGAATCTTAGGAGAAAGTAATGCCCTAGGTATTAGTAGACTAAGATTCTTGACCTCCTAGATCAATGTCAAATGTGAGATCATAGCTGATGCCTGACTTATATAGGAAGTAAACAATAAACAGTAGTCGTACTGTCAGGGCTCTGGCAAATAACCAAAACTGAGTACATTTGTGCAAAATAAAGAACTTATTATAAGAATAACAGGGTGTCTTCTAGAAATCCACAGGCAGGAAAGCAGCCAGTTTTGGAATGCCTACCCTGCCTTTGCCTTTCTGTATAACGTGACCCCATTCATTGCCATTCATTCAACTCCTTATGTGCCAGGCACAGTATTTGCAGCTCAAACACAATAGAAAACACAAACTGATAATTTTTTTTTATAGTTTAAGTCCCAGAGCTTACAGTCTATTGAAGAGAGACAAATCAAATGATCACACAAGTAAATATAAAACTGCAACTTTGGCAATGCTGAGGAAGGCAGGTACATGGTGTGAGTGTGTAAAAAGGGAGGACCTCACCTACTTGGGGAGGTCAGGGAAGGCTTTCCTGAGGAAGTGAGGACTGAGCAGAGGTCCAAGCTGAAACAAGCAATAACAAAATGTTAGAAGAAAGGGAAGAGCTTTCCACGCAGGGAGAGGAGTAAAGGCCTCCTGGCAGGAGGAAGTATGGCTGGAGCTCTATGGCTGGAGAGCAGAGAGATCAGGTGACCTGCCCAAGGTCACAATAAAACCAGGGTCAAAGAATGGGGACTTCAGCCCAGCTTTACACAATGCCTGGGCTATTTCCATTCCAATACCAAGCCACCCTAGCCAGCAAACATCATCTTCTTCCCACTCAAAACTTTCCTTAGGGACAAAGGCTCATCGGTTAATGCTCACTACAAAGGGTAAAAATGACCAAGTAGAACATGAAAAAGAAATGCAAAACTTGAGCCACAGAAACCGAGAACCTTGCCATAGAATACAGTTTGTTGGTTCCTTGTTGAGCTTGACCAGTCGGGGACTGGGGAGCCTTGGGGATTGTCCATGTCAGTAGTACCCAAAGTGTGGTCCCTGGGCCAGTAGCAGCAACAGCACCAGCTCCTGGGAACTTAATAGAATTGCAAATCCTAGGACCCACCGAAGACCTATGAGTCAGAAACTTGGGAGGTAGACCCAGCAATCTGTATTTGAACAAGCAAGACATCCTGCAGGGGCTTCTAATGCACACACAATGGTCTACATCAGAGGTTTCCAAACCTGTCAGACCATACCAATCACCTGAGGAACTTGTTAAAACATTCCTGGGCTATACCACCATATCTACAAAAATCAGAATTTCAGGGTGGGAACCTGTATTCAGATGATCAGCCTGGTGTGGGAGCCACTGGTCTACATCAAAGGAATACAGTATCTGACACGGTGAGCAATTAATTTTCAAATGCCATTTTTCCTTGCTAGGTAATTAAAGACAATAAGCACCACAAGCTCTACAAGCCAGACTCAGTACATAATATTTTTTTTAATAAATTTATTTATTTTATTTATCTATTTTTGGCTGCGCTGGGTCTTCGTTGCTGTGCGCAGGCTTTCTCTAGTTGCGGCGAGCGGGGGCTATTCTTCATTGCAGTGCAGCGGCTTCTCATTGCGGTGGCTTCTCTTGTTGAGGAGCACAGGCTCTAGGCGCGTGGGCTTAAGTAGTTGCGGCCATGGGATCAGTAGTTGTGGCTCACAGGCTCTTGAGCGCAGGCTCAGTAGTTGCGGCGCGCGGGCTTAGTTGCTCCACAGCATGTGGGATCTTCCCGGACCAGGGCTCGAACCCGTGTCCCCTCCATTGGCAGGCGGATTCTTAACCACTGTGCCACGAGGGAAGTCCCTCCGTATATAATTTGACTGATAATCTTCTATCTTCTCAGCTCTTTGATTTTAAAACAGTACCTTTCAGAGATTTCTTATTTTGATGAATGTCTCCTTGTCACAGTCTCATATATCATATCCACCAAAAACCATATGAGATCCAATCAGTGCTTACCAAATTGAAACCTTGTTATTTTAGTTGTGGCCAAAATACCTGTTCTTGAATATGTCCCCAAGTTCCAAAATATTCAAAAGAAAAGTGCCCAGCCTTGTAACACAAATATGCATCTAATTCAGAGCTTTTTTTTTTTTTCCTGCTTCTGCAAGGAAATAGATTTCTATCATAGTGATTTGGCATTGTTTTAAATAAACATAAAAATAAATATGGAAAGAATTGAGACAATATTGTCTAAAAACAAAAACCAGAAAGTATTTCCAGAGCTGAAACCATAAATGTCATCCTGGATTTATTTTCAAGCAACAGAATTTTCAAGAATCTTAAAATTCTTCCATATCCTGGGATTTATGCAGTTCATCTGCAAATAATATTGACTGGTGTACTGTAGGTAATTTTATATGTCTCAGAAACACTCAAGCAAGACAATGATATATGACTGACTTCCCTCAAGATATAAGAAGGTCACAGTCCCATGAGAAGGGACAAAAAAATGAGTGGTTACTGTAACATAAAAAAAGGCCCCAAGTACTGGTTATCTTCAGATAGTTTAGTGGTTAGGGTCAGCAATCTTTGATTGTGTAAAACCAGAATTTGTGAACTGGCTGCTGCTACCATTCCAATAAAACAAAGAAGTGGGACTTCCCTGGCAGTCCAGTGGTTAAGACTCTGCACTTCCACTGCAGGGGACGTGGGTTTGATCTCTGGTCAGGGAACTAAGATCCCACCTGCCATGCAGCCAAAAAACAAAAAGGAAGAAATTTCAGTAGTTTTAAGAAAATGGAGAAAAGAGCACAGGAAGGAAAAAAGGTAGCCTTGATTAAATAACTCTGCCTTTGAAGATATTAAAAAGAAATATCTAACTGTAAAGTTAATAATAATAGATTGTTTCCTATTATACAGTATCATCTTCAAAGAAAAGAAAAACAGAAACCCTTCTGTAGAGCCCCAAATGTAGAAGGCAGTATCAAGAAGGTAAACCATTTTAACTGTAAGAATAAAGGGATGAGAGCAAAAAAAAAAAAAAGTCTTAAGTTCCTCCTCTGTAGTTCTATAGAATAGGGAATTTTTTTTAAGTAACAAATTCCTATCTCATACTACACACAAAATAAAGACCAAAATATAATATCACAAACATATATTACAAGAAAAAAATATATTTTTGTATGACACGAAGCCCCAAAGCCATCAAAGAAAAAGCAATAGATCAAACTTCCCCAAATTAAAATACTAGCAAGAGATTGAAATATTAACAAAAGATTGAGATCCATAACGGAGTGTCTGTACAAATCAAAACGAAAATGTACAAGCAACCAACAGGAAAATAAAGTACTAGAACAGGTAATTCACAGAATACAATGGCCAAAAAAAGGCTTAGCTTCACTAATGTCAGGGGAAAGAAAGCCATTCTCTCACCTGACAGACTAACAAAATTACTGTATCTGCTGTTTGTTGGATGTTCTTGTCCCTCAAAAAGGTCATCGAGGTATAACCTATGTTATATTTGAAAGGCCCAACACTGGGGACCACTCCACTACCGCAGTGAGAGGACCGCCTCTAGGGGTAGGAGGGTTCCAAGGAAAGGCACACGTACCTCCCCAACCAGTGCCATGAGGGGTATGGAGACAGAAGCCTGCACACCACCCAGTCCTTCTTACAGTCTCACATCCTTCTCACGCACCTGAACGGTAAGCCTCAACCGAACTAGGACGAAATGTTTACTTTTTTTTTTAAACTTTGAAGTCTTTAAGTCTTACATACTGGCACATTTCACGTATCAGCAAAACTAGTAAAAAGGTCTGTAATACACTGGTAAATTCCCATGTACGTGTCAAAGAATAAAATTTCAAAAAGTTGGAAACATAACACAGTAAAGCACGGGTAAAAACAAAGGTTTAACTTATTACCAAAGGACCCTGAAGGGTGACAAAAGAGGATACCAGAAAAGAATGTGGGAATAAGGTCACAAAGTTAGATGCTAAAGTGGTTAATGTCCTACAAGGCTAAACAACTGTAACGTCCTTTCTGCTAGAGAAAAATAGCATGTCACTCCACCAACCAAATAGAGATCACTTGCAGCTTATCAATAATGTGCAAGTTAACATCCGGCTGTACGGAGTCTGGGCCATAATCAATCACAAACAAAAAGTGGCAGTTAGGACTTCCCTGGTGGCGCAGTGGTTAGGAATCCACCTGCCAATGCAGGGGACACGGGTTCGAGCCCTGGTCCAGGAAGATCCCACATGCCGCGGAGCAACTAAGCCCGTGCACCACAACTACTGAGCCCATGTGCTACAACTACTGAAGCCCGCGCACCTAGAGCCCATGCTCCGCAACAAGAGAAGCCACCAAAACGAAGAGTAGCCCCCGCTCACCACAACTAGAGAAAGCCCACGTGCAGCAACAAAAACCCAACGCAGCCAAAAAAAAGTGGCAGTTAAACGTCAGCATCTAGCATTGTTTGTTAGACAATACTCTAGTACAGTGGTTTCCCAAACATGTCTCAGGACTCTGTCACACGCCTAAAAATTATCCAAGAGCTTTTATTTATGTGAGTTGTATCTACTGATATTCATAGCATTAGAAATTAAAACAAAATTTAAACTTATTAATTCACTTAAAAACAATAAACCATTTACATATTAACATAAATAACATTTTTCCAATACAAAATATATTAGTGAGCTGAGTGGCATCATTTTAAAGCTTTGCAAATCTCTGGGATTTAAAATAACTTATTGATGACAATAATTACAGCGGTTACAGAGACTATATAGCAGGGATAACCAAAGACAGCTAGTAAAAATACAGTAAAAGTCCTGAGAACCACCTGAGTTAATCTCTAAAATCTCATATACATATCCTCAACCCACCACCTTAGAAAATTCTAGGAAACACAAGAATAGCCAAGCACATAGTGATGACAGCATCACACACTGTGTAGCCTTTAGGAGATCTCCACTGTACTCTCATAAAAGAAATGAGAGTGAAAAAGGCAAATAATGTCTTAGGATTAGGAAAATAGTTTCAATATCATAGCTTCCACGAAAGTGTCTTAGACACCCCCAGAGGTCCCTGGACCACACTTTGAGAACCAGTGCTCTAGTATGACACTGAAAGGGCATAAAGTAATCCACTTCTCTTATTTCAAGTTTCAATCCTTTTTAAAACATATTTTTAATAAGAATGTAATTCGATACAGCCTTTTAAAGGTCATTTGATTTTTGATCCTAACGTTCTTTTCCACAGAAGTATCCAGAGGTGCGTACACACACCCATACACACAGAGTGTGTATCACTGTAAACTCAGTAGTGTTCACGGTAGTATCATTAACCTCAGAGAAAAACTGGAAACAAATTTCCCCATTGGGGAATGATTTAAAAAGTGAAAGCATATGTATACATGCATGCATATATATGCATATATTTATATACACATGCACAAATGTTTGTGACATATTGTCAAGTGAAAAAATTTGCAAAGCATTATCTATGATTTTTCCATTTAAACACAAAGTTTATACAAGCATATTTAGATACTTATATGTGTTTTAAATGTCTGGAAATACACACCAAACAGTTAACAGTGGTTCTCTGGGGAATATGAGAAGGGAATAGTTATATACTACTGGATTATTTGAATTTTTACAATGAGCATATTACTTTTGACATTGAAAAACAACAACTAAAAACAAGATAACTAAGAGACTCAGCGACTAAATGCAACGTGGTATCCTGGACTGAACCATCAAAAAGGACATTCTTGGAAAACGAGTAGAATCCAAATAAAGCCTATAGTTCAGCTTCACAAATTAAATAAAAACATAAAAAGAATCAGAACAACATATAGACACTAAACTGCAAATACGTGACCCAGGAAACGATGGCATTCGCTGCTAATAACCAGAGATGACGCTGCCAGAAACTGGAATGTGGAAACCTTCACACAATGGGCGGGAGGTCCTGAAGCGAAGACATCATAGTTTCTCCAGAGTGTGTACAAAGACTTGTTTAAGTCGGCTGGGTACGGAAGATCGATAGAAGACACTTGCTCTCTTATAAGACCCAGAAAGTGTTCCAAGCATGAGCCACAACTGGTGTTTCACAGGAGGCACTGCACTGCAGGGCACAGTCTATGGCAACAGCTGTAAGAACAGAATTTCAATTTGGGGTCTTTTCTCTGTACATTCTGAGTATCTGTCTTCTTTATTACTCCGTTTATTCACACTTACTGATGTTCTCCTCTTCCAGTTTTTTTTTTTAACATCTTTATTGGAGTATAATTGCTTTACAATGGTGTGTTAGTTTCTGCTTTATAACAAAGTGAATCAGTTACACATATATATATGTTCCCATATCTCCTCCCTCTTGCGTATCCCTCCCTCCCACCCACCCTCCCTATGCCTCCCCTCTAGGTGGTCACAAACCACCTAGCTGATCTTCCAGTTTTGAGGAAGAAATAATAATTTGTTCCCTAAGCCACTCCCAAGCTGCCTCCAGGTATGCTAACAGGAGACTGCTCTGGAGCAAGCCTGCCCTCCAAAGCTCCGCTTCCACCACAGATGAAGTGGCTTATTCCCAGCCTTGTAAAAGAGGCAAACAGTCACTGGACAAAGGAAGTGAATAAGGCAACATTCAAATGCTAATTCAGGGTGTGGGCTGTGGAGGTTAGAAAACCATCAGAAGAAAAACCTCCCTGGGCTGTTCCATCAGTGGGGCTCTCTCCTCCCCTCTCCCTCAGGACTCACTGACCACCTAGCACCCAGCAGCACTGGAGAGCTCTACTGCACAGAGCACCACCATTTCCACATTTAAATTAAAATATTGATATATTGTCCACTTGAGAATTTAAATGTCTGTTTTTTAATGGAAAAGAGGAAGGTGTTAGTGATAGTAAATACAAAAATAGGTTGAGCTTTTAGATATGTCCAAAATATAGTTTTCCAACATGGCACTTTTGATATACAGAACAAGGCACAACATGAAATATAAAGAATGATCTTAACTATGTTACCATAAAAAGTTATAAAAACTTAATTTTTCTGATTGGACAGTTGATGATCTCAAGGAATTAATTTGTAATGATAGGTATCTTTTTTTAAGTTCCTATCTTCTAGAGATGTATGCTAAAATATATAGGGATAAAATAATAAGATGCCTTAGCATTTGCTTCAAAATAATCTCAGGTGGAGTGGGGTAGGGTAGGGTGGGTTGGAATGGGTGAGGTGTAAATGAAAACATGATTGGCAACAAACTGATAAAGTGTTGAAGCTGCACGATGGTTGGGAAGAAGGGTATCATTACATTATTCTCTTTTTACACTTCATATGCTCTTACATGTGCTTGAAATTCTCCAAAATAAAATGCTTTTTAAAAAAGCCACAAAATGGAGAAAAAAAAATTAAACAAAGATGTTTACCCAAAAAACTGAGGACTATAATGAATAAAGAGATTCAATTAAAAGTCTGGATTAAAACAATCGGGGCTTCCCTGGTGGCACAGTGGTTAAGAATCCGCCTGCCAATGCAGGGAACGTGGGTTCGAGCCCTGGTCTGGGAAGATCCCACATCTAAGCCCGTGCACCACAACTACTGAGTCTGCATGCTACAACTAGTGAAGCCCGTGCACCTAGAGCCCGTGCTCCGCAACAAGAGAAGCCACCACAATGAGAAGTCCGCGCACCACAGCGAAGAGTAACTCCCCCTCGTTGCAACTAGAGAACGGCCGCACATAGCAACAAAGACCCAACACAGCCAAAAATAAATAAATTAATTAAAAACAAAAAAAAACGATTGACTACTCTCTCCATATGCTCCAAATTCCTTGAAATGATATTTGTAAAAACAACTGAAGATTTACAACAGGGAAGAAATACAAGATAAAGGAGGATATCAGGAAACCAGTGGTTTTGAGAAACTCCTATAAAATGGTTTTCAAAATGTGGTCCCCCCAGACAAACCTCATCAGCATCACCTCAAGCTTGTTAGAAATGCAAATTCTCAGGACACATCCCCACTCCCCTTACTCATAACCTTTGGGGGCAGAGCCCTGCAATCTGGTTTTAACAAGCCCTCCAAGTGATTCTGATGAACCAAAGTTTGAGAACCACTGTAAAACTGATCAGGCTGACAAGAAATAAGAGAGGAAGGCCTCAGCCCAAACCAGCCCTAGAGACAGCAATAAGAAAGGTAAAAGCAATTACAGGGATACTCTAAGCTGAGTCCACAAGTGACAGAAAGCTGGAGGCCTCTAGTTGCAATAGTCAAGTGCTAACCTTGCCCACCTCCAAAACCAAGTGGTTGGTGGGAGTGGGAGATAGTTCTGCCCGGGATTAAACCTCAGATTAAAACCCTTTGTATTTTGGCAAAGAGATGGGAGTGAGGCTCAGACAACAGCCTAGATCTTTTGCCCACTCCCCATCCGTGTATTCTAAAAATTCTGCGTGAACAAGCTCCCTTTTCTCAGTCAAGGTAAACATCTATGGGAGCAAAGAAGGCTTCTACAAATGTGGGAAAAATCCATACCCACTACCAACCCATTAATCAAGTGAATCTCTTTCATATGTAAGAGTGATCTTTTAAGGACAACAAATAGTGATAAAGATAATTAGTAAATTGAACAAACAGAACAACTGACAATCAATGGGGAAAACAAATTCAAGGAATAGAAAATAACATGAAAATTCTAATTGATATCTTTAGAAATGTAAGGGTACTACACCTTTGAAAAAAGCAATTAGAACACGAAAGCAATCTTGACTATTTAAAAACAAATTACTAAACTTAAAAACTAAACAGAAAAGCTAAATGATGTAATGGACATGCTTGAAGAGGGAATTAGTGATCTGGAGGATAACATTTGAAGAAATCTTTCAGAATAGAGCAAAAAGACCAAGACAAATTATATAAATCCAGTGACAGGATCAAGTCAGGAGGTCCCATATTCACTTGATAAGAAGTCTAGAAAAAAAAAAGACAAAATGGAAAGAAAATAAAGAAATCATTTTAGAAATTGCCCTTAGTCTAAGAATGGTACAATTCTTCAGAGTGAAAGGACCATTAGGTAAGCAGAATGAATGACATATATTATATCCCACATACCTGGGTGCATTACTGGTGAAATTTTAGGACTCCAAGCATAAAAAGAAAACCCTGAAAGTTTTTCATGAGGGGGAAAAATAAGTTTTTACCAATAAATAAAGAGAGAGAATCAGACTGGTGTCTGACTTTTAAGAAGCAATACTGGATGCTAGCAATCATGTTATAGCTTCAAAATTCTGAAGGGAAATGATTTTGAAACTAACACCCTAAACTTTTTTTTAAATTGAAATGAGGATTCAACATTTAATTACTTGATGATATGCTGCAGTAAACCAAAAAACTAACCCTGGGATGAAAGAAAAAGCAGTGAGAAGGAAACAGTGAAACTTATAGCTGTCTAAATAATGATGCATAATATCAAGACACAAACACACACACAGACCAAGATAATAGAGATTAATCTAAAACAAATCTCACATGATTACACCAGGAGAAGAGGTCCAGGTGGGGAAGTGACAGAATGCTAAGGTAACTGACTTAATTGGGAGATGGGTGAAAAATATGGCTACTGATTAACTGTAAATATAGAGAAAAGAGGTAACCCTTAAAGGAACAACAATAGGTTAAATTATTTCCAAAGCACTAAGAGGAAAAACAAGGAGAAAAAAAACCAACAATCAATCAAGCCAATAAAATGGTAAAATAAAAACAAGCAGGATATTCAGAAAATACAAAATACGATGGTAGGAATAGTCCAAACATTTCAACAATTTCAATTAACATGAATGGATTAAACTTCCCAGAAACTCTTAGACTGAACTTCCCTAAAGCTGTTTTGACTACATTAATTGGGGAAAATAGGAGCCAATGCAGAAAGTATTAAGGACAAAAGAGAATATCTCAGTTATAAAAGGCACAGCTCACCAACAGTCACATAATGCTTTCACATCTCAGAAATCAATTCATTAAATGGACAATAAGAATGTAGAAGGTCTGACAATTAACCAGTTGAATCCAAAAAAGAACAGGCAAGTCACCCCTCCCCCGCCATAACTCATAGAATATTTACAGATATTGATTATGCATTCCATAAAGTAGAAACCATACAGGTTACACTCTATCTGCTTGGAAATTTTAAACACATTAAGTAATTCCTGGTTTAAATATAAAGGCCACTGAATCTGAAATTACGCACTAGAAATAAACAACAGTCACCACAGCTTAAGACTGTCAGACACAGCCAACGCAGCACTCAGAGGAGCATTTTCAGTTTTAAGTACATCTATTAGGAAACAAGAAAGATTGAAAATAAAACATTGCACAATATACCTTAAAGCAGTGATTGTCAGCACCCCTGGAGATAGAGTGGTTCTCTGAAAGTAGCCTAGGAGTCTGTGAATTCCTTTATATATTTAAAAGCCTATGGAATTTGCATGCTAACCTGTGATAAAACTGCAGACCAGTCAAAATTTGAATATTAAGTCAGTTTGTAACATTGGTTACTTCATCCATCCTGATGAGACGAACTGGGTTAAGAGTCACATCTTTGAATAATGCAAGGCCTTATTCATTTTTCTATCTTTAATCCATTGAAGTAGTATAAGAACTGAATTAATTAATGAACTGGACAGATAATTTTCCAAAATATGGGGCTCACTGGAGGAATAGAGTAAAGCAGAATAAAAAGGTCTGTATGGTGGTTACCAGGTTGGGAACCACTGGCTTCAGTATGAATCTTAATCTCAGGTCTGTGATGTCACGGTGTTTCGTGCCTGGTGTTCCAGGATTTGGGATGGCATCTTACAGATGCAGAGGAACAAGAGGGCAGAGACCTGCTTACCAGCTTTCTTGCCTTATTTCTTGAAGGCAAGATTCATGGATTTCAATAATAACAATGTCAGATAAAATTAATTTGCCAACTACAACAAGAGACTAATTTATAAAAATCTAGTTCCTTTGGCTGTACGTCAAAAGAGTAGAGCTCTAGCACTAGCTAGCACAAATGACTAGAACATAAGACCAGAACCAAAGATAAAAAGATCTTAGCAGCTATTTATTTAAAACATTTTTAGGGCTTCCCTGGTGGCACAGTGATTGAGAGTCCGCCTGCCGATGCAGGGGACACGGGTTCGTGCCCCGGTCCAGGAGGATCCCATATGCCGCGGAGCGGCTGGGCCCGTGAGCCGTGGCCGCTGCGCCTGCACGTCCGGAGCCTGTGCTCCGCAACGGGAGAGGCCACGACAGTGAGAGAGGCCCGCGTACCGCAAAAAAATTAAAAAAAAAAAAAAAAAAAAAAACATTTTTAGAAGGCTCAATTACTATCTTTACAGGACAAATTTTAATTATTTAAAACTCAGGTACCATGATTTCACAAACTACTGTTTATGCTATAAGAAACTAATTGAACCTCATCAAGTACTATACTTTACATACTTTTTCAAAGGAAAAATTTTTTAAAAGGTCCAATTCTGAACCATACCAAAAAGAAGCACTTCAACTGAATTGAAACACACATAGAGGCCAGATCTGTAATGTTTCAAATGATCAATATTTGTGCTACTTAAATGCCAATAGGTGAATTTCAACATGTCCTTTGAAATAAACAGTGAAAATTAAAATTGCAAGACCTTCTCATTGTATTAATTTGCTCTTTTTGTTTATGTCTAAAACATCCCCCTTTGCTGAAGTTAAAGAATGACTCTTCCTCTCCCGTATTAAAAACAAAATGACTGTATTTCTCTCCCAAACCTATAGCTCTGCTCAGCTGAATTAAAATTTTTTTTAATTTTTTTCTTTACCCCTAAACCAGTACCTTCAATTCTTAACTGGCCCAAGGGCAGACTTCCTTACATGACAGCAATAAGCACAAATAAAAAGTAGAATTCTGCCAGCAAATATTATGCATGATCCCAACAATACAGACACAGTCTTAAAAATCAGTTATGTATTTATTTGTATAGAGTCAAAGGAAAGACTTGAAAATCCTACATAATAGCCCATGAGGCTTACAATTTAATTACTAATCCAGTTTAAAAAAAGAAATGGTTTTCCTCCACAAACTTGAAGATGTTACTATTTTACATGCTTCAGATATGTGTACTAAAACACCAGACACCTATTCATCTTTAGTTTTTGCAGAAGTAGTATTAAGTCCAAAAAAGTCTTTTTTAATGATGTACCGAACACACTGCAAAATCACATTTCTTTCATGTCGAATGTCTGGAGCTAAAAGCTAAAAAATGATAAATAAAAAGATTAGCTGGTAAATAAAATATATCCAAGAAACACCATCTAAAATAGCATGTGTGCCTTCTCTATATAAAGAACACAGAACAATAAAGATGTGTATTATATTTACTAATTATTTTCCTAAAACACAATGCAAGAATATTTCCTTTTAACCAAAACTATCTAGCTTAAGCTCAAATGTTCACATTTGAGATCCTCTCTAGGACTATCAAGCAAAGGACAGGAAAAATAGGTTTAAAAGTCTATAATTCTTTAAATCTAAAAATCATGTCAAACAGGATCCTCCTAAACCCAAATCTATATAAACAGTACAGAAAGTGGTAAGGAGATATGGTAAATATAGTAATGATGAAACTAGCAGTAAAAAATCCTAACACTGCTGGTCTTTCAGAACTTCCCATTTTTGTGTTTACTGTAATTGAAAGAAAGCTGAAAATCCCTGGTATCTAGAATACATAACCAAGGAATTATATGTGATTCGCCAAAAAGATTTAATGTAACTACTCATTTTACTTCTGATGTCATTAATGTAGTTCAGAAACACCCACACAGGACCTTTCAGTGGAAAGATGATTTAATATACCACTTATAAGGTAAACATTAAAAAAATGCAATTTACTTTATATAGCACCAAAATTTACAAAACAGAGTACATTTCAGATCAATTTTTATTAAGAAGCAACTGTGTCTACATGTATTACAACATGTCATAGAGTGTAGTCACAGAACACTTCAGCTACAGCAGAAGCATATATCTGACCAGGCAAAATCAGACTTTGCACAGAATGCCAATAGATAGTTTTACAATTCCACTGAAAATTTCAGAGTATTTCTATCACTCTTAGAAATGAAAGTTTTGGATCTTTGAACAGCTTCGTGTCCATCACTTAGAATCAAAAGAGGCATTGCTTCTTTACAATTTGAAGAAAGATCATAAATTTTTGAGCACATCATGCTGAGAATAAAGCCAATAATGCACAGAATAAACATAAAACCCTTTCTCTCCCTTCAGCCTGCACTGTATTTAGCTGTGCTCTCAATAGGAAAACTTTATAAAGGTCAGTACACTTCAATACCTATTTCTTTACCAACCACTTAAACCTAGATGCCTTTATTTTAAGCAGTTTTGAAAATTGTAATTATTCTACATTTACCAAATATCAGCTATATTTCAAATGCAGCTTCAGAATTAAGATACACAGATAACTCTTCAAGGAGCATATGTCTCTGGAAACCTTAAAATACACACACACAAGCCCAGGAGCTCTATCTTCAAGACACAAGAAGAACACAAAGATCAGAACATAAAGAAAAATCACTTACCATTTCCAGGAGATATGGATGGTGTGTTCTTGGTTCAAATAATGTTTGATAATTGCAATAATTTTTTTTCCTCTTAGGATTTGTGTTTTTGAAACTTTTCTTTTGGCTCTCATACTTGGCTTCTGAGAAATTTCTAACAGTTGCTTTAACATCTTGACTTGGTTTCTTAGGAGTACTGCTATGAAGAACCTGGTCTTCTGCCAGAATGTCTGCTTCAGTCTTGATGGGAGCTTCTAATGTGATGAAAAATAAACACAAAAATAAAAAACAAATTAAAAAACAGGGAAAACTTACACAGATAACAAAAAAAAAACACCCCATAATATTCCCCTTCCCCAGCCATAATACTGGCTACTTATTAGTTAAAACTGAGCATGTACAATGTATTATACAAAATTTTTCAAATTGTGAGCTATGACTGCCAATAATTGAGATTACCACAAAGAACTACAGAAAATGATCCCTATGAAAGAAATAATACCAGATGGAAACTTGGATCTACACAAAGGAATGAAGAGTGCCAGAAAGTCAATATGTGGATAAATACAAAAGACCTTTTTTCTCATTTGAAAAAAATTTTAAAGATAATTGACTATTTAAAACAAAAATAATAATAACAATGTATGTAGGGTTTATAACATCTATAGAATTAAAATCTAAGATAACAATAGCACAAAGGAAGGGAAGAGGAAAATCTAAGTATATTGCTGTAAGATTCTTGAATTACAGGAATACTTCACTTTACTGTGCTTCGATTTAATGCTCTTCACAGATAGAGCGTTCTGTACAAATTGCAGGTTTGTGGCAACACTGAGCAAGTCTATCAGCACCATTTTTTCAACATCAATTGCTCACTTCATGTCTCTCTGTCACATTTTGGTGATTCAATATTTCAAACTTCATGTCTCTGTCACATTGTGGTGATTCAATATTTCAAACTTTCACTGTTATTAAATTTGTTATAGTCATCTGTAATCAGTTATCTTTGATGTTACTATTGTAATTGTTTTGGGTCACCACAAACCATGCCCATAAAAGACAATAAACTTAATTCATAAATATGTATGTTCTGACTGCTTTACCTACCTGCCATTCTCTCATCTCTCTCCTTCTCCGCAGGCCTCCCTATTCCCTGAGACACGATACTGAAATTATGCCAGTTAATAACCGTGCTACAATGGCCTCTGAGTGTTCAAGTGAAAGGAAGTGTCTCACGTTTTTCACTTTAAGTCAAAAGCTGAGACAGGCCAGAAGCTAGGCCTCTTGTACCAGTTAGCCAAGTTGTGAAAGCAAAGGAAAAGTTTTTGAAGGAAATTAAAAGTGCTACTCCAGTGAACACACAAATGATAAGGAAGGGAAACAGCCTTACTGCTGATATGCAGAAAGCTGTAGTGGTCTGGACAGAAGATCAAACCAGCCACAACATTCCCTTAAGGCAAAAGCCTATAATCCAGAGCAAGGCCCTAACTCTCTTCAATTCTATGAAGGCTGAGAGAAGTGAGGAAGCTGCAGAAGAAACGTCTGAAACTAACAGAGATTTAAAAGAAGCCGTCATCATGACATAAAAGTGTGAGGTGAAGCAGCAAGTGCTGATGTAAAGCTGCAGCAAATTATCCAGAAGACCTAGCTAAGACAATTAACAAAGGTGACTACACTAAACAACAGAGTTTCTATGTAGACGAAACAGCCTTGTATTGGAAGAAGATGCCATCTAGAATTTTCATAGCTAGAGAGGAGAAGACAATGCTTGCCTTTAAAGCTTCAAAGGACAAACTGACTCTCTTGTAAGGGGCTAATGCAGCTGGTGACTTAAAGTTGAAGCCAATGCTCCTTTACCATTCTGAATATCCTAGGGTCCTTAAGAATTACGCTAAATCTACTCTGCCTGTGCTCTATAAATGCAACAACGAAGCCTGGATGACACAGCACATGTTTATGACATGGTTTACCGACTATATCAAGCCTATTGATGAGACCTACTGCTCAGAAAGAGATTCCTTTCAAAATATGACTGCTCACTCCTGGTCACCTAGGAGCTCTGATGGAGATGTACCAGGAGATTCATGTTGTTTTCATGCCTGCTAACACAACACACAGTCTTGTCAAGTTCACATAAACATGTTTTGGGGTATATATGTGTTGGGGTATAAAACGAATCTCAATAAATTGAAAAACTGAAAGCATATAGAATATGTTCTCTGACCATAACAGAAGTAAATAAAATCAATAACAGAAAACTATCTTTAAAAACCCTCCAAAAAATTGGAGCTGAACAACAGACTTCTAAATAACCAGAGTTAAAGGACATATCACAAGAGAAATTAAAAAATATTTTGATATAAATAAAAATGAAAACAAAATGTGTCAAATTTGCGGGATGCAGCTAAAGCAATGCATGGAGGCAAATGTATAGCTCTGAATGCTTACATTAGAAATGAAAAAAATTTTAAATCACTTATCTAAGTTTCTACTGTAACGAGGTAGAAAGTGAGGAGGAAAGAAAGAGTGAAAGTGTGAAAATCAATTAGAAATAGACAACAGAAAAAAATCAACAAAGCCAGAAGGCAGTTCCTTGAAAAGATTTATAAAATTAATAAACACCTAGCAAGATGATCTGATCAAGAAAAAAAGGGGGAAAAAAACCCCAATTAATAGTATAAGGAATCAAAGAAGGAACATCACTATAAATCCTACATATAGCACAAGAAAATATCACAAACAACTTTATGCCAATAAACTTGACAATTGGTCAAATTGAAACAAATTCTTTTGAAAAATATAAATTACCAAAATTGGCTCAAGGAGAAAGTAGAAAATCTGAATAGTGCTGTACCTATTAAGGAAATTTGATTAATTTAGAATCTTCCCCCAGAGAAAATGCCAGGTACAGATGGCTTCACTACTGAATCCTACAAACAAGAAAAAATTGCTGCAATTCTACACAAACCCTTAAAAGAGGAGGAGGAAACAGATCCCAACTCATCCCAAATCCAGACAAAGCCTATAAGAGAAGAAAAACACAGACTAATATTCCTCAAGAACACAGATGCAAAAATCCTTAATAAAATATTGGCAAATCAAATCCAGTAATGTATTAAACAGGTAATACACCAATTCCGAGTAGACTTTATCCCAGGAATACAGGGTTGGTTTGACATTTGAAAATCAATCGGTGTATTTCACAATATTGAGGAAAAAAACAACCACCACCATATAATCAGTTGAAAATTCACAAGTATTAAGATAGGAATTCCCTTCTCTCAGCCCCAAATGGTTTTTCTATATTTTTGATTACCATGAATTATAGGCTAATGTGATATAAATAGTTCTATCCTAGACGTCGGGAACTGAGTTCAATTGCCTGGACAAGAGTGTAACAGGCTAATCATATGCCTCAAAACCCTCAATATTCAAGCATTACATAGGACTGAATGTGGAAATTACATTTGAAAGGAAGTACAGGGTAAGTGTTAGAAGCACAGACTCTGTTACAAACTGTTAGGTTCAAATTCTAGATCCAAGACTTCCTAGCTGTGTGACCTTGGAGCAGCTACTTATCTCTGCCTAAATTTCCTCATAAGTAATGACACCTACTTCATGAGGTTACTGCAATAATTAAATGAGTAAAGCACATTAAACAGTGCCCGAAACAGAGTAAGCACTATATAAGAATTTGCCCTGATAGTGATTTTAATGTGCCTTCAAACTAATGGGGAAAAGAGGAAAAGAAGAGAAATATAACCATAAAACAACGGAGCTAAGAATTCACAAGTGGTTTGCAGAGTTCAAAACTATGGGAATAATAATTAAAGGCAAAAAAGAAAAACTAGGGCACTATTTTCTCTTAAGTCCCTCAATCATAGCCAAACCTGTTTGAAGAAACATAACGATTTTGGGGAGTTGCAAAACTGTGCTTAACTTCTCATATGGCACAAACAAAAACAAAAAACTAACATGCAAGACCCAGGACAGATAAAACGTTTGGAAATACTGCTCACTGAAATTTTCTTTCCTATCTATATCTTAATGATTCTGAAAGCCCCAGAACATAGCCTCTTCTTTTGCTCAGTCTTTCTGGAAGGACCCTTTCCTTGTTTAAAATTCATTCTGGAAAAGCACTATTCATGTTTAAGATCCTCTACACACTTCTATGTTAATTCCTAAGTTAAGACAGGTCTTAAATATGAAAATACGGTCGTTAAAATCTGTGAGAATCAGACTGCTTCTCTCCATTTAGAACCCACTTAAATAAGAAGGCTTCTAGACGCTATTTCATGGTTCAGAGAAGGCTCACTTTATTCCCTTGGTTTATTTACTCTGAAGTCCCTCTGTGTCAATATCCTATCCTATCCTATAGCCCAGAATTAACACTGAAAGCTAGAAATTTGCTAGTGACCTGGATGGCTTAATAAAGCTGAATTCAAATTACATAAAATAATTCTTAAGGCTTAGGAATGTGAAGCAAAGACTTTTTCCTTAAGGCAGGACATTTTAAATAATTAGTCAAAATGAATTCATACAAAATCAAATATATCTTTTAATAGAGAACATCTTCTGTTATGTACTAGAAAAGTAAAGCTATGCATTACTGTGCAGGAAGATAACAAATGCCACACAAAGAAAGACTGTAATGGAAGGCAATATAGTTGGCTTCTTTAGACATTTAAGTCCCTAAACCTAAGCTTTACATCAGCTTTGCCATATACTAGCTTTGCAAACCTACCCTCTCGAAGCTTAAGGGTCTATAAAATGGAGGGTTGAAACCTCAAAGATCCCTTCCAGTTTCCTTCCTTCTAATTTAAAAAATAGTGGCAGCCTCAAAATGAAGACATGAGTATAAAATGTTTTATCTTAGGAATGAGAGAAGAAAGCATTAGTACAGCTTGTTTTTATGGGATTCAGTAATCTGGTAATAGCTTTCTTTGCTATCACCTGTCATAAATACAAATGATAAGCAGGAAATGTAATACGTGTTTAAAGAATAACTTCATCTTCATATCAGTATAATGGAAACAAGAGTAAAGAAATAAATACTGTTTTTCTTAAGATTAAAAAAAAAAATAAGAAGAGGCAACCATCTGCTAAGGAATACTCTGATAAAGCCAAAGTAGTTTATATTTCAAAATTCAACTAGCTTTTAGCCAGCTACCATAGTAAAAGGAAAAAAGGGGAAAAAAATTCCTGTTATAGATAGATCTAAACCTTAACTTTCATATTAAAGCCCAACTCTTCCTTCAACATCTCAACTACACAAACATTGATTTTCTCTAGCCTAGCCAACATTAAAAGTCCTGCCATCTTCATCCAATTACATTCAAACCTTCCCTTCATCCTACATATTCACTTTTAAGACCCTCTATTCTTGAGTACAGCCCCTACTGTGATTACATATCTGAGACACACACTCATGAATTCTCTCATGGTTGGCTGGTGAAGCCTAGATAAAATGACCATGCAGAGCCAGGTACACAGGCACAATAGGACACATGCTTATTCACTAAACAAATGCTGGATTACTGATATGAACCTTGGGTTAAGAACTGCCATACTGCCAAGCCTACTTGCAGCTCTTTTAGGTGGCCCTAAAAGAGACGCTAGTGATTGAGCTGGTTTATTATCATCTTTAAAGGTTAAGACATGTATCCTGAACAACGTTAACTTCTCAGAAAGACTATCTAAAGGATTCCCTGTCTCTCAACCTTTAAAGTACATACACAGGCAAATGCAACGCAAGTATAGGGTTACTGTGTTCTCCAAATGAGATAATTTAGGTAAATGAGCTCTATAAAGAGCAATGCCCCATATACATGTAAGGAATGTTATTATCCTCTTTGTCACAAAGGACCTCGCTCCACCTACTAAAGGTGCAAAACATGTTAAGACAAGGGTTCTTGAGTGTAGAGAGAAGTAATTAACCTTCTTCACTATATCTTTTAGAATATTCTTTGATTTCACTATGGATATTATCTCTTCCCCTTCCTATCCTTTTATTATTGTTTGCCCTTTTCTCCTAGAGGAGCAATACATTTCCCCATTTCTCCCACTTCATTTCATCCCATGTTAACTTCTGAATCAAATGACGAAGGAACTTGAGGATCAAAGAATGTGCATGACACATCTTGTCCTCAGATACGTACACATGAAAGGATGCTACTGACGCGTAGCGTACATCAAAGGCAAAAAGCAACGAAACAAACCTAACTGTAACAACTGAGGCCATAACTTACCTTCTGGCTCACTCTCCGACCCCGAGAGGCTGCCATAGCTGCTCATTAGGGAGCACAGGGCTGGTGTCACTTCCTTAGGTATGACAGCACTTTGTGGTTTCTCCTCTTTATCGGACTCTGGAATAGAAAGACCTAAGAGTAAAACTGTATACCAAAAATATCTACAACCATAAGAAGGAAAGCCCCCCACTCCCTCATGTGTTAGTGAAAAGAAAGTAATTTCTGATCATTTCCTCAATCTTCCCAAAAATGAAATCCAGGAGACTCGAAAAATTTCCCCTTGGTTTAAATCTTTATGGTCAGATAAGCTATCTACCCCAAAGAGAAAACAGAGGGGCAAATGGAAGTTATACACGACTCAGTTTCTTACCATGCTTCACAGGTTATGGAACTTGGGCCTTCTCTAAATTAACCAGACAGTCTTTGTTATTATTTTATTTTATTTAGGCTATTAATTAATTTTATTAAGGTAGCAGGAAGGCCATAAACTTACTTGACTTCACTGGATTAGGATCACAGACTCTGAAAATTAGATTTATAATAAATAAAATATAAAATATCCACTCTTTGTTGCTTTTAAGACTGGGTCAGAGGGCACATATAACATTTCAACCATTCTATAGCTGAAGGCACAAAGAGTTCCGCTGAACTGAATCTGCCCCAAATTTTTATTATTTAGAACTTCTAAGAACTTAAGTAAACAAGCCAACTATGAGAATTACCAAGTACTAAGAGCCTGCCAAAGGTAAAGTGTTTGATCAAAGCCCAGTAAGCCTAGCTATAGCCCCCGGACACAACCTATTACATTTATTTTTGGCAGCTCTCAAAATGTATTACGTCTATTCTAAACAAGTCAGTAATGCCTGACTGAAGAATGAAGACAGTAAGTAACCTGTCTGTGTAGTGAACCAACTCAACCCACAACCAATATGAAATGTTTCAAGACAGTACTTAACGTTTACCAAGTTAGTCTAAGGGAAACCAAAACATGCCAGTAGGAAACAGGAGGAAACTTTTATGTGAGTATGGAATTACCACCTTCTGGTGGATGAAGTTAAATCCTCTCTCCTCCCCCAATCCACACTTCCCAGCAGCAGCCCCTCCAAACACTGCCCCTTGTCGATTTTTAGCTAACTTATTGCCTTTTCTCCTGAATTAATAAAGGGAAAGGAAAATATGCAGTTATATATATATGTGTATATATATATATATATATATATATAAATAAGTTACTAGTGGATAAAACAGAATCTGCAACAATATTAGTACAGACACTGGTCATCTCATTGTTTGAATGATGATGTACCAAAGTGTAGTATTTCCTTCTAAGACCCAAAGAGAGGCACCAAAAAGTACAATACAGTTGACTATATAATGCTCTTTAAAAGCATGAGCTCATTTAATCCCTATGAAGTATCACATTCACTATATATTTTTTTTTTTTTTGGTTGCATTGGATCTTTGTTGGTGCACGTGAGCTTTCTTTAGCTGTGGCGAGCTGGGGCTACTCTTTGTTGCAGTGCGTGGGCTTCTCATCACGGTGGCTTCTCTTGTTGCAGAGCATGGGCTCTCGGAGCGTGAGCTTCAGTAGTTGTGGCTTGTAGGCTCCAGAGCGTAGGCTCAGTAGTTGTGGTGCACGGGCTTAGTTGCTCCGCGGCATGTGGGATCTTCCCGGACCAGGGCTCGAACCCGTGTCCCCTGCCTTGGCAGGCATATTTTTAACCAGTACGCCACCAGGGAAGCCCTGCCTTCATTATTAATTACCGGTGATGAAACCAAAATTCAGAGAATCTGAACTGGATGATCCTTTAGGTAACAAATCTATAGAACACATGGGTCAAATTTAAATTCTAACTATCTGATTCCAAATCCCACTTCTTAACTAGTGGGCTAGAGTATCTCCTATAGATATATAAAGTCCTCTTCTTAAAATTTAGTCATCCTACCAGAATGTCTCTCTGGTCTAGAATGTTAATAAATGTCTTCCAGCTATAGCCCATTTCTCTGTTCCCTTTCAGAGCAAAACCCCAAATAACTATTTATATAATTCACCAGGGAACACCTGGGCCTGAAATTTCCTACAGCTATCTGACACGCTCCAGAATCTACTCCAATCTGCCTTTCAGGCCCACCACACCAGTGAACCTTTTTCTTCCAAGTTCACTGGATTCCTCTGTGTTGCCAAAGAGGAATACTTGTTGGTGCTCATCTTATTTAACTTAGTGATGACATCTGACAGTCCAAGTGACCCTTGAACAACACGGGCTTGAAGCTCATGGGTCCACGTATGCACAGATATCTTTCGATAGTAAATACTACCGAAACTGATCTGCAGTTGGTTGAATCCATGGGTTCGGAACTGTGGATACAGAAGAACTGCATTACATGGAAGGCAGACTACAGGTTACGCTTGAATTTTCGACCATGTGGAGGGCTGGTGCCCCTAACCTCCCAAATTGTTCAAGGGCCAACTGTAGTCATGTTTTACTTTTAAAAACATTTCCTTCACTTGGCTTCCAGAACCCTTTCACTTGGCTCTCCTTTCCCAGTCTCCCTACTAAATTCTCTTCATCGACCGACTTCAAAATTCTTGAATGTCCCTGGGTCCAATCCTCAGCAACCTTTTCTCTTTATGCCTCCTCCTCCTCTTATGATCTCATTTTATCTCAAAATACTATCTAGATCCTGATAAATCACAAATGTATACCTCCAGCCTTCAATTATCCCCTAAACTCCAGAATAACCTAACTGCTATTCAACATCTCTACTTGGGTATCAACCAGGCACCTCAAAGGTTAACATGTCCAAAAACAAGCACTTGATTTCTCCTCCAAACATGCCTGCCAGTAGTCTCCATCTCAGTAAACGCCAGCTCTTCTTCATGGTTATGCCAAAACCTAGCAATCACCCTTGACTCTCCTCTTTTTCACATACCATATCCAATCTAGCCACAAATACGGTCAGCTCTATTTTGAAGATATATCCAGAATCATACTCCTCCTCATTACTTCACTTCTATAACCCCAGTCCCAGTCAACATTTCCTACCTGGACAGTTCTAGCAGCCTCCTAAAAGGACACCCTGATATGACCCGCCCACCTCTGCAGTCCATTCTCCATCTTAACACATCACATCACCTCTCTGCTCAGCCTCGGAGTAAAGTCCCAAGTCCTCTGCTGCCTACAAGACCCTACTTGATCTGATCCTTCACCACTTTCTTCCTGGCTTACTCCACTCCAATCTTGCTGTTCCCTGAATACACAAAGCATGCTCTCACCATGGGGTGTTCGCACTTGTTGCTTTCTCTGCTTGGAAAACTCTCCCCTCAGGTCTCAGCCCCTAATTTTACTCAGATTTCTTAATGTCGCCTTATCATACAGATGCCATTGCTGATTATATAAAATAGCACACCCCTTTCTCCAATTGCCATTCTCCATCCTTTTCCTTAGCTTTACTCATCGTTATGAAGGATATCAACTCCTACTTACTGCAGCTGCCCCAAGCAGAACGTAAGGTACAGGAGAGAAGGGGTTTGGCTTTGTTCAGTACTGTATCCTCAGAGCCTAGAACAGTACATAAGTGCTCAAGAAATATTTGAAGAACAAACTCTTGCATGAATGAGTTAAGGACAAGTTCAAAAAGGCTAACTGGTACAGAATGACAGAGCTATGCCGAGGTGGTACCACAAAAGAAACCTGATTTTGTCTGGATTCAGAGCTTATTCTTTTTTCTTTTCAATAAAATGATTCCATTTTTCTTAAAAAATCACATACATGTGTATAAGAAAAATACTGATGGATATAAAACAAAATGTGAGCAGTGGCTGTCTGTAAGTTAAGAAAGTAGGTTGTTTTTTATTTTATGCTTTTCAGTTTTTTCCTCACATTTTCTGCATTATTTTTGTAATCAGAAATGAATAGAAGAAGAAAACATAGGAAAATAAAACCTGGAAGAAAGTGTTTCCTCACAATTCAATTCAAGAAGTGGACCACACAGCTTTAACTGGCCTACATATCACCCCTTTCCTGCCTCCCTTTTTTTCTAAACTTTATATTTTGCAACAATTTTAGATTTACACAAATGTTGCAAAGATAGTACCAAGAATTTCCATATACCCTTCACCTAGCTTCCCCTAATATTAACATCTTACAAACCACAGTACATTTACCATAGCTAACAAATTAACATTGGAATAGTACTACTACCTAAACTACAGACTGTAATGTAATTTCATCAGTTTTTCCACTAATGTCCTTTTTCTGTTCTAGGATTCAATCCACCATATCACAACACGTTCAATCACCATGACACCTTGATCTGTGTCTTCTCCAAACCTGTGACAATTTCTCAGTATTTCCTTGCCTTTCATGAACTTGACTGTTTTAAAGACTACAGGTCAGTTATTGTAGAATACCCTTCAGCTGGGTCTGTCTGATGTTTTCTAATGATTAGACTGAGGTTGTGGATTTTAGGTAGTGACCTTCTCATCATATATCAGGGGGTACATCTCAACCTATCACTGGCGATATTAACCATGATCACTCAGTAGTCTCCACCACGTTACTATTCTGCTCTTTAATTATTCTATTCCTAGAAACAAGTCACTAAGTCCAGCCCACATTCAAGGGGAGGGAAATTAATCTCCACCTCTTGAAGCGAAGAATTTTAGACATACATTAAAACCACAACATGAGTAGTTGGTGTACTCATTACGAGGAGTGTCACAAAGCTCACTACACTTAACTGCCTTCCCAAGGGTAAGAGCAAGGAGTTCATACAAATGAACAGCTCTTTTCCTATTTCGTTCCCCTCAGTTATGTTTTGGGGACCCACCACATGTAATGACACTTTTGGCACTATCAAAACATCCTCTATGGCGACTCTTCATCTCAAAAACAGAAGGCTGTTCACACAGACGCTCAGATCTACTTGGCAGTTCTAATGTAGGCATTTCTAGCAGCCATCTTGGAATGACTATACCATAGGCAGAGCTGATAAAATAATACTCAAGAAACTTCACCCACATTTTAATAAAAGCAGCCAAAACATCTGTCTAAACTAAAAATACCAGTATATTTGCAGCAACATGGATGGACCTAGAGATTGTCATACTGAGTGAAGTAAGTCAGACAGAGAAAGACAAATATCATATGGTATCGCTTATATGTGGAATTTTTAAAGAGTACAAATGAGCTTATTTACAAAACAGAAATAGAGTTTCAGATGTAGAAAACAAACTTATGGTTACAGGGGGGTAAAGGGGGGAGGGATAAATTGGGAGATTGGGATTGACATATACACACTACTATATATAAAATAGATAACTAATAAGGACCTACTGTAGAGCACAGGGAAGTCTACTCAATACTCTGTAATGATCTATATAGGAAAAGAATCTAAAAAAGAGTGGACGTATGTATATGTATAACTGATTCACTTTGCTGTCTACTTGAAACTAACACAACACTGTAAGTCAACTATATTCCAATAAAAATTAAAAAAAAAAACAGAAACCATAAAAAATAAAATAACGAAAAAGATCCCTGAGTAATATTTTAAGGTCTTATACAATTTAATATTAACGTGTGTTAAAAATTTTGATGGGCCTAATTTAGGATAATGTTTCTATAATTGAATAAAAATTAAGAAAAAATTTTAAAACTTAAAATAATTAAAACAGCAGTACAAAAATAATAGAAATGAAGATTATAAAATCAAACTTTAAAAGCATTATAAATACCAACTCCAATAGTTTCTTTTACTGTTAAAAAAAGAAAATAGTGACACTTTTCTTAGGGGAAATCTAACCTCTCTCTCTCACATACATACACATCATGTTCCCAATGACCAAAAAAAATTTTTTTAATCTAAAAATTATCACTAGACTATGAGTTTCTTGAAGGCAGGGAAAGACTTCACTGAATTATAGGGCTGGGCAAGCAAAATGTAGGACCTCAGTAAATCCCTATTGAAATGAAAATAACAAAAAACAAACTGCCCTTTGAATGTCTTACCCAACTCTAAACATTAGAAAAAGCTTCTCATCTGGCTTCTTTCTACAACTTATTTCTCTATTTGTGCCACCCTCCTCTCCCCCCAATAATTCCTATTGCCTTTATGGAACAAAGCACAATTATATGCTGTAACCCCAAGAAGATTTAAAAATTCTCACAAAGAAAAAGCTATATATTGAAAAAGTCACTCTAAAAAAATAGGAACTTTGGTTTATAGTTTCCAAACCTCAAAACCAGGTATTTAACAATGGGCATTCATGATTTCTGATGTGCTAGGCCAGCTTACTTTCTTACTTGAATGTCTACCTTTTTAACAACAGAAGCCATCTAGCTTACCTCGAGGCATAGTTATTAGACTGATGTCCCAGTGTTCTATGACAATAGCTATATTTGTTATAATGAATGACTAACAAACTGGATCCTTCCTGTTTTGTGGACACTGAGGCACTTTAGTCAGTGATGCTCAGGACACATTACTGACCAGCTCCTGTCCTTCTAGCCCAGACAATACTTGTTAAAACCATGGGCCAGGAAAGCCATAGAACATGCTGTATTTAAACAAGAGCAGAGCACCACCAAGGAAATCTAGTGACAACAGGCCATACTCAAAACTCATAAGCTGAGAGACTCCAAATGACAGGCTCTCCTTTTGAAACAATGTCAATTCCCAATTTAAAGCATCTGCACAGGGACTTCCCTGGTGGCACAGTGGTTAAGAGGCCACCTGCCAATGCAAGGGACATGGGTTCAATCCCTGGTCCGGGAGGATCCCACATGCCGTGGAGCAGCTGGGCCCGTGTGCCACAACTACTGAGCCTGTGCTCTAGAGCCCGTTAGCCACAACTACTGAGCCCGTGCGCCTGGAGCCTGTGCTCCGCAACAAGAGAAGCCACCGCAATGAGAAGCCTGCGCACCGCAACGAAGAGTAGCCTCTGCTCACCACAACTAGAGAAAGCCCACACGCAGCAGCGGGGACCCAATGCAGCCAAAAATAAATTAATTAATTAAATTTAATTTAAAAATTCTCCATCTTTAAAAATAAATAAACAAAGCATCTGCACAATTAATGAGGGTTCACATACTACCAACTACCATCAAAAAAAGGTGGGCTCAGGCAGTGATTTTCTAAACGTGACATGAGGTTTATAGAGATTCTCAAGAGCTACTATCTTGTCTAAATGTGAATGCTGCTGTCTAGATAAGGTTCTAAGCCCAAAAAAGGCAAAAAATAAAAGAAATTGGGATCTTCATTTTTAAAGTGAGCTTAGTGCTGAAAAGTGTCAACGGCGACATTTGAGCACGAATAGGGCCACGCTGTCACAATGCTGCCCTGCCGACAACCTGAATAACAAGCACAACTGGATCTTAATGAAGGCTGACTGGCTCTGGCCCATGTGAAGAAGCTGCTTCCAAACGAGGTAAAACTGATAAATTGGAAAGTCGAGAATCTGAGATATATACCTAGGGCATGTGAAAAAATGGTACATACGGTTTTCTGTAGCTATACCTGGAGTGGAACACTCTGAAACATTGATTTGGAAAATGTGAAAGTCCAGAAGAAATCCCAGGTAAAGAATAACATAAATTTAAATGGAATCTTTCCTACAAAATTAAGCTACCATAATTTGATTGTTGGTATTCTGATTTCCTCAAAGAACAATATTATAAATTTACAGCTTACTTTTAGGATTTTTATATTCAAAACTTACATTTTCATCTCTGACCCTCAGAATAGCTAAGAGTTTCAACATTAAGCCAAAACAAAATTACTTGCTATCTCTCATTCAACTGCTCGTAGATCTGCCCGAATGCTTTCTACCATGATGAAAGGCATTTAACTATTGTTTCTCAGGTCTAAGGTGTCTCTTGAAGACCTACATAATAGAGGCAAGATATACTCATCTTTTTGTTAGTGTTTCACCAGATTGATACACTGAAACACTTCTTTAAAAATGAGAAAACAGAATCACCCAACCAAAGCTAACAATGCAAAAACAGAGTATTCAGTGCTACAGAATCCTTCAAATGTTCATTTAGAAAATTGCATAAAGGGAAGAATTATGTGATTTTCAAATTAGTAACACTGCTTGTAACAGTAGTCTTCACATTTGTGTTTCAAGTATTTTAATGACATGGAAGTTTATATTTAGGTATAGATTGTATTTCATCATCAAGGTCACAAACTGTAAGTCTGAAGAAGTATGTGGGCTCTCTCCAACATTTTTTGAAGGAAAAAAATATCAGTGCCCAAGAGTAAATTCAGCCCTGGCCCAATGTCTTCCGTCTTTGCCTTGCTAGCAGCAAGGATAAGATGCCTTTTTAAACCTCTCTCCCACATCTCAACTATCCTAGACTCCTACAATATTTTTTTTGGCCAAATTCAGACTTCACGTGTAGAGGTAGTATAGTATACTAGGAGCCAGACACCTAAATTCTAATTCTGACTCTGCCATTAATTAGCAGCATGACTAAGGTAAATTACTCACTCTAAGTTCCTTGGTTCGAAAATGGAAGTAGCATCTGTACATACGTAAAACGTTGTCAGGAGGAAAAGAGCTAATATATACAAAGCATTTAGAGCACAGTAAGTATTGGGTTGGCCAAAAAGTTTGTTTGGGTTTTTCTGCAAGACGTTACGGAAAAACCCAAACGAACTTTTTGGCCAACCCAATACCTTACTCAGTAAGTGTTAGTTGGTGCTAAAATAATTTATTATTATTATTCCTACTAAATTTTATCTTGTCACTCTTAGCCCAACATTCCCTTATGCCAAGATCTTTTTCCATCCTGATTTAGTCGATGAAGTAGTTATACCCCTGTTTCTTCCCATCCATAAATTCAGTAATCTGCCACGGGACTTCCCTGGTGGCAGTGGTTAAGAATCGCCTGCCAGTGCAGGGGACGTGGGTTTGATCCCTGGTCTGGGAAGATTCCACATGCCGCGGAGCAACTAAGCCCGTGCGCCACAACTACTGAGCCTGCGCTCTAGAGCCCACAAGCCACAACTACTGAAGCCCGCACACCTAGAGCCCGTGCTCTGCAACAAAGAGAAGCCACTGTAATGAGAAGCCCGCACACCGCAATGAAGAGTAGCTCCCACTCGCTGCAACTAGAGAAAGCCTGCAGGCAGCAACGAAGACTCAACACAGCCAAAAATAAATAAATTTATAACATAATCTGTGATTGTCGTAGAAGCCGCTTTCCCCCAAGCCTGCTAGCAAACCTGCAATGTAACATCAGCAACACCCCTTTGCAAAAGAAGAAGCACTAGCAACTGGATAAAGCCTCACATCGTTACTAGAAGGAAAGGTGGTAAAATATTTACATAAACATTTTTATTTTTCAGGAGAGAAATGAAGCCTTAGCGGTATCTTTCTGTGACAGCAACATTTTGGTCCTTTAATTTCTCAACTTATAAGCAAGAGTAAACTTATCTCCTAAATTCTAGAAGGAATTTAAGAAAAAACAATAAACACACATAAATATATTCTATGCTCTGAGGAAGAACAGTATTATTTAAATATATGGAATTCATATTATTTACCCAAAGAGACCATGTTCATGCTGAGCAGCATAAATACTGGCTTCCATTGGAATTCCCGCTTTCTAGGTGGGAAAATTCACATAATGGTGCAAATCTGAATCCACAACATCTATACATTCAAAACAATCTTAAGAAAATTTCCAAGATTATATGATACTAAGGAAATTATCCAATAAATATAATCTTTCTCCCACATTCTGCCTGCCTCATGCATTCATTCCCAAGATTTAGAAAAAATGTCTTAAACAAGATTTTTGACAAAACACTCCTACTAAGAACAAAAGCATCATTCTACCTTTTTACATTTTTTGCCATTAAACTCTCCCCAAACAAGGATGTGAAGAATCAATTTCTGCATCACTGGCTGTACTCTTAAAAACACGGGGTTTTCTTATTTAGCTTACCGGAATCGGTGTTTACCAAAACACCCAGAGGGTCTGAATTTGCCTCGGGTGTACTTTCAGGCTTCGAACCACACAAGGGATTGCCTGACCCAATGGTTGCTCTCTGTCCAGCATGACCATTTTTCCATTTGTGACGTTTGCCAGGACTTCTGATTTTTGCCATCTGTGAATGTCTGGCCATCCCCTTCATCTTGCTGGAGTAAGAAAAATGCAATTCTTAATATAAAAGGCACTGACCTTTCAAGAAAAATTTGAAAAAGATTACTGAATGCAAAAGAAATTTAGCTGTCAATCACCTGTCACCTAGTACATTAAAGAGACCAGAATAAAATAAATTCAATGGCTTCCAAAGTAGAACTTTAAAAGGATAACATACCACAATATACCATACTTTATCAATTCCAAATTGCACATTTCCTCCCATAACGTAATCCCTCTGAAATTGGGCTATGTTGTACAATCAAGAGTATGTGAATTTAATTGGCAGCATTCTTTCATTCCTATTATACATTAAGATAAAATGCTCCTTAGACTTTACAAAGTGCATTAACTCTTATCTCCTTAATTGTAAGTAGCCTTAAAGTTTCTGACACTTTTACAAATATGCTACCTTGTTTCTTGTTTAAACTTCATGGTTCTTATTTAAACTTCATGGTAACTCCTTAAAATAGATTAGACAGGTATTATTCTCTTCACATTACAGGAGGATAAACTTAAAGATCATAGACCAAGCACAATTTCACGGCTAGCTCAAATCAAGCGCCCTCTCAAACCACAGCAATTACTACTCTTAGGAGGAAAACAAATACTTATGTGAGCACATACTTATGTAAAGTATGCATAGGAAAACAAAGACCATTTTAAAAAAAAGGTTCATTACATATACTCTCAATGGACAATAAAACAAAGTAAGAAAATAATACCAAGGCACATAATGATCAAATTGCTCAAAGCTAGTGAAAAAGAGAAAATCTTAAAAGCAGTCAGAGATAAAAGGTATTTTATATAGAGGAACAAAATGACAGCAGATTTCTCTTGGAAACAATGCAAATAAGAAAACAATGGGGCAACATCTTTAAAATACTATAAAATTTTTAGAAAACTGTTAACCTAGAATTACTTATCTAGCAAAAATATCTTTCCAATAGGAAGGTAAAATAAAGATCTTTTCAGACACACAGAGCTGAAAGAAGTCATCTCCAGCAGACCCTCACTACGAGAAATGTTATAGTAAGTCTTTCAGGCAAAAGGAAAATGGTATCAGATGGAAATATGGATCTATGCTAAAGAATGAGGAGTACCAGGCTTCCCTGGTGGCGCAGTGGTTGAGAGTCTGCCTGCCGATGCAGGGGACACGGGTTCGTGCCCCAGTCTGGGAGGATCCCACATGCTGCGGGGCGGCTGGGCCCTTGAGCCATGGCCGCTGAGCCTGCGCGTCCGGAGCCCGTGCTCCGCAACGGGAGAGGCCACAGCAGTGAGAGGCCCGCGTACCACAAAAAATAATAATAATAATAATAAAATAAAATAAAATAAAAATAACTGGCTTGTGTACGTCAAAAGTATTAAGGATAGGGCTTCCCTGGTGGCGCAGTGGTTGAGAGTCCGCCTGCCGATGCAGGGGACACGGGTTCGTGCCCCAGTCTGGGAGGATCCCACATGCTGCGGGGCGGCTGGGCCCTTGAGCCATGGCCGCTGAGCCTGCGCGTCCAGAGCCTGTGCTCCGCAACGGGAGAGGCCACAGCAGTGAGAGGCCCGCGTACCACAAAAAAAAAAAAAAAAGAATGAGGAGTACCACAAATAGTAACTATATAGGCACCCCAACCATCAGCTAACAAACCACCAGCTGTGACTAAGGCTTGTCAAGATCACCAGATAACCCCCAGCTGACCCCAGATATCTGAGCAGTTAAGACTATCATATGGAGAAAAAAAAAAAAAAAGACACCTATTAAGGGTAAAAAGGCAAGCCACAAATTGCAAGACTATATATATCTGCACTACCTATACTCTACGCAAAAAAGGATTTGTATCTAAATAAATAACCGCTACTCATCAAGAAAAGCAACCCAATTAAAAGGTGGTCAATAGCACTTGTGTTTGTTTGATTTCTCGACAAAGACTTCTAGACAGGGCCAAAAATAAATCCTCTTTTGCAACGCAGAACTCACTGTTCAGTATGAGTTTTGATACAGGTAAGAAGGAACATGATACCTAAAAGAGAATCAGGTGATAGGGGTGTACTGATAAACATAAAGATTGCTTCCAGGACTATAGAGCTGATAATTTCCCTCATATCTTAAGCTTTTAAATTATCAGCTGTATTGATTTAGTACTCTAATTTTAATGTTGACATGAAACAAAGATGGCTTCTTTTTTTAAGCTTGTATCTTGAACACAGTGTCTGGAGTTTAAAAAGGTATTGGCATATCCCAATGATCTGTACTGTTCTAGGGTGTGATGGCTTAGGAGTGAATACGATTTGAACCTAACACATTTTTAGAGGATGTCAAATTCAGAAACAAGCAGATCCATCTCCTGACCCTAAACATGGTCCTAAAGTAAATCGCTTGAGGAAATTGGATCCCAAAGATTACAGGTGTGGAATTTTGAAGCGTGTCCTTACACCCCTGAAGATCAAAGAAGCCCAACTAAAAGAATTGTGGGCTAACATAACAACTCCTTTTTGAAAGGGCTATTTTATCTTGAAGATTATGAGTTTGGAGGAACTAAGGTGATTGGCAGTGGAAAGAATCAGAACACGTGAAATTCCTTAAAAATTTATTGACAAATAATTTTGTCTATGTTACACATAATTTAAAAAAACGCTTTTAAAAAAATGGTCAAAGACTTGAACTGGCACTTCACAAGAGAATATCGACATGACGGATAAGCATATAAAAAGATGTCCAACATCGTTAGTCACGAGGGAAATGGTATAACATGAAGAAAACGTATAACAATACTATGCATTGACCAGGACACACAGCAATTAGATGCAGAGTCAGTAGGAGTACAAATTAGTACAAGTGTTTTGGAAAACTGTTTGACTACATCTATTATAACTAAATATCTAGTATGACCTAGTGTGTGTGTGTGTGTGTGTGTGTGTGTGTGTGTGTGTGTATGGCCAATGTAAACAAGAAACAAGTACTTATGTCCACAAAAGACACTTAAAAGAATGTTCATAGTAGCTTTATTCATAATAGCCCAAATTGGAAACAACCCAAATGACCAATAGTAGAATGAATAAATATTCTCACAATTAAGTTCTATATAGCAACAAGAATGGATTTACAGCTATACACAACAATATGGATGAATCTCACAAGATAATTTTGAGCCACAGAAACTATACGCTAAAGAAGACACATCAATACTATATGATTCCACTTATACAAGGTTCTAAGAACAGGTAAAATAAATTTATGATGATAGAAATCAGAAAAGAGGTGACTTTTGTGGGGAGGCATGGAACTAAGGAGGGCCTAAGAGAGAAACCTTTGTGAGGTAAGACGTTCTATGTATTATTAATGTGTGGAAGTTACATGGGTATGTAGGTATGTGAACGTATATAAATGCATTCAGTTGTACACTCAATACAAAACAAAATGGAAAAAATGCTATGAATGTGAGGCATTGGGGAAAATGGGATGTCTCATATACTGCTGGTGGGAGAGTAAACTACAACAGCTTCTAGGATAGCTATTTGGCAGTCACCTATCAATATTATAAAAACACACGTCTTTTGACTCAGCAAAACCACTTCTAGGAATCCATGCTCAGAAATATCTGCACATGTGTGAAATATATGTACACGGCAATAATGGCAACTTTTTATTAGTAAAAGATTGGTGAAAACTTAAATGTCTTGTCAACAGAGAACTTTTTTTTTAAGAAAAAAAAAAGACCCTTTGGGATATTCTTATGCTTCTTACACACCCTCAGAGAATGAGGAGTCTTGTTTATATGTCAACATAGGACAATCTCCAACTATATTATTTGGCTAAAAAAAGCAAGATGTACAATAGTATCAAAAAAGGAAGGGCTTCCCTGGTGGCACAGTGGTTGAGAGTCCACCTGCCAATGCAGGGGACGTGGGTTCATGCCCTGGTCCGGGAGGATCCCACGTGCCGTGGAGCGGCTGGGCCCGTGAGCCATGGCTGCTGAGCCTGCGCGTCTGGAGCCTGTGCTCCGCAACGGGAGAGGCCACAGCAGTGAGAGGCCCGTGTACCGATACCGCAAAAAAAAAAAAAAAAAAAAAAGGAAAAAAAAGACTATTATCTATGTGCTATATAAAGATG
This sequence comes from Phocoena sinus, assembly GCF_008692025.1. Taxonomy (NCBI): domain Eukaryota; kingdom Metazoa; phylum Chordata; class Mammalia; order Artiodactyla; family Phocoenidae; genus Phocoena; species Phocoena sinus. The sequence goes on along the minus strand of NC_045780.1, from coordinate 21,900,246 downwards.
AAATATCTCTAGAAAGATAAAATGGGTTGCCTCTGGGAAGGAGAACTGTTTAGCTAGGATACAAAGACAGAAGAGGCTTGTTACTGTAAATCGTTTTGAAAACCACATAAATGTAGGGTACTACTTATTTTTAAATATAATTTAAAAATTTTTAAATAAAAAAGTTACAAAAGCAAATATTTCAGAATTGAAAGTATAGAGGTTTTAGGATCTGGGTGTATGCATTTTTTATTATTTATAAGTACATACATTCATTTAAAATAAGCATTGAGGGTGCAAGCAATTTTAAGGAACTTACCCATACTGTGTCGTTGTCAACACTGCTCCTCTCTTTTCCTTTTCAATTTTTAACTTTTTCTTCCTTTCGATATTAGCCAGAGTTGGGTAATTTCTAGAGAACAATAAAAGTCCATTATGAAAGGGCTTTTAGAGTAAATTTTAATTATGCAATCAAGCAATTGTTGCATTTAACAACTTTTGTTTAACGACTGATGCAGTAAATTGATATAAACTTTTAATTCCTTCTGGAAATATTTTAAGGGTGAAAAAGTAGACTATAACAATGCTACTCAAAGTGTATACCAGCTGCCAGTCCAAACTCTGCTACCAGTCTGTTACCAAGTAAGAAGCTTACAACAGAATTTAAATCAAATATATCATATAACGCGCTGAAACTCATATAGAGTTCATTTATTTGGCACATACCCATAAATACTATAAACAAAAATGTATTTTCTCATGCATCTACCTATGCAAATACATACTAGGAGGTATATCCAAAGTTACCAAGATGAGGAAGAGACAGTTCTTAAAAAAAAAAGCTACAGTCTACCAGGAAGGTTAAGAAAAGCATGGTTATTTCTAAAGACTAGTTATAACAAAAGACAAAATAGTAAGCATCCTAAGGAGTATAAGGGAGGTTGGGAAGGAAAGATCCTATCTAGAGGGAGAAATCCACAAAGGAACATGAAAGACACCGGTCTTAAATGGTGTTAAGAGACAAAAATCTGATGGAAAAGCGTCAGCATGTGCTTTTTTTTTTTTTTTTTTGGCCGCACCACATGGCCTGTGGGATCAACCAGGGATCGAACCCATGCCCCATGCAGTGGAAGCACAGAGTCTTAACCACTGGACTGCCAGGGACCTTTTTTTTCTCTTTTTTGGTCAGAGTGTTCTAAGCAAACAATGCAGACAAACCAAGGCCTCAGAAAGTGTGAGAGAATGGCAAGTGGTTCATTCTTAAAGAAACAGTTACAGGCAATCAGACCAGAAAGGGAGGCTGGGGCCAAAATGTGCCTCGAATGCCAGACGAGAAAGCTATTTTTAATTCAGTGGTGTTGGGGAGCCACTGAAAGTTATGAACAGGGAAAGATATGAACAAGGCAGTGAAAAAAATTAAATCTGACAGCAGCGTGCAAGATGAATTGCTCTGACAAAGCTTTCTTTGTTCCTTAGCACAGTTGTGTGGTGATGGAGGCACCAAACTTTGGGGGTGAGAGGAACAGATACTAGGAGCATAAAAAGCACGAAAGGAGGGGAACACAGACAGCCCTCTGCCACCTAGCCTGGCTGCTCATTAGAGTAAATTTTGAGAAACATCAACACATCATGTTCTGCCATCATTTCGAGGACACTGTCTCTACCCCCTTCTTTTTTTAACATCTGCATCACTGACTGGGATAGCACAGACAATAGAAGCCCATGGGCTGGGCACACTGGAAGATAAGAATAGAAATGACATTGAGTAAGTGGTGAAGTAATCAGAAAAAGAAAGGCAATGAATTTCAGTGAGGACAGTGCAAAGCAATCCATCCAGCCAAGAAAAATAAACTCCACAAATAAAAGATGATTAATGTACAAGTTATAAATAAACATAAGAGGAAAAGATCAAGGTCACAGGAGATAAAAATCTGACAGGCAGTCAGCACCACATGAGTACAGTTTTGGAAAGCAAACATAATCTAAGGCGATATGAAATGGACTCTGGCACAGGTACAAGTGTGAAATCATCCTCTCATGACACTCAAAGGTGATCAGAAACTCTCAGCTTTGTACTTCTAAACTGAAAAGGAATGTTAAGGAAAAATAAAACTTGGAGGGGATTCAAAAGAGACTCAAAGATGATTAACAGGATGAAAAAATAAAACCTCTGAAGAAAGATGAAAGGAACTAGAACTGTTTGCAGCCTTTAAAAGAGGGAGAGAAGTGACAAAAAATGATCTTACAGAGAAGATGGCAGCCAGCTGTTCTCAACCTGAAGACAAACTACACGGAAGCAGAAATGATGAGGAAAAGGTGATGACTTTCACAGGCACCACAGTGTCTAGACGTGTTAACTCACAGCTAATCAACACTCTTCACACCTCTGAAATTCACTTATTCTTATTCTTAAAAATGTTAAAGAAACACAAAATGTGTTTCTTTAACGTTTTTCTTCTGAGTGTTACAGAGCAACCCTTAACATGTTGGGTCATATGCTAAACATAAAGACTTGGTCCTACAGTGTTTCATGTATAAGCAAGGAGCTATGTAAATGCTTCTCAGTGGTAAGGAATATAAACAGTTTGTTACAGGAAGTGGATTTTAGGTGAGATATAATAAAGAATTCCTTGAATGAGACATCAAGAATGTTGTGGAAACTCCTTTGGTGGAAGTCTTTTAAAACAGCTCACTTCTTCTTTCTGGCTGACTAAAGTGTCACTTTCCTAAAGGTAGAGGATTTTTATATCCCTTCCAAAGTTATAAGATTCTATTTTTCAGTGCTTAAATTATTAAAATTTTCTTGCAAAAGTTATACCATTCTTATTTACATAGAACCTAGAGACTAAAAACTAGGGAAAACAAGGGTACCAGAGAGCAAATTATCCCCCCAAATGGGAAACCAGAAACACAAGACCTAGTTATACATACAACAATGATCAGAAGGCCCTTCCAGCAACATACTAGTGAGACACAAGAATAAGGAAAAGTCTGGATCTTTGATAAAGGACACAGCTCAGGTTTCTAAATTACACAAATCCAGAGAAAACTGTTGAGAAAAATCACAAATTGTGTTACATTGTGTACAATTGCATACCAATAAAATTTAGTCCAATATCTCCTGGTAGAGAATGGATGTTATAAAGCTATAAAGACTGTGACAAGTGGTATTTTCACAGTTGGTTTCTCTATTTTTATCTGCTAAAATCACTTTTCTCCCTACTTCCATCTTTTCCCAACACCCCAAAAGGAAGTGGCCCTGAAACCGTATGCTCTCTATCTTGCTCTCTTCTCCCTCTTTCATTTCTTACCCCCTCTTTGTCTTCCCCTTGCCTAAGCCTTTAAGCCTCCAGTGACAATCCTTAAGCCCCAGAGTCAATAAATTAGCAACATGGAACCAACCATTATCTTAGCACATCTCATTCTGGTTACCCTTCTCTTTCCTTATACTCAAATCACCACCCACTCCTTGGCTTTTCCCTTAAGCCTCTTCTGTAGAAAAACACAATCCCTCTTTATTCTCCCTGAATCACGGCTACTTCAACACTACTGCATTTTTATTTCAAAGTCTTTCCAAACTTCAAAAAGATGTAGCATTCTTTAGGAGCACAGCCCCTCTGCTGAATTCTGAAAGAACTGGGGACACAGCTGTAAAGCGTTTGCTCAGAGCCACAGTAACTGCAGTATTAAAATAAATAACACAACTACTCCACCTAGTGGACTCCAAATCTGCCGTGAAGTATGTTTCAACATCTCTAAAATAAGAGGTTTGGGAAACGAACCTCTACCACTCATTTTTCCTAATGCCAAATCATACAGCATTTGTACCCGACAGGAATTAAGAAAAAATAACTACCGTTTTTTTTTTGGCTAGGATTTCTTTTTTTGCAGGTTATTAGTGGAAAGCCTTAAAGTTTTTAATTAAACACAACTATGGATGTTTGTCAGAACTATGCATTAAAAAAGAATAAACTTCACCTTCAAATAAATTGGAGGGGGAGGGAAGGGGTGGCACGACCCCTCTCACAAGAAGTCCTGCAAAACAAACTGATTGCCCTGCCTTCCAAAGACGCCAGCTATCCCTTGACCAGACACTGTTATCCCCACACAGCAAAATTTAATGCTTCAGTTGCCTGTGCTCTCACGGCCACCTACGGATATTCTTCCCACATCTCCCATTAGAGTGAGGGTCTTAAAGGCAAGAGTCTACTCCTATCTCTTTTCAGTAAGCTTGGCCATATATAAAACAATCTTTGCCTTTTCAAATACTGAATGTTTACCTCTAATTTCAAGCTAAACTCTTGTCAGGAAGTTATTCAAAGCTATAATGTACATCAACATAAATTCAAAGGTGGCTGAGAGTTCTCGATTACATTACAAAACCAAACTAGTCTTCTACCAGGGACTTTATAGAAACACGTGCTACCTAAGCTAGTTTGCATCTTCAAATGTTAATATTCCTTAAGTTTCTCTAGCCAGTGGAATTTTTTCCTTTAAAGCACTTGTTGCACAAAACCACAAGGTGGCAGAGTTCACGTTCAAATGGGGAAAGCTACTGTAGAAAGTAATGCATTCAAATACAGATCAATTTGGTTTGTCTTGGTGATGATCTGTCCTATGTGGTGAGAATTTATTGTTCAAAACCACAGCAGTTTAAGTACCATTAGTTATATTACTGAATTCCAACTACAGTTATTAATCTGATCAACACTGCCCAATTTCTTTAACAATGACAAAAGTATAGTTTAAAACATAAATTAAAAATATGAATCTCAGCAAGATTTCTCCAACCACTTACTTGTATATACCAAAATAGAATAACACCCATAATAAAAATATTTTCAAGCCCCATTTACATATATCAACATTTATAAACATCCCTTCTACCTATGGCACCATGGGATATAAACATTCACACAAACCATGGTTCTTACATTTCTAAAGCTTGTAATTTATTTTTTTAAAAAAGACACATAAGCAAAAAAGTTCATCAATAGTACCATAATGAGGGGCACATACACTAAGGAGGCAGAGGGGATACCACATTCAAAGAGGAACAAGATACCCCTCTAGGCAGATAAGGAAAAATACTCCCAAAATTTTAGTCTGGCAGGATTTCAGTTGAACTAAAAGCAGTGAGCAGAACTTCAAGGATAGAGAAGGGAGGATTTTCTGGAAGCAGCATGATGAAAACAGAGGTTAAAAGTTCAAAAAACTTGTTTGGGATATGAAAAAGAAGAAAACCAAGTCTGGCTGGGACAAAGAACTCCTATAAGTAATGTGGGATTAATCAGGAAAGATGTGTTAAACCCACATTACAGTACCCTGACTGTCAGTTCTAAGGTGTTGTTTTCACTGGCATTTTACCTGGCTAAAATAAAATCAGTTTAACAAATTTATTTTTAAATTTTATTCTACATAGTCATCTATGTAACTAAGAAATACATGCATACTAGCATCTCAATTTGCATGAAAAAAGAACAAACACAAAGAGAATAGCCTAACCTCGTTGGTCAAAGTCAATTCCTTCAGTGTGATCAACACTGCTGAGTGCTCCTCTGCAGAGTGTACTTCAGCTGTGTGGTTTTCTTGACTTAGCAACTGAGCCAGGGCTGAGATTTTGCCAGGTGGGTGTAACGAAGGGCAACGGAATGAGGGACCTGAGCTTCTGAGAGTGGTGGAAGTGACTTAAACTTGGCAGAGAAGCAAAGACAGAAGGGGGATGAGAGAAAAAGAAGGTAAAGGGGGTAAGAGGTGGGAGGCTTCAACTAGTCCGGGACCAGGTACAGGGGACAGTGAGACAGTTGGATGAAGTGCAAGGCATGACCAAAGAGGAGTAAGCCCAACTTCAAGATTTCTGGGGCAGAAAGTCCAGGAGATCCACAGGGTGACCGTGAAAGTAAGTGGCAGAAACTGCATGGAGGTAAAGGGCACTGGAAATTGGAAGGTAAAAAGGTGCCAGATGAAACTCTTTACTGTAAGCTGTGAGTCTCAAAAAGTCAGCGGAATTCAAAGGATACACACTTCTGTTGGACCATCTATATATATGCCAAGGGCAGGGTGGTAAAGGCAACTGCAATCCGCCTTGTTAAGAATCACGGAGGAGGGACTTCCCTGGTGGTCCAGGGGTTAAGAGTCCACCTTCCAATGCAGGGGATGTGGGTTCGATTCCTGGTTGGGGAACTAAGATCCCGCATGCCACGGGGCAACTAAGCCTGCACACGGCAACTACTGAGCCTGAGCACTTTAGAGCCCACACGCCACAACTAGAGAGCCCACATGCCGCAACTACTGAGGCTGTGCGCTCTAAAGCCCGTGCACCACAACTAGAGAGAAGCCCGCATGCAGCAACAAAGAGCCTGCACACTCCACAACAAAAGATCCCATGTGCCGCAACGAAGATCCCACTGCCGCAACTAAGACCCAACGCAGCCAAATAAATATTTTTTTTAAAAAAAAAGCATGATGGGGGAGGCTGTCAGAGCTGCAGAGGGCTGTGGAGACAGATGGCAGGAAACTCCAAGAAGAAGGGCCAAGGAGCAATCATCTGGAATCCACGTCAAGGGGGCCCTACAAGTCACAAAACCAGTCACTTTTTGTTCTTGTTTTATTTGACCTTTCCACAGCAATCTGCACTGATAATCACATCTTCTTCTTGAAATCCTCCCTTCTACTGGCTTCCACGACAGGTCATATTCTGAGTTTTCTTCTACTTCTCTGGCTCTTGCTCAGCAGGCTTGTTGGTTTTAACTCCCTTTTAGGCTATCTTCCCTTTCCGCTCTACCCTCTCTCTGTGGGGTGTATCTTCTGCATTCATGGTTTCATGATTTTAAAATATCTATCTCCAGCCAGTCTGGTCTGAGTCCCAATGCTTACACAACATCTTCAAATAGACATCTCAGAATCTCCTCATACTCAACGATGTCCTAAATCAACACCTCCAAGTGTGATTCTCTTCCAGGATTCCCTGTCTGAGGAACAGGCACCACCTTTCACAAAGGTGCTTTCACAGAGGAACTAGGACATCTCCTCAAAACCTCTTTCCTCCTCAACCTCACAACTGTCCAACTACCAAACAGTGCCCATTTTTATGTTCTATATCCACCTAGTTCTGTCCCCACAACTGCCATCTTTCAAAAGCTTCTATCATCTCTTACCTATATTCACGTTCCTATACTCATGCCAATCTGTCTGTGCACTAGCCCCTACCTCCCCTTATTTCTTCCTATTAGGTCTAAGTTCAGCTCAACTGCCCTTTGTCAAGGAACACCCCACTCCTCCAGACTAGATGAGGTCCTTCCTCTTATATGCTGAGAAGGAGGGTAGAGTGGAGGACTGCGGGAGAGTAAAACAGCTAGAGACATAGTAGAACAGAATCACTGAAGCTGGCTACCATTAATTTAATAGTGGGTCCTACTTTCCCAGTTTATATAATGACTTAATTTAAACACTCGTTAGATATAAAAGAACCAAAGTTGGTTAATCAGGAACTCATTTCAGAACTTCCCTATTGCCTTAAGTGAACTCAAAACTTGAGAGATTAAACACCTTACTTAGTTAACTTCTCAGTTGCTTTATAATCATTGCTGACTAATAGCCATCATCATTCTCCTCAAAAGAATTAAACATATACAACAGGGGCTGGCACCACTGAGCTGCAACAACTTCCAACTGACCAAAGTCAGGGCAAAGTACCAGGGAAAAACCTTTGCAGGTAGACAATTTCCAGTCCATCTAGCAGGATATAATCTTCAATACTGTCATCACCAGCTCTTTAAAAACTAAGTATCAGGAAGGGGAGCTAACTCTTCTTGTTTCATTATTCCTCTGTGCAAAATAGTAAGAAAAAGATACACCCAACAGATAAAAAACAAATAAGCAAAACAAACAGAAAACAAAAAACTAGAGTGAAGTGGAATCATGAGAAGAAAAAAATTGTACCTGTAAAGAAGCCACCTAGAGGAGGCAAGGAGCTTTATATGAACTTCTTCGAATTCTTCACTAAGCCAAATCACGTCATGGTCCCAACTCCTTTGACTTCTAAGTTTGACCATGCAATTGGCTAAGGCTTCTTATCAATGCCAAGACTGGTTCTTCCCATACTGCACCATTTAACGGTAATTCAGTCCACAAATATTTGTTCTCCACATACTAAATCCCAGGTACTATGCAAAGTGCAGCAGAATCAAAGATGTCTAAGACTAGGGCCACCTATAATATAATGCAACAAACGCTACTGTGTTTGTATTAATAAGCTATGTATTCACACAGGAAGTAGTGAATAATGCTTTAGGGGAGGTTGGTCCATGGACTGGCAGCCAATCCACACACTTATGTCAGGGTATAAATCAGCTATGTCCCTAAACAAAATATATTTAGTTCAGCTGACATTTTCTTCTCACCAAGACTTTCTCAATGAAGAAAGTAAGGTATAGATTTATATTCTGGTACAAGTTCCTTACCTTGTTACAGACTAGCATTCTGACAGCATTGAGATAGAGGAAACGAAGAAGAAAATGACAAATCAGGTGACACTTAAGACAGGTCTTAGGACTTCCCTGGTGGTCCAGTGGGTAAGACTCTGCATTCCCAATGCTGGGGACCTGGGTTCAATCCCTGGTTGGGGAACTAGATCCCGCATGCATGCAGCAAGTAAGAAGAAGTCCGCATGCCGTGACTAAGATCCAGCGCAGCCAAAATAAATAAATAAATACATGTTAAACAAAACAAAACAAAACAGGGGGCTTCCCTGGTGGCGCAGTGGTTGAGAGTCCGCCTGCCGATGCAGGGGACACGGGTTCGTGCCCCGTTCCGGGAAGATCTCACATGCCACGGAGCAGCTGGGCCTGTGAGCCATGACCGCTGAGCCTGTGCGTCCTGAGCCTGTGCTCTGCAACGGGAGAGGCCACAACAGTGAGAGGCCCGCATACCGCAAAACAAACAAAACCCAACAGGTCTTACAAGATAAATAAGATTCTGCCGGGAGATAAAGAGGAAAAGGCATTCTAGTATACCCTAATCCTCCTGGTGGCCTAGATTCTTACCCTAGATTATTACATTTGTTAGCCAAGGATGCTCTTAAAATTCTGTTAAATCCATTGAGTCCATGTTGACTGCTGACTGGCTGGACCCAGGTTTACTTTCTTAAGAATTAATTTCCTCTGATTGTCTTTCACCCTCATCTAACTCTTTACACAGTATTAATAATGGATAGCTGCATACACATTTGCTGAATTCTATTTGTTCTCGGTTGCTTCTAAATCTTTACGTTTATGCTGGTTTTCCTCAGAATTACCTTTCAAGCTTTAAAGGGCAGTAGCTAACTCTCTCACGTAACACTGCATCATTTCACACAGCTCTTCATATACACACATACAGGGGCTTTAACCTGAAAACTTTAAGTTGAACGAAGTACAACTTTAACCTGCTGGTTAAAAGTTTTTAAGTATCCTTCTTGACCTTTGAAAGTAACTCTTCCTATCTGAGGCTCTCCTCATGTTTCAATTCCAGAAAAACAGCTATTGACTTAAAAGTGCTGCTGACCATCGTAACAGCTCTGACTTGGTCTTCTGTTTCAGGATGAGGTATCCTGGTCCTAGCCTGAGGCAACAGCATCCTCATGGGATTTTTCATTGGTAGATTCTAGCTAGACATCTTTTAAGCTTTCTTCCCTTATAAGTATAAAGCTACAAGTCACATGGTAAGACTCAAATTTCTTAGACTTTAATTAAAGGAAAACATTTCTCGTCTTTTTATGGATAAGGATAGGCACGTGTGTATCTTGTCACTGCTGTACTCCCTCTGCCTAGCACACTCCAATCATTCAACAACTTTTCTAAAGTAATCAAAACAATAAACATAACAAAGTATTATACATTTTTTTAAAAAATAGCACTCACCCATCACTGCCTCAGTATTGAATATTTAACAGAGGGGGCATGTAGTGGCTCCCCTCAAAGAGCAAGGTCCCACTATGACATCAGTTATTTATGAAGAGTTCCTGTTAGGTCTACCAAAAGCTACATTCAAATAGCCTCATATAATATAGTTTACAGTCCTATTCCCTACTACCAACGTTATAAGGGAATGCAATGAATCAAAACTGCAATAATAAATACTGTGTGTTTATTAAACGTCAAGTAATGATACTCCCTAAGTTACTATATACCAATTCTGAAGAATGACAAAATTAGGACTGGTCATTTTCCATCGAATATTTGCAACATTATAAAAGACCAAATTTCCATGGGTGGGCCTGAACCAAGATGGTGGAGCAGAAAGGATGTGCTCTCACTCCTTCTTGCGAGAACACCAGAATCACAACTAGCTGCTGGACAATCATTGACAGGAGGACACTGGAACTCACCAAAAAAGATACCCCACATCCAAAGACAAAGGAGAAGCCGCAATGAGACGGTAGGGGGGCGCAATCACAGTAAAATCAAATCCCATAACTGCTGGGTGGTGACTCACAAACTGTAGAACACTTATACCACAGAAGTCCACCCACTGCAGTGAAGGTTCTGAGCCCCACGTGAGGCTTCCCAACCTGGGGGTCCAGCAACAGGAGGAGGAATTCCTAGAGAATCAGACTTTGAAGGCTAGAGGGATTTGATTGCAGGACTTCAACAGGACTGGGGGAAACAGAGACTCCGCTCTTGGAGGGCACACACAAAGTAGTGTGCACATTGGGACCCAGGGGAAGGAGCAGTGACCCCATAGGAGACTGAACCAGACCTACCTGCTAGTGTTGGAGGGTCTCCTGCAGAGGCAGGGGTTGGCTGTGTCTCACCGTGAGGACAAGGACACTGGCAGCAGAAGTTCTGGGAAGCACTCCTTGGCGAGAGCCCTCCCAGAGTCTGTCATTAGCCCCACCAAAGAGCCCAGGTAGGCTCCAGTGTTGGGTTGCCTCAGGCCAAACAACCAACAGGGAGAGAACCCAGCCCCACGCATCAGCAGACAGCAGATTAAAGTTTTACTGAGCTCTGCCCACCAGAGAAACAGCCAGTTCTGCCCACCACCAGTCTCTCCCATCAGGAAACTTACATAAGCCTCCTAGATAGCCTAATCCACCAGAGGGCAGACAGCAGAAGCAAGAAGAACTACAATCCTGCAGCCTGTGGAACAAAAACCACATTCACAGAAAGATAGACAAGATGAAAAGGCAGAGGGCTCTGTACCAGATGAAGGAACAAGATAAAATCCCAGAAAAACAACTAAGTGAAGTGGAGATAGGCAACCTTTCAGAAAAAGAATTCAGAATAATCATAGTGAAGATGATCCAGGACCTTGGAAAAAGAATGGAGGCAAAGATTGAGAAGATGCAAGAAATGTTTAACAAAGACCAAGAATTAAAGAAGAAACAAACAGAGATGAACATTACAATAACTGAAATGAAGAGTACACTAGAAGGAATCAATAGCAGAATAACTGAGGCAGAAGAACAGATAAATGACCTGGAAGACAGAATGGTGTAATTCACTGTTGTGGAACAGAATAAAGAAAAAAGAATGAAAAGAAATGAAGACAGCCTAAGAGACCACTGGGACAACATTAAACGCAACAACATTCGAATTATACGGGTCCCAGAAGGAGAAGAGAGAGAGAAAGGACCAGAGGAAATATTTGAAGAAATTAGAGTCGAAAACCTCCCTAACATGGGAAAGGAAATAGCCACCCAAGACCAGGAAGCACAGTGAGTCCCATACAGGATAAACCAAAGGAGAAACATGCCAAGACACAAAGTAATCAAATTGGCAAAAATTAAAGACAAAGAAAAATTATTGAAAGCAGCAAGGGAAAAACAACAAATAACATACAAGGGAACTTGCATAACGTTAACAGCTGACTTAGCAGAAGCTCTACAAGCCAGAAGGGAGTGGCATGATATACTTAAAGTGATGAAAGGGAAGAACCTACAACCAAGATTACTCTACCCAGCAAGGATCTCATTCAGATTCAGCAGAGATATTAAAACCGTTACAGATAAGCAAAAGCTCAGAGAATTCAGAACCACCAAACCAACTTTAAAACAAATGCTAAAGAACTTCTCTAGGCAGGAAACACAAGAGAAGAAAACGAACCTACAAAAACAAACCCAAAACAATTAAGAAAATGGTCATAGGAACATACATATGGATAATTACCTTAAGCGTGAATGGACTAAATGCTCCAACAAAAAGACACAGGCTCCAACCAAAAGACACAGGCTGGATACAAAAATAAGACCCATATATATGCTGTCTACAAGAGACCCACTTCAAGACCTAGGGACACACAGACTGAAAGTGAGGGGATGGAAAAAGATATTCCATGCAAATGGAAATCAAAAGAAAGCTGGAGTAGCAATACTCATACCACATAAAATAGATTTTAAAATAAAGAATGTTACAAGAAACAAGGAAGGACACTACATAACGATCAAGGGATCATTCCAAGAAGATATAACAATTATAAATATACATGCACCCAACATAGGAGCATCTCAATACGTAAGGCAACTGCTAACAGCTATAAAAGAGGAAATCGACAGTAACACAGTAATAGTGGGGGACTTTAACACCTCACTTACACGAATGGACAGATCATCCAGTCAGAAAATTAATAAGGAAACACAAGCGTTAGATGACACAATAGACCAGAGAGATTTAATTGATATTTATAGGACATGTCTTCCAAAAACAGCAGATTACACTTTCTTCTCAAGTGCACACGGAACATTCTCCAGGATAGATCACATCTTGGGTCACAAATCAAGCCTCAGTAAATTTAAGAAAATTGAAATCATATCAAGCATCTTTTCAGACCACAACGCTATGAGATTAGAAATCAATTAGTGAAAAAAACGTAAAAATTACAAACACATGGAGGCTAAACAATACATTACTTAATAACCAAGAGATCACTGAAGAAATCAAAGAGGAAATCAAAAAATACCTAGAGACAAATGACAATGAAAACACGACAATCCAAAACCTATGGGATGCAGCAAAAGCAGTTCTAAGAGGAAAGTTTATAGCAATACAAGCCTACCTCCAGAAACAAGAAAAATCTCAAATAAACAATCTAACCTTACACCTAAATGAACTAGAGAAAGAAGAACAAACAAAACCCAAAGTTAGCAGAAGGAAAGAAATCATAAAGATCAGAGTAGAAATAAATGAAATAGAAACAAAGAAAACACTAGCAAAGATCAATAAAACTAAAAGTTGGTTCTTTGAGAAGATAAACAAAATTGATAAACTATTAGCCAGACTCATCAAGAAAAAGAGAGGACTCATTAAAATTAGAAATGAAAAAGGAGAAGTTACAACAGACACTGCAGAAATACAAAGCATCCTAAGAGACCACTACAAGCAACTCTATGCCAATAAATGGACAACCTGGAAGAAATGGACAAATTCTTAGAAAGGTATAACCTTCCAAGACTGAACCAGGAAGAAATAGAAAATATGAACAGAACAATCACAAGTAATGAAATTGAAACTGTGATTAAAAATCTTCAAACAAAAAAAAAAAAAAAAAAATCTTCCAACAAACAAAAGTCCAGGACCAGATGGCTTCACAGGCAAATTCTATCAGACATTTAGAGAAGAGCTATCCCCCACCCTTCTCAAACTCTTCCAAAATATAGCAGAGGGAGGAACACTCCCAAACTTATAATTTGAGGCCACCATCACCCTGATACAAAAACCAGACAAAGATACTCCAAAAAAAGAAAATTACAGACCAATATCACTGATGAATATAGATGCAAAAATCCTCAACAAAATACTAGCAAACAGAATCCAACAACACATTAAAAGGATCATACACCATCATCAAGTGGGATTTACCCCAGGGATGCAAGGATTCTTCAATATACGCAAATCAATCCATGTGTTACACCATATTAACAAAATTGAAGAAGAAAAACCATATGATCATCTCAATAGATGCAGAAAAAGCTTTTGAAAAAATTCAACACCCATTTATGATAAAAACTCTCCAGAAAGTGGGCATAGAGGGAACCTACCTCAACATAATAAAGGCCATATGTGACAAACCCACAGCAAACATCATTCTCAATGGTGAAAAACCGAAAGCATTTCCTCAGGAACAAGATCAGGAACAAGACAAGGATGTCCACTCTCACCACTATTATTCAACATAGTTTTGGAAGTCCTAGCCATGGCAATCAGAGAAGAAAAAGAAATAAAAGGAATACAAATTGGAAAAGAAGAAGTAAAACTCACTGTTTGCAGATGTCATGATACTATACATAGAGAATCGTAAATATGCCACCAGAAAACTACTAGAGCTAATCAATGAATTTGGTAAAGTTGCAGGATACAAAATTAATGCACAGAAATGTCTTCCATTCCTATACACTAATGATGAAAAATCTGAAAGAGAAATTAAGGAAACACTCCCATTTACCACTGCAACAAAATGGATAAAATACCTAGGAATAAACCTACCTAGGGAGACAAAAGACCTGTATGCAGAAAACTATAAGACACTGATGAAAGAAATTAAAGATTATACCAACAGATGGAGAGATGTACCATGTTCTTGGATTGGAAGAATCAATATTGTGAAAATGACTGTACTACCCAAAGCAATCTACAGATTCAATGCAATCCGTATCAAATTACCAATGGTATTTTTTATAAAACTAGAACAAAAAATCTTAAAATTTGTATGGAGACACAAAAGACCCCAAATAGCCAAAGTGTTGAGGGGAAAAAATGGAGCTGGAGGAATCAGACTCCCTGACTTCAGACTATACTATAAAGCTACAGTAATCAAGACAATATGGTACTGGCAGAAAAACAGAAACATAGAACAAGATAGAAAGCCCAGAGATAAACCCACGCACCTATGGTCAACTAATCTATGACAAAGGAGGCAAGGATATACAATGGAGAAAAGACAGTCTCTTCAATAAGTGGTGCTGGGAAAACTGGACAGCTACATGTAAAAGAATGAAATTAGAACACTCCCTAACACCATACACAAAAATAAACTCAAAATGGATTAGAGACCTAAATGCAAGACCAGACACTATAAAACTCTTTGAGGAAAACACAGGAAGAACACTCTTTGACACAAATCACAGCAAGATCTTTTTTGAGCCACCTCCTAGAGTCATGGAAATAAAAACAAAAATAAACAAATGGGACCTAATGAAACTTAAAAGCTTTTGCACAGCAAAGGAAACCATAAACAAGACGAAAAGACAACCCTCAGAATGGGAGAAAATATCTGCAAACGAATCAACAGACAATGGATTAATCTCCAAAATATATAAACAGCTCATGCAGCTCAATATTAAAAAAACAAACAACCCAATTCAAAAATGGGGAGTAGACCTAAATAGACATTTCTCCAAAGAAGATAATACAGATGGCAAAGAAGCACATGAAAAGTTGCTCAACATCACTAATTATTAGAGAAATGCAAATCAAAACTACAATGAGGTATCACCTCACAGCAGTTAGAATGGGCATCATCAGAAAACCCACAAACAACAAATGCTGGAGAGGGTGTGAAGAAAAGGGAACCCTCTTGCATTGTTGGTGGGAATGTAAATTGATACAGCCACTATGGAGAACAGTATGGAGGCTCTTTAAAAAACTAAAAATAGAATTACCATATGATCCAGCAATCCCACTACTGGGCATATACCCAGAGAAAACCATAATTCAAAAAGACACATGTACCCCAATGTTTACTGCAGCACTATTTACAATAGCCAGGTCATGGAAGCAACCTAAATGCCCATTGACAGATGAATGGATAAAGAAGATGTGGTACATATATACAATGGAATATTACTCAGCCATAAAAAGGAACGAAACTGGGTCATTTGTTGAGACGTGGATGGATCTAGAGACTGTCATACAGAGTGAAGTCAGTCAGAAAGAGAAAAACAAATACCGTATGTTAACGCATGTATGTGGAACCTAGAAAAGTGGTACAGATGAACTGGTTTGCAGGGCAGAAGCTGAGACACAGATGTAGAGAACAAACATATAGACACCAGGGAGGAAAGCCACGGGGGGTGGTGGTGGTGGTGGTGTGATGAATTGGGTGATTGGGATTGACATGTATACACTGATGTGCATAAAATTGATGACTAATAAGAACCTGCTGTATAAAAAAATAAATAAAATTCATTGAGGACTAATAAGAACCTGCTGTATAAAAAAATAAATTAAATATTTTTAAAAATAAATAAATAAAATAAAATAAAATTCAAAAATTTAAATAAAAGACGAAATTTCCTTTTTCAAATTGTTCCGTAGGGCCAGAACGGTCATTATTTTCAAGTCCTCAGCCTTGCCACAGTAAAAGAAAATTGTTTCACTAGTTCTTAACTCTTTACTCACTTTCTTCTTTCTTCCCTCCATCTTGCAATCTCCTCTGGAGTGTCTAACTTGATTTTCTTCATACCAGGAGCATGCGTCTATGGGGAAAATGTCTGCTGAATATCAAGAAGCGTATTGTATGCTTTTGACTAAATCTCAAGTATTATGGGGGATAATGGAGACTGTGTACCCAAAAGTAAATTTACTAGCAGAGACAATTTTAAAACTAAGTAAGCAAGCTTTATCTATCCTTATTATGACTTTTCCTTTAAAGGAAAGAGAAATTTTCTCTTGTCTTTAGATTAGTACTACTGATAAGAAAAAAGTCATAATATCATTTTGGTTACAAAGTAAATGTCACCGAACACTTGATTGATATTAAATACCCAAATGAATTACCTGCCAACCAAAGTTAAGAAAGTTAGCTAGAGAAATAATAATATACAAAACAATTTGAAACAACATGGTATAGTAAAACAGAATTTGCCATCATGAAATTCAAGTGCAGGGGTCAGTTCTGAGACCCTGGGCAAATCATTTTACCAATCTGTTAAATAGGGCCAAGATTTATTTACTTTACACAGTGGCTTACAAGGATAAAATTGAATAGTAGATGTAAAAATGCCTTACGGTGTTCTGTGTACAGTGTTCTGTGAATGTTACTCATTAGTAGGCTATGTACATAGAGAGCTATGAAGATAATAAATCAATGAAATAAAAAGAGCATGTAACAAACAAACAAAAAAAGAACTTACATTTCTCCAATGGAATTGGACAATCTTCTCATGTGCACTAAAAGAGCAATCTACCTCAGGGCACTGTAAGAATTTTTAAGAAAGGCTACTCAATGTTTTCCATAAAAAATTTATCTTACTACTATATATACAGACATATTCTGGTCATATTACATAGTATCCCGTCTATGTGCTGTTATCACTGAATACCTAAAACAAAAATCACTCCAAACAGAGTTGCACTCTCTAAGTATACAGTACAGTAATGCATATCATTTACTTCTCCATTTGAGTGAATGCATGACATCAGCAATGTTGTAAAATGTTCTTAATTCCTAAAGTTAAGGGGCACGCCTACAAACTGAAAGAGAACCTTTCCAAACTAAGAACTTTCTTTTTAACTTTTTTACTTCTCAAATATCCTGGTTAAAAGTACTTAATAAGGTGTAAACCATCCATAGACGGTGCTGGGCCAAGGCAAATTACACTGTGTGGTTAGTCAAGGGCAGCCTTAAAGGAGAAAGAACTCACAAAGGCGCACGGAGCAACCGGAGGAGAGGCCCAGCCTCTCACAGAGCAGACGAGGCGCATACATACAAACAGCTGCCAGACCTCCCTTCTCTTTTACTGTCATCTCACACTTCCTGAAGCAGTGGGCTTCCCACCCTCAAACTGCAAATCCCAGAGTCACTGTCCCAATTTGGCAAGTCATCTAACAACATTTCTATGGAAACTATAAACTTTTAAGGGAAGGAAGCTCAGAATTTCTACCAAATACACCCATTTTGCTAAATAAATATCAGGACAACTAAGAAAACCTACTTTCATATGTTCGGACATGTGTTTATCATACTTCTCTTGATTTTTAAAACCACGATCACAGGTATCACAAAAATAGTGAAAAACTGGTTCCTTTCTTTTCTGCAAACAAAAATGAAGAGGCATTAGGCTATTGGTGAGAACGCTAATCATCAGTAAAAATACAGTACATATTTTGATTTTTCACACAACCCTTACAGGTGGCAAAAACTTCTGAATACATTTTTAATGAAGGGATGATTCTGTTTTTATTTTTAACAAATACATTAGGAAAAGCCAGTCTTGTTAAAAAACTTTAAATCTGAGTAAAGCTAATATAAATTGTGAGTAGATTTAAAATTGGTAATCTAATTAAAACTTAATAGAGCATATGTCAAAATGACCTAAAAATAAATATTCAGGGTAAAAACAGTATTTCTTCTTTTAGGAAAAACAAGTGCGTGCGTGCGTGTGTGTATATTTTAACTACAGAATGAGAAAAAAAGAACTATTTAGGTAAATATTAGTTTTTTTAAATTCCCAATTTACTATTTTTATGTTTAAACATAAAATTAAAATGATTATTACAATGATAGGCTATATAGGGCCCCAATTGTTCAATGTTGAGATTATGTTAATAAACATACTTTCACAATATTTTGTTAATATTAGTTACATAGTTTTGATGCCAAAATGAAGGGTACTAATCTCATGCTGTAGATTTACTCAATTTATTCTAAACTAATAAAATTATTTACACATCTTAAAAGTTGAAAAACCAGATTATAAGCTACATCACAATAAAAAAAGCCTATTTTAAGACTCAGTTTCTGAACATAATGAAGGGTTGTTCCTCATTAAAAAAACAAAAACTTTTAATTTCATCCTTCTCCTCCCAATATGCTAGTAAAATAAATAAATTAAATATATAATATATATTATGTATAACATATATATTATACTTTTGTTTACTTCATTGAAGTTTAATAACATTTACATTTATCTGTAATCATAATTCCCCATTATATTTACTCCTGATACTATAGTGAAATGGATTAAATGTTTTCTTTTTCTACAATTTCTCCATTTATTTCTCAAAAAGATTTTGCTTGAAGTTTTTACTTACAGCCAAGACCCTTAAAGATCCTTGTATGCAAGGCTCTGCTGTGTCAATAATGAATGCAAAACACTGAGACAGTTATGATTGAAACACAAGATATGAAACAGTGACATAGGGACCAAAGTGTCACATTCAAGAACATCTTAAAAAATACCCTTTTTTTCTGTTTTCTCCTGGGAGACATGTTGAAGTCATTGACCTTTGCATCATGTTTTCGTGGAAGATAAGAATGTTTAACTGAAAAACAAAATGAGACCCAGAAATGTTTGCAACTATACAATTATTTAAAATTTTGCTACAGAATGTCATAAATACTTGAGAAAAACAGTGGTAAACTACTTCTAGGCAGAAAAGTAATCCAAACAAATTAACAAAGATTAAGACTAGTTTACCAAATAAACATTTTTCAAATTAATACATATTGGTAAGATTACATGTCCATAGGTGCTTTTTCCTCTAAGTAACGGAATGGACAAGCTAACCTGGTAAAATTCCTTGTAGTTATTTCAAACATTAGAAATGTAAACCAGGGACTTCCCTGATGGTCTAATAGTTGACTCTGTGCTCCCAATGCAGGGGGCCTGGGTTCAATCCCTGGTCAAGGAACTAGATCCCATGTGCCGCAACTAAGAGCCCACATGCTGCAACTAAAGATCCCACAGGCCGCAATGAAGATCCCATGTGCCGCAACTAAGGCCCAGCGCAGCCAAATAAATAAATAAATAAAAATATTTTTAAAAAGAAAAAAGAAATGTAAACGGTGCTGGAGCCAAATGGAGCTCTTTCAGCATCAATTTTACATCAGGAAAACAGACCCTTGTGAAATACATTTCTTCTCAAATATTTTTCCTTTCTTATTGCCATGACCCAACTCTGAAACCTCGATCTTTCACCCAGATCACTGTGACAGCCTTCCAGACTGGCTTCCAGTTCCTAAGTCCTCTCTTCCAACAGACCCTGCACACTGACACCACAAAAATAATCCTCCAGTCATCACAACCCTGCTCAAGACCCTGGAAGCAAGTAGCTACTCAGGACTCATCGAAGAGTCCTTCGATGAGATCCCACTTTATTTTTTCACCCTGCTCTTCCCTGTACCTTCCACATACTATTGCTTCAGTCACACCAGAACACTGCAACCTTCAGAACTCACCTTACACTGACACCTCTTTGCTTCCACCTAAAAAGTATCTCTTCCAGAATATTAAACATCTCCCAATACACTTCTTCCAAAAGTTTTCCCCAACTTTCTCCATACTCTGAAATCTCCTTTTATATGCCTCTATCACCAGTCACACTGCATTGTGATTTATATTTATGAACGCATCTCACCTCGCTTGGGACTGTCTTAGGCACATTCATATCCCCAGCATTAGGCATAGAGTAAACACTGATTTGGATTCAACTTAATGTAAATTGAATTGTTCTAAGCGAACAATTGCATGGCTTTAAATATGATCTCTGCTAATGACACCCCGATTTACAGCTCTAGCCACAAACCTCCCCTGAAAGTACAAACTAATAGCTAACAGCCAGTTCAGTATCTCTACTTGACACAAATCATATTCCAAACTCAACTCCTGGTCTCCTTTCTATATCTACTCCCTCATCCTTCCACTTGCTTGGCAAAAAACTTTAAGTTATTCTCGTCTCCTCTTTACATCCCACCCCACATCCAATTCCTCAACAAATTATGCTGACTCTACCCTACCTTCAAGATATATCTAGAATCCAACTACTTCTCATCACCTCCTGAGCTCCACCTTGGTCCAAGTCCCCAGTATCTCTCACCAGGTTAACTGCAATACCTTCTTAACTCATCTCCCTTTCCGTCATTTCCAATCAGTAGCCATATTAACCCTTTGAAAACATAAATCAAAGCATGCCACTCTCCTGAACTAAACATATCATAACAGTAGAAGTCCCACGATCTACAATGCCCTCTTCCTCTATTGCCTACGACTCCACCCCAGGCTCAGTCCTTTCTTGCCTCACTGGGTTCCATTCTGATCTATAGCTTCTGCCTCCAGGTCTTTGCACTTGCAGGTCCCTCTGCCTGTACCGCTATCCCCCAGATACATGCTCTGCTCTGATCCCTCACCTCCCTGAAGTCTTTGCTCCCATGTCACCTTACGTACGACTGACACTGACATTTAAAACTGCACTGCCTGTCACTCTGCTCTCTCTCCATAGCACTCACTGCCTTCTAATACACCCTGCTTTCTTTTGTTTATTGTCTGTCTTCCTACACCAGGAGATTTAAGCTCAAAATAAGGATATTTGTATGTTTTGTTCACTGCTATATCTTCCCTTCCTGATTCATAGTTGGAATTCAATAAATAATTAAACTGAATGAACAGGCAGGAAAAACATAACTGGAACGAACTGAGACATTAATGACCAGACTCCAAGAGTGCAAGGCAGTATCAGAAGGGGAGAGAGCAACAAGGGTGGAAAAGGAGAGGGAAGAAGGGAAAAGGAAAGGTAAGGGGTGGTACAGAGAGGAGTAACAACCTACCCGGAGTGTTGTGGGACTGCCGATGCCAAGGAAAAACACCAGGAGACTGTGTCCAGTACCATGATGTTGAAGCCTGGAAATTCCAGGAAGGCTGGCCATTGAGTTGACGCTGAGAATCAAGGGGGGACTGAGCGTCGAAAGGGGGCTGTGCCCCGGGAAGAATCTGGGCGTCAAAGGGGGGAGGCGCCTCGGGGAGTCTCTGGGCCTCCGCGGGGGGCTGCGCGTCTGAGGAAGGTTCGGACCCTCCTGCGGGAAGCGACGAAGGCGGTGGTGGCGGCGCCGGCAGCATCGCCCAGAACATCCAGTTGTCCGGCAGCGAGGCACCGTCCCTCAGAGGCTCCAAAGAGGGGGTCACCTCGGGAGCTGAAAACCACCCCGTGCGAGGAACGCAACCCCTTGCCTGTTCACCCATGCCATCCGCCTAGCAGGGAAGCCAGCGTGCGAATGTGGAGCAAGCCTTAGGCGTCACTTCCGTTATCGCTAATGAGACAGGTCAGCCAATCACAGGCTGCTACGTCATTGGTAGGGGCCGGAAAAGCTTCCCTCATTTTCTGCGTATGGCGGGCTACCTCACGGGGATTTGACTCGGCGTGGATACACCTGTGTGCGGGACCAGTGTCTGCCACCGCGGATGGCGAGGGATCTTATCGGGCCGGCATTGCCTCCCGGCTTCAAGGCCAGCGGGTCAGCGGAGGACGAGGAGCGGGACCCCAGCCCCGGTAAGCGGCGGCATGTCCCCTGCCCGCCAGGCCTTCCCACCCCGTCTCTGGCCCGGCCCAGTTCTCAGAGTACTGGTCCCGAGGCCCGGGAGGGCGGAGGAGTGACGAGTGGGCGCGGCCCCACCCGAGCTAACTTTCCTTCCCAAGCGTGGCCGTGGGGGCTGTAGAAACGAGCTTTGGCCTGGTAATCATTATCACCAAGAAGTATTCGCATTTAGTTCTCGATGGGCTGGACGCTGTGCTAAACAATCGATGCACATTCAGTGATTTAATACTCTTGGCCACTGTATAAGGTAAAGATTATTATTTCGTGTTGCAAATGGGGACACTGAGGCCCAGGCTGTTGCGCATACCACACAGTTAGTTAAGTGGTGGAGCCCGACTTAGAGCGAAGCCCGTACTCCGAACCTCTGTGCCTTCTTGCCTTCTAACGTGCAACGAATGCCCTTGGCTCTTGCAGAAGATGCTCTGCGCCCTAGCCCCCGAGCTGCCTTCCTAGCCTCTCGCCCTGTCCTGACACACACGGCTCAGAGCTCAAACCAATCCGAGTTTCTGCGCAGTTCTTCAATTCTCTAGGCTTCTTCGGCCCTCGCCCTGCTCTTCTTGACGTACCTGACAAACTCCCACCTCATCCTTCAAGCCCTAACTTCAGTGTCACCTCAGTGTGGAAGGCTTTCCACACTCTCCCAAGCATTGTCACGCCCTCCTCTTTACCCAGGGGTTTTTTGCCTACTTACTTAACGTCACATATTTAATACACTGTTTTCAAATAACTTGCTGACATATCTGTCTCCACCATTGCACTATAGTCTTCTAGCCTTAACACATAGCAGGCACCTCGTATTTGCCAAATAAATGCTTCTCTTCTCAGACTCCTCCGTGATGAGTATCCATCTCCTTTCACGTTTGTACTAATTTGTAGCCTGGGACTGACTGAAGTTGGAAAAGAGCAAAGCTGGAAGAATAACTCTTCCATTTCTGAATCTAATTTGCATTCTTTGACTGCCCAGAGGCCGTGTTTCCACCTAGAGGTTTCTTTCCAGGTCTTGTTTCTGCTATAGCTGTTAAAAAGTTAGGCTTTTATTTTAGCAAGGAAGGTTCCATTCAACTAAGGTTGAAGAAAAGTGGGGTTAACCAAACTTTTTATTTAGCACACAGGTCTGAGATGGACCAAATTAATTTTATTTGAATACTCTGGAAAACTGAGTGCTGGGAAATGTCCCCTGAGATCATGTTAAAAACTCGGGGGTGCAGATGTTTTCTCAAGACCAGTCTACATACTCCAGACACTGCTTTGTGTAAGCTGAGTGGAGCCTGGGCTCTTTTGACTCTGACTTTATTCTCCTCATCTGCGGCAACCTTCACACCACTCATCCCAGCCACATTTGCAGTCACACACTGGATCCTATTCCACCTCTGAAAACTTTTTTTTTTGTGGTGGGGGGGGGGCGTACTGTGCAGCTTATAGGATCTTAGTCCCCTGACCAGGGATTGAACCCGGGCCCTTGGCAGTGAGATCATGGAGTCCTAACCACTGGACCGCCAGAGAATTCCCCCATCTCTGAAAATTTAAATTCAGATCTTATTCTCAGCCAGAACCCCTTATTCATCCATCATTCTTACTCAGTTACTCTCATTACATTTTTTTTATTTTTTATTTTTGTTTTTAGTCTCATTGAGCCATGTGATCTCTGCCTCAGTCTGTTTTGGCCTTAAATTTCCTTTAATTACTTCTGTCCCTGCTCAACTTAGCCTCCATGGTCCGTCCATTCATGCCTTCTCTTGCCAGTGTTTTCAGCTGCCTTATCCCATTTGGCATTCTGTTAAACCCATCTAGCAAAAACTCAGCCCTGGATCAGTCCAGTCGTTCACCCCTGATGAGCCCACACCCAGGCTTCCAAGTGCTGCTAGAAGAAACCTCACCCCTCCACAGGCTAATGCTGCTAAAAACTATAGTCTCCTCCCTGGCTGGGTCCACAGTTCTGCCCAGCCATCCTCAGACGTTTCCCCACGCAGGTCTCCTCCCCCATGATCAACCATGGCTTTTTAAAACCTTCTCTTTCTTCTTTACACTCTCTCTCCATCTACTTCACAGAAAAAGTAGATGCCATCTTAAGAGAACTTCCTCACTTTTCTGGCACAGTACCTGGAAACTTTTCCAAACTTCTGCCCAACTCTTTCGTCTTCCCTTTGATTATAATGCAAGAGGGGAACTACCACCTTCCAAGGCTAATCCTTCCATTTTTACTCAGAACCCCTTCCCTCACTAGTCCTGGGCGCTCCTTGCCCTTAGCATTTAACCAGAACATTCAAATCGTTCCCATCTTCGTGAAGACTACTCCACATCCCCCAGTAGCTACTCTTCTTTCTCTCTGACCAACTCTGGATCCTCCCCATTTTCTCCTTAACCCACTGCATTCTGGCTTCTGTTCTTGCCAATCCACGGAGACCACTCTCACCAATTTCACTGTGGAAATAAATGAAGACCACCCACCAATCGTCTCAGCACCTTTTTGCTAAATTCAAGGCACCCTTTTCAGTCCTGACCTCGTTTGACCTCACAGCCACATTTCCCCCTGGTGATCCCTCCTTCTCTCTTCTCTTGGTTCCAGCCACTCTGAACACATTTCTAGATGTGCCAGGCCCTTAGGCTTTCAATTCTTTGCAGATGCTTTTCCCTCTGCCTGGACCACTCTTCCTCCAATCCACACTCCCTTTGCCCAGCTAACTCAATCTCATCTTTTAGCCTCAGCCCAACCATCATGTTTGTTTGTTTTTAATTTATTTATTTATTTATTTTTGGCTGTGTTGGGTCTTCATTGCTGAGCCGGGGGGGCGGGGCTACTCTTCGTTGCGGTGAGCGGGCTTCTCATTGCAGTGACTTCTCTTGTTGCGGAGCATGGTCTCTAGGCGCACAGGTTTCAGTAGTTGTGGCACACGGGTTTAGTATTTGCGGCACACGGGCTCTAGAGCACAGGCTCAGTAGTTGTGGCGCACAGGCTCTAGAGCACAGACTCAGTAGTTGTGGCGCACAGGCTTAGTTGCTCCACGGCATGTGGGATCTTCCAGGACCAAGGCTCAAACCCTTGTCCCCTGCATCGGCAGGCAGATTCTTAACCACTGCGCCACTGACGTCACTACCTACTCCCATCAAAAGACGGTTGGGGCTTCCCTGGTGGCGCAGTGGTTGAGAGTCCGCCTACCGATGCAGGGAACACGGGTTCGTGCCCCGGTCCGGGAAGATCCCACATGCCATGGAGCAGCTGGGCCCGTGAGCCATGGCCGCTGAGCCTGCGCGTCTGGAGCCTGTGCTCCGCAACAGGAGAGTCCACAACAGTGAGAGGCCCATATACCACACACACACACAAAAAAAGACAGTTGGATGCTCCTTATTGACATTTCCATGACTTAATCCTGTCACAGGATCAGCTAGCTTTTCCTGAACCAGATAGTAAATATTTTAGACTTTGCCAGTCAACAGGCAAAATCAAGATTATTATAAAAATATGTATATAACAAGAGAGCAAAACAAATTTCCACAAATCTTTATTGTTGAAATTCAAAATATAATATAACAGTATAATTTTTTTGCAGTTTAAGTCTACTAATGAGAAGAATGGAACTGCTTTGGAGGGAATAACGTTTTGTTTAATTGGGGTTCAGAGTCAGTGTTTCCTATTATAATCAATTGCTGATCTATAATGAGATTTAATGTGCTTTTTACTTAGTACTTCTTTTTGTATGCATAATTCTGTGTGATAGATATTACAAGGGAAATATAATGGAATATATGACATAATCTCTATTTTCATGGAAGTTGTAATCTACTTGTAAAATTACCATTGCAGTAGAAGAGCTACCTTAATGATGCGCATCACTGCTTTAGGAAAGAGATGGAATAGTTCATTATAAATGCCTAAAACAATTTTTTGAGACATTTTATATAGTTCTGAAGAGTGATACCTATAAAAAAAAAAGTGAAGCTAGGGGGCTTCCGTGTTGGTGCAGTGGTTGAGGGTCCGCCTGCCAATGCAGGGGACACGGGTTCAAGCCCTGGTCCGGGAAGATCCCACGTGCCGCGGAGCAACTAAGCCCGTGTGCCACAATGACTGAGCCTGCGCTCTAGAGCCCGTGAGCCACAACTGCTGAGCCCACGTGCCACAACTGCTTAAGCCCGCATGCCTAGAGCCCGTACTCCGCAACAAGAGAAGCCACTGCAACGAGGAGTAGCCCCCGCTCGCCACAACTAGAGAAAAGCCCACGCGCAGCAACAAAGACACCAACGCAGCAAAAAAAAAAAGAAAGGAAAGGAGCTAAAAAGGAAAAAATACTTCTCTCTTTAATACTTAGGAGCAAGAGGAAGATGGAGAGAGCCAAGAGTGAAATGTAATCCCCTAGGCTCTTTCATGTTAAACTATAACCGCCTAGAATTTTGAAGAAAGGGATATTTATGGAAGGTTGTATGCTCCCTTGCTATATTCTAAAAGGTGCTTTCTCTAGGAATTAGTAGTACATACAAAGATAAACCAGAAATCAGTAAAGGCATTATTCATTACGGTCAGAAGTCAGGTATAATCTCCACTTATAGTTGGGGAACCTTTACAAACGAAGACATAACTGTTCTTCAGTCTTAAACAGCAGTTGGAGATATGAATTTTATCTTTTAATTCTTATTGTTTTCCTCTTTTTGCTCATTGATTGTTCTTTTCTAGGCATGCCGTATTACCAGTTTAGCTTTTTTTAAAATATATAAATTTATTTATTTTTGTCTGCTTCGGGTCTTTGTCGCTGGGTGTGGGCTTTCTCTAGTGCAGCGAGCGGGGGCTGCTCTTCGTTGCGGTGCGCAGGCCTCTCATTGCTGTGGCCTCTCTTGTTGAGGAGCACGGGCTCTAGGCATGTGGGCTCCAGAGCACAGGCTCAGCAGTTGTGACGCACGGGCTCTAGAGCGCAGGTTCAGTAGTTGTGGCACATGGGCTTAGTTGCTCCGCGGCATGTGGGATCTTCCCAGTCCAGGACTCAAACCCGTGTCCCCTACATTGGCAGGCAGATTCTTAACCACTGTGCCACCAGGGAAGCCCCAGTTTAGCATTTATTTTCTATAATTCCTTCCTTTATTTAATGATACATGGGAGAATGTAGAAAAATGCATCCAGTTTTTTAAGGTAAAAGTTTGGATTTTTGAAGTCAATTTGTTGTGTATTGAGTACTTGTTCTATGGTAATACAACAAGGAGCAATAGGAAAAGAATTTCAGAAATAGACCAGTGGTTCCAACACTGAGCCTGCTTTCTCCCCTGAGTTTTATATTAATATACCCAAGTACCACTGATCATACCACTGAAATTTCTAATGGGCATGTTAAACTGAAGGTGTGAAAAACAAGCTCTTAGCTCTTCCCCCAAACATGCTTCCCTCCTAGTCTTCTCCATATTAGAGAATAGCATTACCATCCTCCTGGCTAGCTAATCAGGCCAGAAACCTACGACATCCTCAATTCCTTTTTGGCTCTCACTTCTCACATCCACACCATTAGCAAATCCTGCTTCTTCAAAGCAGTTGCAAATCAAACCATTTCATATCAGCTTTCTAACTCATCTCCCCTACTCCTGATTCCCTGTTGACCACAAGCTGAGTTTTTTGTTTTCGTTTTTGTTTTAATAAAAAAGCTAATTCAGATTATATCTCTCCAGACTCAAAACCTTGCAGTGACTGCCTGTTATAACTAAAATCCAAACTCAATTACCACAGCCTATGCTCACATTTATGGAGTGCCTGCTGTATGCCAGATATAGTGTTATATGCTTTTCAGGTATAATGTGTATTCTTCACAACAGCCCTATGAGATTGGAACTACTGTTAACCTCACTTTACAGATTAAGAGATTAACACAGGAAGGTTAAATAATATCCAGATCACACAGCTAGGAAGTGGCTGAGCTGGAATTCACAGCTGGAGTCTGGCCCCAAAGCATATGGTGTGGCCCCTTTGAACCATCCAGTTTTGTCTTGTCACTTTGCTTACTTTGCTCTAGCCACACAGGCCTTTTTGTCCCTCAAGCACATCAAGCTTGTTCTCTCCATAGGACTTTCACACTAGTGATTCCTCTATCTAGAATGTTCTTCCCTCAGATTGTTGCCTGACCACTGTCATCATTTAAGTCTCCCGACAAATGTCTTCTCAGGGGAACCTTCCCTGACCTCTGTCTTTAAAATTACCCTCCCACGTATTCACAGTCACCTTTTTTTATTTGTTTCTTTTTTAAGTTGTTTCTCTAGAAGTACTTACTCAATAAATATTTGTTGAATGGATGGATGTTGACTTTGTTGAATGTTGTTTAATATAACGGTTAAGAGGTTCATATCCTAGCTCCACTATTTAGTTGTGTAAAATTGGGCAAGTTACTGTCTCTCTGTCTCAGTTTCCTCATCTGTAAGCTAGAAGTAATACTGCTTTCCTAATAACGTTGTTGTCAGAATTAAATAGGGAAATGTGTGTAAATCTCTTTTAAGTTTTTGTTGTTATTAATACTGAAGGAATAGCATACCTGGGAAGCTCTTTGGAAAATCATATTTCCAGGCCCTACTCCAGGCCAACTAAGTCAGAAACTCTGGGGCAAGGGCCCAGGAATCTCTTTTTTAAAAATATTTTGGCAAGTCTGATAAACACCCAGGCTTGGGAAGTATGTCAGTAGAGTTTTAGCATCACTGCTGAGGATCGACATAGACAGTTGTGTCTGTGTGACATCATACAATGACATCATGCAATAATTTATAATTTTGCTAAGTCATGAAGTGAAAGCAGTTCACTATGGTGAGTGGGCACAGAACACCCTTACCTCTTCCTTGGCATCTGCATCCCAATGTGACCTCATTCTCTTCTCTGAATCTCTACTCGTAAGCAGGAGAATTTAGAGTGCCTCTACTTTTGTTTCTGCTTGGAAAATCATCTCAAACAGAAAGCTAACTGAGAAGTATGGTAATACCAATAAAGGTATTTTTAAGTGGTGATTCTTAGTCAGAAACCAGAATGGATAATTTTGATTTTTACCATGTTAGACCATGGAATGGCAAATTTGTTGTTTGGTTAGCTCCGTGATATAAATATTGTCTACCATACGCTGTCCATAAGGAAAAAACAAAATTATGAAACCATTTTGGCAGTTGCACCAACCAAAATTGCAACCAATGCAAAAATTGCAAGATGTCAGGCAAATTATGTTCTATTGCTATATTTATAAGTTTGGGTGTTAAAGCTTTTGTGAATCTCGTAGTTAACACTGTGTAAGACATGATTTCTGCCTTCCTGGAGTTGGAAAGACAAGCCCACTGTACACAACAGGAACAAATGAGATTAAAGTCCGTAATAAATGATAGCCAGCCAGTGCTAAGAATTTCAGAAAAGAAAGTGTGAAATGTCAGCTAGGGAGTTCATTGAAACAGTTGTGGCTACTTATGACATACACAAGACATCTTCTTTAGTTGCAGGACCAGCTCTGCCCCCTAATTATAAAAGCAGTAGTTCAAAATCATCAGACAGCGACGAGGACAGTAGTTCTTTGTCTGAAGAAGGAAATCAGGAATCTGAAGAAGATGACACTGGTCCAACTGCAAGGTGAGTCACTTATTACATTAAATGGTAAACCAATCTTCCAATCTGGTGTACACTGGCTAGAACAGAGAGCTAGTAAGGGGATATCATAACCTGCATTTATATAGCACAGGAAGAAATTACTTCATATGGCATTTCCTCATGAACTACCTTTCAGAAAGAGATTTATTTTAGTAGTATATAGCTCTGGAGATATCTAGAATTTCAATAAAAGTCTTATATAAAGGAATTTTCCTTAAGGTATTATTGAAGTGATTAAATATTCTAAATAAACCATACATCTTCTTTTTAAAATTATGTATGCAGGGAACTCCCTGGTGGTCCAGTGCTTAGGACTCCGTGCTTCCAATGCAGGGGGCACAGGTTCGATCCCTGGTTGGGCAACTAAGATCCCACAAGCCGCACAACCAAAAAAAAGAATATGCTTTAAAAAAAAATTATGTATGCAGTATGTGCTTTTTGTTTAAGTAAATGAATGATTCCCTCTGACCTAGCCTTACTCACCACAGGTCGATGTAAATAAGAAGTCAAATCTTTGTTTATTATTGGATAGCAAGGTCTTTTTTAAAGCATTTTAATGAGTAAGAGACAGAAGTAGCAACTTGAAGCCTTTACTTAAGTGAATTTGAAAACCAGTGCCATAAACTTTTTGCTCAAAAATATCTAGCAAGTAGAGTATTTGAAACTTCATTGAATGGACTCTTAACACAGAAGATATAGAAAATTGATATATTACTGCTGTAAAGAAGTAACCAATCTCTATTTTTAGACCATAAGTGAATTTCAAGAAAAGATTAGTATAAGATCTGTGGTAGATTTTTTTTCTTATTTGGCAAGATTATTTTATTGTTTCAGTGTTTGTACAACTAGTTGAAGTTAATGTTCTTTTAAAAATGGAAATTTCTCTATGAAGAAAATTTTGACATACATGCATAAAATTACACTACTGTGTTTTCAGAAAACAGAGGAGAAATCAGGATGACGATGATGATGATGAAGGGTTTTTTGGACCAGCCCTTCCTCCTGGATTTAAAAAGCAGGATGATTCTCCTCCAAGGTGGTAATGTGTACTACTTCCTGCCAGTCTTTTCTAGTGTCCATTAATTCATTAAAGAGTTGTCTGAAATTGTTTTTTAACTTAATGTGTTTATATAACATTTGAAATAAATTTGAAGTAAAAATAACTAATTTTAAAATTTATATAAGGAAAATAATTATTTACACGTTTATGACACTATATTTTATAATTCATAAAAAAATTCCACATCTCTTATTTGATACTCACAAGAGCGTTCTGTGGCAGGCTGGGTGAAACATGACCCTTCTTCCCTATTTTTTTCTAAACAAGTAAGGTTGCACACACAGTGGTACACCTGGGGCTGGAATCCTGGTGTTTGACTTCTAATTCAGACGTCTTCTTAATTATTTATTGAAAGAATAGACAAATCCCTAAGTACCAAGTTACACAGTTAACTTCACTGAACCTCAAATTTGTCATCTGTGGAATAAGATAGCAACACGTACCTTACAGAATTGTCGTGGTGATTGAGATTTCATATTTATATATATATATATATATACATGTGTGATTCTTATATAGTGCCTGGCACAGAATAAACAGATAGTAAATACTGATTCCTGTCTTCTCGGAATTATAAAATATTTAACTGCTGAATATGAAATTGCACACCATATTGTTTATAATTCATAACATTGTATCCCAGTATGCAAGAACAAGTAGAAAAGGCTGTTGTACATTTTATATTCAGAAGTTATAATCACACTTGTCAGCTTCTAAGTTTTATATAACTTTTGGGGAGTAACTGCCTCTGACTTCAACTCAAAAAACACTTTTTGTTGCGAATGTAGTCAGTTTCTGTAATGGCGTCAGCAAGTAAAGGGATGCTCATTGAAGAAAAGAAAGAAGAGGAATAGGCAGTCCACTGCCTGTTTTTGTATGGCCCCGAGCTAAGAATGATCTTTAAGGGGTCATTAAAATACAAAGATGAATATGCAACAAAGACCAAATGTGGCCCTCAGAGCCTAAAATTTCCTGTCTGGGTTTTTATGGGAAATTTGCTGACTGCTGGGAAATAACATTCCTTTCTAGAAAATAGATTTTTAGATACATAGCAATTTCTTTCTATTTTGACAATAGTAAAATATATGTTTGAAATAAACAGGTGGAAGCATATATTGGAGGCAAAACCTCATACACATCCACAGCATGTGCCGTGGTTATGTTCCTTTACTATACTTTAAGATTTTATGTGTTAGTGGTTTTATCCTCACAAATTCCCTGAAGCCAGAGAATTGAGCTGTAATTGCATTTGTAGATCTGCTAAAAACTGTACTCAGAAAAAAACCCATACAGCACTTCCTTATACTTTATAAATGATAACTAATTTGATCTAACAATGCCACACTTCCGCATTTTTCATTTGCAAAATTGTTTTGGTTCATAGCAGTTTTATGAACCAAGGCAAGAGGTAATTAAGTGGCCAGGATCAGACCCCAGACCTTGTGACTCTAGTACTATTTTTGTCCTACCGGGAAACCTGTCTGTAAGACTCTAATTGAACATAGTGCAATCTGGAAAATTCAGCTTAGGGCATCAGTGCCATCTTGGTTGGTAACATTTGCACAGGGACATCTCTGGAAAAAAACAAAGAATGGAGTAAATTAACAGTATGAAAGAGAGTAGAAAATATCGTTCTTCTTTTGTTTTTTCCATACATAAAGTAGGACTTTTTCTTTTTAAGGCCTAGAATTTAGGCAGTTTTCTCTTTTGAATGGATGTCTGTTCCCTCAGAATGTGGCAGTAGGGCAGCTAGAAAGAAAATGAACTTTGGCATCAGATAGACCAGGGTTCAAACTCCAGCTCTGCCACCTACTAGTTCATGTTGTCCTTGGGTGTTATTTTGCTCAGATAGAAAATGGAGTGACTTATACCAACCAGGGTTTTTTGAAGGAAACAGAAAAGTACTGGTTGAAATGTGGTTAGCATACTACCTTTTCCTTTATATACAGGTCTTAAATGAACTATTTTCCTTCTTATATGCTTCCACATCATTATTGGATTGTTAGAATGGTGTTTAGGTTTTTATACTGCCTTGGCACACATAACCATAAATTACTAACATCTGTTGTATGCATTTGCTACGTATGTCCTTAGAACCCAATTTATACTTAAGTAGTTCTGACTATAAATATAATGCCACTAAGGTATTTTTCAGTGGACGGTGAATATCAAAACTGAAAGCCAGGGCACAAAATGAAAAAGATCTTCACAGGCTTTAGTCCACATAAAAGTCCACATAATAAGGACTTTTTTTTTAAGTTATTATTTTTATTTAACATAGTTCTTTTAGGAAGTGGGTATACACCATTGCCACAAAGATTGAGAATTACTGGTTTAGCATCTAATCGTTGACTAACAAATAGAAAGTTAAAATACCAAAAATTAGATTTTTATTTTTATGATGCTCGGTGAAAAAATACTAGGTTATAGAGTAAAAATAATATGTTGAATAAGATTCTCATTTTCAACATTTGTTATTATCTGGCTTTTTATTATTTGTGTGAGCTTTTATTCTGAAAGCTACTTTTTAAAGTCAGGGAGAATGATAAAGGTATATTTTATTTTTCAGACCTATAATAGGTCCTGCATTACCACCTGGTTTTCTTAAATCTGCACAGAAAAGTGACAAAGGCAGAGATGATCCGAGACAAGTATCATCG
Organism: Phocoena sinus; assembly: GCF_008692025.1. Classification (NCBI taxonomy): domain Eukaryota; kingdom Metazoa; phylum Chordata; class Mammalia; order Artiodactyla; family Phocoenidae; genus Phocoena; species Phocoena sinus. The sequence goes on along the minus strand of NC_045780.1, from coordinate 21,866,678 downwards.
TATTTCAACTCTGAGGTTTGGAACTTTTTCTATTAAAGAATAAGATGTAAGAAACTCAAGACTTTACATAGGAATAACTACAATCATTTGACTCAGTCATATTCAAACTAATTTAGGATTGTAGCTAGGTAGATGAAATCAAAAGCTGTCATAGACCTGAGATTCTGTTAGAAAAATAGCAAGGCAAATTACATGTGACAGGGTGTTACCTATTCATGCTTCTCATCCTTGAAGGGAAGCTTTAAAGTACTAGAAACTAGAACATGATGCAAAGTTTAAAGAATCACTGTGATTTGATCCAGAAGAGAACAAGCTAAGAAAATTTTTAATAGTGAAATAATTATTATAAAATATTGAAATTAACTTTCTCCTACCCAGCTCTCATACCATTGTATAACAAGGGCACTAGTGGATACATGATGTTTTGAAAAGAAAGAGCAAGTAATTTTGGAGTCAAGGAGGAAGCCTATATTCTTACAGAGGGCCAGTCCTTAACAAAATCTGAGATTTGCAGAATACTTTATAATTTGTAATGCATTTTTCCCATATATGCATTTGCAGCTTCTCCAAAGCCTTATGAAATAATCATGATCTGTATCTTAGAGATGATAAAAGCCAGAGAAACTGGGTAACTTAACTCCAAATCACAATTTCTACTTATCAAAAGTCAAAGCTCAAACCCAGTTCTTAGGATTTTATATCACCTGTTCAGTCTGCTAATCTACAGTGATTAATTCATGCTGAAGATTAGCAGACTGAGCAGGTGGTAATAAATTCAAATACTCCTGTGCATCTCCACTGAGAATTCAGCAATTCCACTGAAGTTGTTACTAAAGGAAATATATAATGCAGTGGTTAAGCTCATGAACTCCAGAGTCATTTACTCATTCTTTCAGCAGATGTTTATAAAACACCTACAGTGTGTCAGGCCCTTAGAGAAATCAGTCTGACAACAAATTCTGTTGTTCCCACCTTCAAAAATGTCCAGAATCCAGCCACTTCTGCTGCTACCCTGATCCCAGTCAGCATCATATTTCACCTCTTTCATTGGTCTTCGTATCTTAGCCTTTGTTCCTCCACTACCTCTTCTCAACACAGCAGCTGGAGTGGCCCAGATAAAACAAAGTCAGATCATGTCATTGACGCTCAAAACCATCAATTTGCTCCTCCTCTGTCTGCATTCAAGCCAAAGTCCTTAAGGCCCTTATAGGCCTTATAGAGCCTTAAGGCCCTCTATAATCTGGCCTCCATTAGCTCCCTGATTTTCTCTCTAATTTTGATCTGACCACACTGAGCTCCTTGCTCCTTAAATATGACAGACAGGCTCCTACTCCTGAGCCTTGATACTTGCTATCCAAGTTTCTCCAAAATGGTTTTCCCCTAGATACTTAAGTTGGCTTGCTTACCATCAGCTAGAGTGCTTTTAGCTGCTAATAACAAAAAATCCAACTCACAATGAAACGTAGTCTTAACCTTGTTAGTTAACAAATTGGTTGTTTATATAATTTCCTGGGTGGTCTGTAATCTGTATTCCCCAAATAAGAAAAATGTGTTTCATACCTAAGAAGAGGTCTAGAGGAAGGGTCATTCCAGGGTTGGTAAATTCAACAGACTAATGAGATCATCCAGGGCCCAGTTTTTTATGTCTTCTCTATCATTTACAGTATGTTAATTCCTCTTAGGCTGACCAAGTGCTGAGATTAACATGCAGATGGCAGTGTCCAGACATAGGGTCCCTATCCAGTGTCCCCTTTTTAGAGAGAGGAAAACCTTTCCAGGTGTCCTGTAGACCTCTCCTCACATTTCTTTGGCCAAAGTTGAATCATATGCCATGCTCAAGCCAATCAGTTGGCCAAGAGGAATGAGACCAAAGTGATTGGCTTAGAATTATCAGCATTTTTACCCAGGAATTAGAGAAGGTTCCAGTTTCCTGAGAAGCACATGGTTCCAAAGAAAATGAACAAAACAAATAAAACACAGGCTTCTCTTAGCAATAGAGTAGTTATTGGTTGGAGCTGTTACAATCCCTATCTGAAAGACAAACCAAGGCCTAGAAAGATTAAATAATATGCTTGACAATCTTGAGAAAGAAAAACAGAGCTGGAGGAATCAGGCTCCAGACTTCAGACTATACTACAAAGCTACAGTAATCAAGACAGTATGGTACTGGCACAAAAACAGAAATATAGATCAATGGAACAGGAGAGAAAACCCAGAGATAAACCCACACACATATGGTCACCTTATTTCTGATACAGGAGGCAAGGATATACAGTGGAGAAAAGACATCCTCTTCAATAAGTGCTGTTGGGAAAACTGGACAGCTACATATAAAAGAATGAAATTAGAACACTCCCTAACACCATACACAAAAACAAACTCAAAATGGGTTAAAGACCTAAATGTAAGGCCAGACAGTATAAAATTCTTAGAGGAAAACATAGGCAGAACACTCTATGATATAAATCACAGCAAGATCCTTTTTGACCCACCTCTTAGAGAAATGGAAATGAAGACAAAAATAAACAAATGGGACCTAATGAAACTTCAAAGCTTTCGCACAGCAAAGGAAACCATAAAGAAGACAAAAAGACAACCCTCAGAATGGGAGAAAATATTTGCAAACGAAGCAACTGACAAAGGATTAATCTCCAAAATTTACAAGCAGCTCATGCATGCAGCTCAGTATCAAAAAAAACAAACAACCCAATCCAAAAATGAGCAGGAGACCTAAATAGACATTTCTCCAAAGAAGATATACAGATTGCCAGCAAACATGAAAGAATGTTCAACATCACTAATCATTTGAGAAATGCAAATCAAAACTGCTAAGAGGTATTACCTCACAACAGTCAGAATGGCCATCATCAAAAAATCTAGAAACAATAAACGCTGGAGAGGGTGTGGAGAAAAGGGAACCTTCTTGCACTGCTGGTGGGAATGTAAATTGATACAGCCATTATGGAGAACAGTATGGAGGTTCCTTAAAAAACTAAAAATAGAATTACCATATGACCCAGCAATCCCACTACTGGGCACATACCCTGAGAAAACCATAATTCAGAAAGAGTCGCGTACCACAATGTTCATTGCAGCTCTATTTACAATAGCCAGGATATGGAAGCAACCTACGTGTCCATCGACAGATGAATGGATAAAGAAGATGTGGCACATATATACAATGGAATATTACTCAGCCATAAAAAGAAATGAATTTGAGTTATTTGTAGTGAGGTGTAGTGAGTTATTTGTAGTGAGTGTGGCACATATATACAATGGAATATTACTCAGCCATAAAAAGAAATGAAATTGAGTTATTTGTAGTGAGGAAATGAAATTGAGTTATTTGTATTTTTAACATCTTTATTGGAGTATAATTGCTTTACAATGGTGTGTTAGTTTCTGCTTTATAACAAAGTGAATCAGCTGTACATATACATATATCCCCATATCTCCTCTGTCTTGTGTCTCCCTCCCACCCTCCCTATCCCACCCCTCTAGGTGGTCACAAAGCACCGAGCTTGTCTCCCTGTGCTATGCGGCTGCTTCCCACCATCTGTTTTACAGTTGGTAGTGTATATATGTCCATGCCACTCTCTCACTTCATCCCAGCTTACCCTTCCCCGTCCCTGTGTCCTCAAGTCCATTCTTTCCGTCTCCGTCTTTATTCCTGTCCTGCCCCTAGGTTCTTCAGAACCTTTTTTTTTTTTTTTTAAGATTCCATATATATGTTTTAGCATACGGTATTTGTTTTTCTCTTTCTGACTTACTTCACTCTGTATGACAGTCTTTAGATCCAGCCACGTCTCTACAAATGACCCAATTTCGTTCCTTTTTATGGCTGAGTAATATTCCACTGTATATATGTACCACATCTTCTTTATCCATTCGTCTGTCAATGGGCATTTAGGTTGCTTCCATGACCTGGCTATTGTAAATAGAGCTGCAATGAACATTGGGATGCATGTGTCTTTTTGAATTATGGTCGTCTCTGGGTATATGCCTGGTAGTGGGATTGCTGGGTCATATGGTAATTCTATTTTTAGTTTTTTAAGGAACCTCCATACTGTTCTCCATAATGGCTGTATCAATATACATTCCCACCAACAGTGCAAGAGGGTTCCTTTTTCTCCACACCCTCTCCAGCATTTGTTGTTTGTAGATTTTCTGATGATGCCCATTCTAACTGGTGTGAGGTGATCCGTCATTGTAGTTTTGATTTGCATTTCTCTAATAATTAGTGATGCTGAGCAGCTTTTCGTGTGCTTCTTGGCCATCTGTATGTCTTCTTTGGAGAAAGAAGGGGCTATTTAGGTCTTCTTCTATTTAGGTCTTCTCCCCATTTTTGGATTGGGTTGTTTGTTTTTTAAATATGAGCTGCATGAGCTGTTTATATATTTTGGAGATTAATCCTTTGTCCGTTGATTCATTTGCAAATATTTTCCCCCATTCTGAGGGTTGCCTTTTTGTCTTGTTTATGGTTTCCTTTGCTGCGCAAAAGCTTTTAAGTTTCATTAGGTCCCATTTGTTTATTTTTGTTTTTATTTCCATGACTCTAGGAGGTGGCTCAAAAAAGATCTTGCTGTGATTTATGTCAAAGAGTGTTCTTCCTGTGTTTTCCTCTATGAGTTTTATAGTGTCCAGTCTTTCATTTAGGTCTCTAATCCATTTTGAGTTTATTTTTGTGTATGGTGTTAGAGAGTGTTCTAATTTCATTCTTTTACATGTAGCTGTCCAGTGTTCCCAGCACCACTTATTGAAGAGGCTGTCTTTTCTCCATTGTATATCCTTGCCTCCTTTGTCATAGATTAGTTGACCATAGGTGTGTGGGTTTATCTCTGGGCTTTCTATCTTGTTCTATGTTTCTGTTTTTGTGCCAGTACTATATTGTTTTGATTACTGTAGCTTTGTAGTATAGTCTGAAGTCAGGGAGTCTGATTCCTCCAGCTCCGTTTTTTTCCCTCAAGACTGCTTTGGCTATTAGGGGTCTTTTGTGTCTGACAAGGCCTGTTTTAAACCCAAGTGCATATAGCATCTAACACAGTCTTACATGAAAACCCTTTAATAAAATGATTTACTAATGGGACTTCCCTGGTGGCTCAGTGGTTAAGAATCCGCCTGCCAATGCAGGGGACATGGGTTCGAGCCCTGGTCCAGGAAGATCCCACATGCCACAGAGCAGCTAAGCCCATATGCCACAACTACTGCGCCTGCATTCTAGAACCCGTGTGCACCGCAACTACTGAGCCCATGTGCTGCAACTACTGAAGCCCACACGCCTAGAGCCCGTGCTCCGCAACAGGAGAATCCACCTCCATGAGAAGCCCACGCACCCCAACGAGGAGTAGCCCCCACTAGCTACAACTAGAGAAAGCCCACACACAGCATTGAAGACCCAACACAGCCAAAAAAAAAAATTAAAATCACTGTTCTTTAAAAAAATTAACTTAAAAAAATGATTTACTAAGAACTACTTGAATTCAATTATTGGATTACTATTGTGTCTTTGGGGTAATGGGAGAAATTCTTTGGGAACCAAATTCACTCATTCGGGCCAGTATTTTGTAAGGCTTTGCAGAGCATTTCTGTTTCAGTGGACTGTACTAAATCATGAAGGCTGATACAGCTTCCAAGAATGTCTTATTTGTGTGCATCTTATTCCAAAGAGCTCTTTCTGTACCAGGAAAGAAAATGGTTTCAACTTGTGTCATCTCTGATGAATCATTAATAATTCTCTGGAATATTACAGAGAAATTGTGAGGCCACATCTATGTCCATCAGGAAGAGGACTGAGATGAGTTAATGAGCTCTGCCGTGGACATAGGGAAGAGGTGAGACAGTCCACAGCCCCTGGATTTGTCATTTTTGTATGGTGCACTTGAGGAAGGCACAGGAAAGGTGCTCAGTGATTAGCCAGCAACACAGTGTTTGCTTTTTGTTCTGTTTCTAGGTTATCAGTCACAGTTAAATTTTAAGTAATTTAGGATCATTTTCTTATTTCAGAAGGAAACAGGTAGCAGTGAAGAGGAGGACATTATTGGGCCAATGCCTGCCAAAGGACCAGTTAACTCTAGTGTTACGACAGAGTTTGAAAAAAGGGCCCAGAGAATGAAAGAAAAACTGACTAAAGGAGACGATGTAAGTTTTAAATACATAGTACACTTTTCTCTGAGAAATTGACCAAATATATTAAAAAATCTCAATTTTAAAAATGGACATTAAAAAAATGTATATGTACATATGTAAGTGTATAAAAATTTAGGCTCTAGGTAATTCAGAAGCTATAAAAGGAAAAGAGTAGAAATTTTGCCTACTTAAAAATTTCTGTATGACAAAAGATAACATTAAGTCAAAGGAACAATAAATTAGATAAAAGTATTCATAACATATATGACCAAAAAAAATAGTCTATTAAATCCTTTCTCTTAAAGTCTGTTAAATAACTTTCAAGCCTCAGTTGAGAAGCATAGTCACTTATACAGTATTCTACACATATACACACATACGTGTGCACACACGCACACATATACACATTTTCCAAGGCTACTTTTTTTTATTTTACTTTTTATTTCTCTTAAAGGATTCATCTAAAACAATTACAAGAGACTCTTGGATGACTGAGCTTCCTCCGGAGCTGAAAAACTTTGGTCTTGGGCCTAGAACTTTCAAGAGAAGAGCTGATGACAAATCTGGAGATCGATCAGCCTGGACAGATATGCCAGCTGACAGGGAAAGGAAAGCTAAGGTGAGAGGGTTTGTTTGTTCCTGTATTTTTGTCCTTGTTGACTCTATTTTGAAAAAATAGGCAGAATTATTTAAGAGTACTGTTTTTAAAATTATGATTCCAAAGGGAAAAGATTTCCCCTGAAGGAAAGTGAAAAGAAAGTGAGGCCAGTTGCTTCCTGTGTATTTACTTACTATTTCCCGATAAATTGTCTCATCTAAATCTCAAGAGAACCTGGAGACATAGGTTTACTGACCTCATTTTATGAAGGGAGACACTATCCTCTATGAGGTCAGCTTTTCTGGAATTAAATGCTGGTAAGTCATGAACAGTAATTCCCTTCTAGACCTTTCTGACTCCAAATCCCCTGGTCTTTATACATCATACTATCCATGAAAATTTCTTTTAAAATGTCTTGAACAAGCCAAGGCACAGATTAACCTAGCAAGTTAAGTGATATACAGGGACTACCTCTGAAAATAACAGTAGCTCAAGTGCAGTAAACTTCATATTACTGTAAAGATAGGCAAAAAGCCCTTTCATTAATATATTGAATAATTTAATTTAAAAATACCCACAAAAGTATGCATAAAATATTATTGTCAGATTTTCTTTTCTTGGATCTCTCCATTTATTATGAAATATTCCATTGTAAGTTAGGGGTCTGACCAGTGTCCTCAGCACTAACTCCTTAAATTCACTCCATCCCAAAGTTTCAGTTTCCTTGAGATGTCCCATTCCAATCTTAAATGCTTCACTAATTGGCACCTTATGATTATAGCTTTATCAGTTCTGACTTAAATTCACGCCCCTAACTCTGTTTATCTTGTTCATCAGTACCTAGAATTATGAGGATTTCCGTCTTCATTCTATAACTGTAAATTGAATATCTCCTCTGCCAGGTATTCTGTTTGGTCACAGGTAATAGAAAAAGCTCCTTATGGCACTTTCATTTTAGTGGAGAATTGGTTGTGAAATAGTGTCATTCTTAACATGTGGATGATATGTGGCAATCTCCACATTTTAGCAGAATATGTGGCAAAATCATAAGTTCTCCTTTGCCCAGAGGATTCAAGGAAATCTGAGAGTTGTAACAGAAAGGTGAGGTGAACCAACACACCTGAGGGCAGAAGAGACAACAGAAGATACGGTATAGAAGCGAGCCACACACCGTGAATGACTAGTGTTGGAACGCCTGTCTGCTCTTTCTTAACTGGTCTTCTATAAAAATAACATACTGACGTCTTTTATAATTTAGCCTTTAAGATTGTCTCCAAAAAGACATTTAATCCCCTTGCTTACATGGACTTTTTATTTGTGCTTTTTTCAGTCCTTGTGTTCCTCATTGTATGTGAGTAGATGTCTAGCCTACAGCCAGATATGCAGGGAGTCTTCCTCAAAGAAAAATACCACAGAAAAACAGAACAGAAACTAGCCAGTTTGAACTCAGGTGATTTTAGACCCTATGACTGAGTTCTTTAGATCTAGTCATTCTTTTCAGGGCTGAAAGTGTTTTGTTCTGTGTTTACAACAGGCTCCCAAAGGGATGACTAATACCCCTTAAATTTTATGTGACACTGTATTACAGCATATAATACCACAGACTTATATTTGTGGTACAAATTATATAGTGTCACAGAGCTGTCCTATATAAAGGTCATGACTAATTTTTGATTTTTGTAACAGATCTTAGTCAAGTTTCCTTTTTTATCTCTCTCCAAATTACCTTTTTGTAGATTTTCTCCACCACTTCATCTTACTTTTTTATATTTGATTACCCAGCTTTCATCTCTCATACCACTAATGTTTACACATTCACTTAACCAACATGCCCAAATGAAGTAAGATTGCTTTTTAGAAAGAAATGGCAGTGTTATGCATAAATTAATTGAATAAGATCTGTTATGTTCTCTTTTCCCAGTCTTGACTAGATTTACTAACTCTTTAACTGGTCAGGTTTTCACCTCCATCTTACCAGAACATCATTTTTTCTCTTAATATTTACAAGTAAAAGAATCTTTCTGGGGAAATTTTTATGAAAAAAGAAATGAGCTACTCGTATGTTTTTTAACATACTTTATTTATTAAGTACAATGTTGTTTTAGTCCATCATTAAGGTAAAAATAGTGTGGGGACCTCCTTGGCTTTCTTAAGCAAACAGCAACAGTATAAAAACATGCTTTGTGGAAAGTGGTTTTCAGTTGATTTTATATGGGCCGTCTTCTTTCCTGGCTGGGACTATATTCTCCAGAATACTTTTTTTTTCCTAACTAAAATTTATTAGAAATTTACCTAAGTATTTCATTTGTGTGTGTGTGTGCTATGGTAAATGGTATTTCTTTTTTTATTTTATTTATTTATTTTTTTAAACATCTTTATTGGGGTATAATTGCTTTACAATGGTGTGTTAGTTTCTGCTTTATAACAAAGTGAATCAGCTATACATATACATATGTTCCCATATGTCTTCCCTCTTGCGTCTCCCTCCCTCCCACTCTCCCCATCCCACCCTTCCAGGCTGTCACAAAGCACCGAGCTAATATCCCTGTGCCTTGCGGCTGCTTCCCCCCAGCTATCTACCTTACTACGTTTGTTAGTGTGTATATGTCCATGACTCTCTCTCGCCCTGTCAAAACTCACCCCTCCCCCTCCCCATACCCTCAAGTCCGTTCTCCAGTAGGTCTGCGTCTTTATTCCTATCTTACCCCTAGGTTCTTCATGACATTTTTTTCCCTTAAATTCCATATATATGTGTTAGCATACGGTATTTGTCTTTTTCTTTCTGACTTACTTCACTCTGTATGACAGACTCTAGGTCTATCCATCTCATTACAAATAGCTCAATTTCATTTCTTTTTAAGGCTGAGTAATATTCCATTGTGTATATGTGCCACATCTTCTTTATCCATTCATCCGATGATGGGCGCTTAGGTTGTTTCCATGTCCTGGCTATTGTAAATAGAGCTGCAATGAACATTTTGGTACATGACTCTTTTTTTTTTTTTTTTTTTTTTTTTTTTTTTGCGGTGCGCGGGCCTCTCACTGCTGTGGCCTCTCCCGTTGCAGAGCACAGGCTCCAGACGCGCAGGCTCAGCGGCCATGGCTCACGGGCCCAGCCGCTCCGCGGCACGTGGGATCCTCCCAGACCAGGGCACGAACCCGTGTCCCCTGCATCGGCAGGCGGACTCTCAACCACCGCGCCACCAGGGAAGCCCACATGACTCTTTTTGAATTTTGGTTTTCTCAGGGTATATGCCAAGTAGTGGGATTGCTGGGTCATATGGTAATTCTATTTGTAGTTTTTTAAGGAACCTCCATACTGTTCTCCACAGTGGCTGAACCAATTCACATTCCCACCAGCAGTGCAAGAGTGTCCCCTTTTCTCCACACCCTCTCCAGCATTTATTGTTTCTAGATTTTTTGATGATGGCCATTCTGACTGGTGTGAGATGATATCTCATTGTAGTTTTGATTTGCATTTCTCTAATGATTAATGATGTTGAGCATTCTTTCATGTGTTTGTTGGCATTCTGTATATCTTCTTTGGAGAAATGTCTATTTAGGTCTTCTGCCCATTTTTGGATGGGGTTGTTTGTTTTTTTGTTATTGAGCTGCATGAGCTGCTTGTAAATTTTGGAGATTAATCCTTTGTCAGTTGCTTCATTTGCAAATGTTTTCTCCCATTCTGAGGGTTGTCTTTTGGTCTTGGTTATGGTTTCCTTTGCTGTGCAAAAGCTTTGAAGTTTCATTAGGTCCCATTTGTTTATTTTTGTTTTTATTTCCATTACTCTAGGAGGTGGGTCAGAAAGGATCTTGCTGTGATTTATGTCATAGAGTGTTCTTCCTATGTTTTCTTCTAAGAGTTTGATAGTTTCTGGCCTTACATTTAGGTCTTTAATCCATTTTGAGCTTATTTTTGTGTATGGTGTTAGGGAGTGATCTAATCTCATACTTTTACATGTACCTGTCCAGTTTTCCCAGCAAATGGTATTTCTTTTTAAATTTCAAATTCCAATTGTTCATTGCTGGTATATTTTGTATGTTGACCTAGCATCCTGCAGCTTTGCTACATTTATGCTTACTAATGCCAAGAGTTTTTTAATAGATTCTTTGGCATTTTCTACATTGCCAGTCATGTCCTCTGTGAATAAAGATAGTTTTATTTTTTCTGTACCCCATTTATTTCTTTTTATTTTTTTTCCCTCAAGAGTGCTTTTTCTAGCTTTGAAAACAGATAATATAAGATTTCTTTTTAAGCCTTATTTTCTCTTCAACATTTCATTATTGTTTGTCATTCTCATCTCTGAGTTTGATAAAATCCATTTAGTTGATTGGTTAGAGGTTTTTTGGGGCTTTTTCTTGTTTTCAGGCAAATGTTAGAGTAGGACACTAACAGATCCCTTATCAAGTATATTGACATTTCTAGTGGGAAGAGATTCAACGGTCCTGGCTTCGTTTAGTCTCCTATTATTCAATCTGAGTTAAAATAATAGTATTTCTTTTTTATTTTCTCTTAATTATATGGTTTAGTAATGTGTCTTCTGTGTTCGTTCCTCAGGAGACACCAGAAGCAAGAAAGTCATTCAATAACAAGGATGAAGAACATATATTGACAGGAATGGAAAAGAGATTGGCCGAGCAGGTATCCGCATACAATGTAAGTCGGGATAAAATATATGGCCTTTCATTTTTTCCCATCTTTTAATGCTCTTCTCATTTTTTCTCTTTTTCTTGTTTCTCTTTCTTAGTCTTCCTTTTCATCTCAGTCTTTTTCTATACATCTGTTCTGAAAAATACTCTTGTGTGTATGTGTATATGTGTGTGTGTGTGTAGTCCTTTAGGTTTTTTTAATGCATCTCATAACATTTTCAGTTCACTTTTTACTTAAGTCATATATCAGAAATTCAATTCCTAGAGATGGGTAGCACATGATTATAAAGTAAGAGCCCTACTAACTCCTAGAGAGCCCAATTCATACATTTTAAATTGTAAGCTGATTTGGAATGTTTGATGTAATGATTTAAATATGGGAGAAAAATATAAATCTATATAAATATAAAAATTAAAATATGGTTCAATTTAAATTTGTAAACTAAACAGTCAGTATTCATTGGGCATATTATTATTTTGTAATAGTCTCTTACTCATAAAAAAAACAAAAACAAAAAAACCACTAGTGTTCCAGCTCAAAGAATAAATGTAAACCATTGAACCCTTTGGTCCCTGAAAGGTATTCAGGAAAATTACCTTCTGTTCCTAGCGTATTAGTTCATGAAAATTTCCATAAGCATTAAAAATATAGTTAGCATGATTCATTGGGCGTATATAGACCAGTACCACAAACAGTGAAGCATACATGAAACATAGTTGGAAACTGACCAGAAATCCAACCCAAATGGAACATCTTTGAAAACTGACCAGCCCAAAGTCAAGTCTCAACAAAATTGAAAGAATCACCATCATTCAGGCACCACAAAGAATTTAAATTAAACTTCAGAATAACTTAAAAGCCCTACACAACTGGAAATTAGAAAATTCAAAATTTAAACTTTACATCAAAGAAGACATGATGATGGAATACCTAAACCTGAATGATAAAAAAATATTCAGTACAACATATCAAAATGTGTGAGATGTAATATAAAGTGGCACTTAGAGGCAAAATTTATAGCTGTAATGAGTTATGTTAGAAAGGAAGAATAGCTGAAAATTAATGAGCTGGGCCTTTTTCCAAACAGGCATTTCTTATAAAACTAAACGAACACCTACCCTATGACCCTGCAACTCCACCCCTGGGTGTTTATGTAAGACAGATGAAAACATGTTTTCGCAGACTCGAGCATGCTTCACTCATAATAGCTTCAAAAAGACTTATACAGGAATGTTCATAGAAGCTTTATTCATAATAGCTAAATACTTCAAGCAACCCAGCTGTCCATCAGTAAGAGAAAGAAAAAGCCAAACTGTGTTCATAGTAAAATACTACTCGGCAATAAAAAGGAACAAATTACAAATAAATGCAACAACGTGGATTAATCTCAAAGTCATTATGCTGAGCGAAGGGAGTCTTACACAAGACTTCCTACCCAAGTACTACTGTATGATTCCATTTATATGAAGCGCTACAATAAGCAAAATGAATCTATGGTTGGAAAAAAAACAGAATAGTTGTTGTTGGAGTGGGATTGTGGAGACGGACTAGGAAGGGGCATACAGAGCTTTCTGAGGTGATAGAAATACGTTCCAGAAATTGCTAGGAGTTTGAATTGTAAAACTCAGTGAATGTAGTATTAAGATTTGTGCATTTCATTGTATGTAAATTTACTTTAAAAGAAAAAATTGTAAACAAATATTGAACTCTGGTTAGTGAAATCATGCTGAAATACTAGGGATACGTGTAACAGTGTCTGTAATTTATTTCAAAACACATCCAAAAACTTAGCATTCTAATCTTATGCTGGAATTTTGGTTACTTATGAGATATAGTTTTCAAAATATTAATATAGTCTTAAGACTAAACCACCGTATAACTCTTAGTATTGCTAAATTGAACTCTTTAAAATATTACCATGAAGGCAAAATAAAAAGCAAACAACTAGAATCTTAGCATGAATTTTCAAAAACTGCTGAAAAACTCGCCCATTCAAAATAAATTGCCCTGGCTTTTTGCAAATTAATATAAAACCTACACATTTTTGTTAAATGATTAAATTTGGTAAATCAGCAAACCAGTCATTTAGCAAATTGATCTCTACATGAATTGGCTTTTGGTGTGATTTTTGTTACTTACTTAAACCTTATAATGATCTATTAACAAAAAATTATTATTAATGATCTCTCAACTGTCAACTCTCTCTCAACTTTGATTTTTTTTCACATTGGTCTTTTTTTTTTGCATTCAGAACGGCTAGACATTTAATAACTCCTCAGCTGAGGACCGTTTTCCATCTTTTCTCCAAAGGTCACAAGCTGGCAGCATTGCCACCCTACTGGATACTGAGGGACAGGGTAAAGAGAGTGAGGAGGGGCTATAGTGCCCTGACTCTCCAGCCCTCCTGAACAGGGCTTATTTTCTCATTCTCACTTTCCAAATCTGTATAATGGGAATAATAACATTTAATTTATAGAGATGTTGTGGAGATTACAATATAGTATGTGCTGAGTAAATTGAATACTTAACATGTCTTGACTGATTCTTTTTTTTTTTTTTTTTTTTTTTGGCTGCGTTGGGTCTTTGTTGCTGCGCGCAGGCTTTCTCTAGTTGCAGTGAGCGGGGGCTACTCTTCAAAGCGGTGCGCAGGCTTCTCGTTGAGGTGGCTTCTCTTGTTGCGGAGCACGGGCTCTAGGTGCACAGGCTTAGTAGTTGTGGCTCGCGGGCTCTGGAGCGCAGGCTCAATAGTTGTGGCTCACGTGTTTAGTTGCTCCACGGCATGTGGGATCTTCCCAGACCAGGGCTCGAACCCATGTCCCCTGCATTGGCAGGCGGATTCTTAACCACTGCTCCACCAGGGAAGTCCCTTGACTGGTTCTTATGAACCCCGCCACACTACTAAATCCTTTGTATTCATTAGATTACTTAACTCCTACCTCATCCAAATATTTAGACATTATTACTATTATGATTTATTATCTTACAGCTGAGAAATTGAGGCTTAAATAACTTGCCTAATGTCACCAGTGTTGAAAATGTCAGCACCATCATTGCTAACCAGATTCTTCCAAATGCAGAAATTTAGTTCTAAACTGTTTCTCCCTGCTATGTGTATTGATAGGTTATTTTTTCTTAGCAACATTTGATTTTTTTTCACCTCCAGTTTTCATTAAAAATAAAAAATTCGAAAGCACTTAACTTGCAAATCAATTTGTTTCCTAAAGACTTCACCAAGATTTATGAAATGACCAATTTATGAAATGAGAGGGATTGAAAACATGGAAATAGTGCTAATTCAAATAAATATTTACTAATTCAGCATCCAGATAGAGCTCAATGTATAGGAAATAGCAACCACATAACTTAACTGATAAAGTCAGATCTCATTGTCAAATCAGACAGGTGATTGAGACTGACTTTCTGTGAGAAAGTCTGACTCCATTTCTCTGTTCAAATAGATGTGATTATGATCATTCCTATGACACTTCTGAATTGTAACGTAGGTGGGTAGGTGCCATGAGTTTGTCTTCTGATAAAATAAGAAACTGCCACCTTCATCGTTTCTTACCAGTTATTTTGCTTTTACTGAGCTCTCCTCATGTCTTTGCTCTCAAATATATTCTCTGACAGGAGGCAGGGCCTGGAAGAGATGTGGTTGTTAAGCAAAAATTGTCTTTTCTTTCATTGCCCCATTCTGCAGTATATCTGAATTCAGAACATTCCAACAAGAGCCCAACTACCCATTCCGAAAGGACATTACGCTCTTAAGAGAAATATGTTTGAGACACAAAAGGACACAAAGCCTCCTGGGTTTACAGTTCCTTGATTAGAAGAGGTTTCATTCATACAGTATTTCAGGTTTTTTATTTGTTGCTCTGGAGACTTGCTGTCCAAGACAACATTCCGTAATAAGATTCTGAAAGGCCTCTCCTTTGTTAAATGGGAAAGGGCTATAATGAAAGGGGAGACATCCTCACGAGATGCATTACCAGGCAAGTCAGCTTTAAGTGAGGCTAAGAAGTTGAGAATCATGAGTAGGTAACGTTGAAATTCTCCATGCCTTCATACCCCATGGAATCCACTCCGTGTGGCCCCCAGGGATACATATATCACAGTTTGATGGCTGCTGGTCTGTACTACCTGCATCTACTCCTGCATCCCACTCCCTGCTTCTCCAATCCAGGGCTGTTCTGTCTTTTAGTTTAACCAATACCGAAAGGTCTGTAAAGAATCTCCAATTTACGAAACCAGTTGACTTTGTTCAGGCCTCATCCTACTAGATATATTTGAAAATGTGAAACTAATATGTTGTAAATCAGCTATACTTCAATTTAAGAAAAAGGAAAAGAAAAAGAAAATGTGAGCACGTACCCCAGCTAAAAAGAAAGAAAATGAAGGAGATAAAGCTGAAAGGACAAAAATTCTCTTGGCACACAGACTATGCCAGCTTTTCCTGCACCGGCCTTGGATCTTGTCATCTCTGCGCCGTGGTTGTTCTGCTTTGCACTTGCTTTAGCTTCAGCCTGGCAGTGCCCGTCTCTTCAGTTCCACCCGTTCAGGGTTCACGGACCAGCCCGTCCATGAAGCTTTAACCGGGCTCCCAAGTGAGAAAGTAATTGCTCTTCTTTCTCACCTGTGTTCTTGGTTCAGACTCATGTTGACTAATCACACAATGATTTTCATGATGGTTATTTAAACATCAGTTTACTCTCCGTCTTGCTCTTTTTTTATTGTGGCATATAGTTGGTAGATACCGTCATTTTGGTCTAATTGAATTTGCCTCTGATAACACATTTTCTTCAGAGATGCTGTCTTAGATTTGGAAAAACCTATTGGGTTTGTAAATAGCCCTCCTTCATGTTTACCATTACTACTTCATTCTTTTGTTTCATGATTATATTCTGTCAATGATCTATATAAGATTTTTCTTTCTACTGTCTTGCTCTCCCCAGGAATCAAAAAGGCCAGAATCTCTTATGGACATTCATCAGAAAAAACTAAAGAATAAGGCTGCTGAAGATAAAAATAAGCCCCAAGAAAGAATACCATTTAACCGTGATACGGATCTCAAAGTTCATCGGTTTGATGAAGCTCAGAAAAAAGCCCTGATAAAGAAATCTAGGGAACTAAACACCAGGTTTTCACATGGCAAAGGCAATATGTTTTTATAAGTAAGTATATTTCAGTGAGGTATATTTTCGTACTGATAAATTTGAACTTTTCTAAATACTGTTATATATAACTGTGTAAAAATTTATTTCCTTTTATAATAAAGTAGATTATAAACCTGCAGATCTTAATTTTCTAAGTAAACTGTGAGGTTTGAAAATTCAGCCTTGTGGAATAAAAAATGTTGTATACTGGGAAAGTAGACTTGTCCTCATAATAACCTAACAGGGCATTACTATTCAAAATGCTGAAATAAAAGCTTCTCATTTGTGAGACATGGCAAAGGAAAGTGTGGTGTGAAGCTTGGGTAAATATGCATGCTTTATTAAAGAATGAGGTTTGCTAGCAGTCTTTTTATGTTAAACAAGATCACAAAAGATGTTCATTGCTTTTGAAATGTTCTCTGTAAGTTAAGGTTCAAAACCGTTACATCATTCATACATAGCCCGAACTGACAAGGGTTCATAATGGTGATTACATAAAAGCTAAGGTTGCTTCTTAAAATCTTTGTGATTTTTAATTGTATGAAACCTACATCAATATTAAAATGTGACTTTCAGGGAAAATACGGTTAAAGTGAGAAATATTTTCCAACTTACTGAATTTTCTTATTCTTACTTCAGGGGGATTTCCCTGTGCAATGAAGAAGAGTTGAAGAATACTCTTTTTTTCTGTCTGTCCATCTTTCTTCCTTTATTTTGAGTTTCTTAAGATTAGAGGATTGCTTTAGTCTTACAAACCACACGTCCTTTAAAGTCACGTAGAAATATGAAATCAGTGTGTCTTACGTAGAGTAGAATTTTATGTGTCTTTGGCTTCTGAGGAAATGTGAGCTTTTCTTCAAATAACTTTTTTGAGGATTCCCCCCCTCCCCGCCACTCCCTAATTTTTGTGCTGTCTCACAAGTGCCCAGTTAAGATCTGGTCAGGACCATCCACTGAGTCTCTCCCACAGCTCAGACCCCCTCATCAGATATTATGAACTTGCCCTGAGTGAGTGTGTCAGGTCCTCACAGTGAATCCCTGAATTTGAAATTGTTTGGGTTTCCCTCTAAACTGCAGCCAGTGAATACACAACATTTACTTGAAAATAGAGGGTATGGAGGTTTTGTCCATTTTGTTATCAATTTGCTTGTTGCGGCAATCAGGGCTTTTTATTTGTGGTTTGGATTTTTTGGTTTGTTCGTTTCTAAGTCAGAAAGAGGGACCTCTGCATTATTTCATGTGCGAAGGAAAAACTGTTTTGATTTTTCCAACTTCAGTAAGTATTTCTAGGGAAGGCAATCTGAGGGACAAGAGAACACCATTAGCCGTTCCCAGTGTGAAGTCTGAGACCTGGTCTCTGTGATCTCCACCAAAGCTTTCTAAGTCTTTAACCTGCTTTGGGATGATCTGACTTGATTCATTTATATTTAACATGCTTTAGCTAATTTACTGGGGACAGATCTTTTATATCACTCATAAGTAACTTTTAAAAAAATCAAACTCATAATCCCTGAATACAAAAATGGAAATGGAAACTAATCAAAACCACCCTGATGTAAGCTGGGACGAAGTGAGAGAGTAGCATTGACATATATACACTACCAAATGTAAAATAGATGGCTAGTGGGAAGCAGCTGCATAGCACAGGGAGATCAGCTCGATGCTTTGTGACCACCCAGAGGGGTGGGATGGGGGGGTGGGAGGGAGATGCAAGAGGGAGGAGATATGGGGATATATGTATATGTATAGCTGATTCACTTTGTTATACAGCAGAAACTGACACAACACTGTAAAGCAATTATACTCCAATAAAGATGTTAAAAAAAAACAAAACACTGATGGAGTATTGTAGTATTGTAAGTTTGTGATGCTTTAAGCACTGCCCCTTAAGATATTAAACAAAACTCTTAATAGTTAAAGCTTAAATTCAAATTCTGGAAGTTATATTTTCTTATAGATTAATCCCAATTGTTCTGCTAGTTCTGTGCTCTAGTTTTGATGAAGCACACGGTTTTAATGAAAAAAGATTCTGAGTCCTAGCTCATCTAGGCTTCATGAAAACTGAATAAACTGTTCAATCAAATTATGTGACAGATTTTTCTCCTGATCATAGAAGTACAATGATCTTCCATAACTGTAACCTACTCAGAGTGTTACTATTTGTAAGATGAATTTTTCTCCTAAGCAAATTGAAAAAGTCTAGTCTAAGCAGATTGAACAGAGCTACCTTTTGACCAAAGATGTCATTTTTAGTGGATATTTTCTGAACACAAAACTTTGTACAGGAGCATCTATTACTTTCATTAATTTTGTTATGATTTTTTTCCCTGACGAAAGGAATAAATGTTTTCTAATTCCTCATCCTTATGTAAATTCCTAATATATATTTTTGAGAAGTTTTGGTATCTTTAATGTAAAAGTGTCACCTTTGGATACTTATTTTTGCTTTGCTTTCCTTACCTGAAGGTAGATAGGGATATTTCTCTAGTATGTATTTACTATTTCTTCCATCACCCTTGGAATGTCTGTGACCTTAACAAAAGGGAGAAAATATTAATACTTTCCATGAGTGACCACCTCACATGGTACCTCAGGTCTAATGCTCTCTCATGCCACCCTGAGGACAGTTTTAACGAAATGTGAGGCCGAGCCAGAGGTTTTTGCCCCATGGAGAGACCAAACCCAATATAACAACATTGACAATAAAAGAAGAAAGTAGCTAGCTGAACAGGATGGACAGGTGGTCTTCATTTTATTCCCTTCCCTCTTCCAAAGCCGCAAAAGGCCTGGTAAATCAATTCTCCTCTCCGTTTGGCAGAAAATTGGGATTGTTGACATTTTCTGCTAAGAACTTTTTAATTTTCTGTACTTCTTGGCCAAATTTTGTAGAGCTGTGACCTCTTTTGAAACTTAAAAATGAAGAAGAAAAAAGAACAACACTAAGTTCAAAGAAGGGAGCAGACATTTTAACATTCTTTACTGTTTGGTGAAGGTGACATTTAAGTTCATTGTCCCTGAAATTATTGTGTTCAGCTGTCTAAATTGTCATCTCAGGTAGATTTTGATGCTTCAAACAATAACATCATTACTGGTAAATAAATGGCTTTAGCAAGTGGGGGAATTGGGAGGGGAGACAAAAGGTGAGAGGTGGTAGCTACACCCATAATAAGGCTGTCTCATCCAATAAATTTTTTTGTATTGGGAAAAATATCATAAACTAAGCCCTATGCCAAAAAAGAGAAAGAAAAGAAAAGCTACAGTTTTCTAAGAATTTTTTATCTTGTTCAGATGTAGCAGCTACTTGACATTTATCACTTGAACATTTTATGGTTCTTTGAATTAATGATTTTTTTTAGAAGTAAGGTTGGGCTTTAGATGGTACTGAGGCCTACCTGCTCCAGAACAGATTAACAGTTATCATATAAATTATTTGATCCTGAAACATCTTGGCACTTTTTGTTTCTTATATAGGGTGGATAATGTTAACATTATATATTACTTAGAAACGTATGACCGTGGGAGATAGTTTTTAGACTATTTACAGGAGCCCTTATCACTTCTCTTCACTTTTTCCATGGCAATGACAAGTATTGTTCACAAAAAAGTCTGTTGAGTTGTGTACCTAAGAGGAATAGCCAACATGGGGGAAGTAGCTAGGATAGTACCCATGTAACATCAGTACCAAGGCTTCTACTTCAGACTGTTAAATTTTTTTACTTTGGCTTTTGACACCATCATGTCATTTTAGTCTGCAGTTACAAAAGGTCGTGCATTTCCTATTATAGGAGAGGTATATTTTTTTGCAGCTTAAATATTTAACCGTGACTAGAGTATGTACAAAATTAAAAAGCTATACACTGCCCCTTTCAATCTTTTCATTTTGAACTTTATAATTAAAAGACTGTTTTTAGAAAAGAATTCCTGAGGTGTGATTTTTTTCTATGTATGAATAAAGTTGCATCTGTATCTGAGAAGTTGTCGTCTTTTATTTTTGTTTTGTTTCTTTTAATATTATTAGCTTATCTGAAGCAGGCAATGTGCATAAAGAGAATATCCTGTAAAGATTTATTATTCTAACCAACCAGATCATTGTGGGCTGTTGTGGGTTAAAAAAAAGTCTTTCACTCCAACTCACTTGCCAGATTTTCATTACCCCAGTATAACTACAAATATAAACTATTTAGAAACACAAGACAGACAAATTGGAAATGCTCTTAAGAGGACCATGGCACAAGAGGGGCTGGCACTGGATTTGTAACCAATATTCCATTTTTATTTGACAGTTGGTGGGTTTTTTCTGGATTGGTTGATTATGAGATTTTACGTTTTTTTGTTTTGGGTTTGTTTTTTTTTTTTCCGTTTTTCTACTTCTCGAATTCTTTCAGGAAGCATGTATTCTTTTATAATTCCAGGGAAAATGAACCTCTTTTTTTTTTTTAAGTCCCAATTTTGTGTTATATAGGATCAGAGTTAGAAACCGAATTACTAAGGAGACAGGACTTGGGATTTCTATTTTTTAAAAATTTTTATTTTATATTAGAGTATAGTTGAGTAACAATGTGTTAGTTTCAGGTGTACAGCAAAGTGATTCAGTTATACATATACATATATCTGTTCTTTTTCAAATTCTTTTCCCATTTAGGTTATTACAGAATATTTCTCTCTTCCTTAACTGGGGAAGTGACCAAAGAGATACTTTGCAATACAAAAGCTGAGCATTAAATGATAGGAATCTGGACATACAGGATCCAAGGAAAGAAAGCCCTTGAGTTTTCAGATCAGTTCCCTATAATAAGTATTTCTTAAGGAGATAATGTGTTTGTTCATTCAGTAAACATTTGTTAAATACCCGGGTGTGTCCTAGGTGCTAAGAACACAGTGGTGAACCAGACATTCGTAGTCCTCGTCCATGAGAGGAGGTTCTGTGCTAGTCACTACAGAGTGTTCACAGGTAAGTAACGCAGATTCCCTGCCTCGTGAGACGTGGGAGAGCAGAAGATCTCAGTAAAAAAGACCAAGTAAGTGTATATCATGATGACTATAGCTAATACTGCTGTATGGTGTATAGGGAAGTTAAGAGAGTAAATCCTAAGAATGCGCATCACAAGGAGAAATTTTTTTTTTTCTTTTTATTGTGTCTATATGAGAAGATGGAAAAAAAAAAAAAAGATGGATGTTAGCTCAACCTGTTGTATCATTTAACAATATGTAAATCAAACCGTTGTGCTGTCCACCGTAAACTCATACAGTGATATATGTCAATTCTCCATAAAACTGGGGGGGACGCCACAAACTGTGGTTAGTGTTATAAAGAAAACAGGGTAATGGGACAATCCAACAGGTAATTGAGGATGGAAATCCTACCTGAGTAAGGTGATAAGGAAAATCTATCTGAAGAGATGTTATTTAAGCTGAAACCTAAAAAAGTGACAAGCTAGCAGTTTGAAAAATGACTTGTTAGCAAATCAGGTCTGGCTGCTCGCTGCTCAGTCAATAACTCGAGAGAGAGGCAAATGTCGCGAGAAAGGAAAGCTGCTCTTTTAATCAGAACGCTGGCGATCTGGCGAGATTGTGGACTCAGTGTCCCCCTGAAACCGCCTCCAAAGATTCTGCTCAGTCAGGAAAGTTTTTAAACGGAGAAAGGGAAGTAACCTCAATCATTGAGATGGGGGGTCAGAGTCGTCCCCATCCCGCTCTGTGCAGGCTCGTTGTGCAGGCTTATATGTGCTGTCTTGTTCACACAGTTGGCTTCACACGGTTTGTTCGTGAGATTACTGAAGGGGAAGCTAGGGAAGAGATCTGATCATCTGTTAATTATGTTTTCTTCATTTCTACTTTGATCCATGGAAAGAACAGGTTAGGCAAGGTATCGTGTGATCAAAAAATTGAAAGGTGTGCTGGGACCCGAGTTGAGTAGAGCACGGGGCTGCTGGGTTTAAGGTAAGTGATAAGACAAAAGGGGCCTCCTGCAGAGACCCCTTTCCTGCAACCAGCCCTTTCCTGCCAAAAGGTGCTTGCAGACCACGTATGCAAAAACCCTGAAGCATTCGTTCTTTGGTGTTTGAAGAATCGCACCAGTGTCGGCGGTGTACAGTGAGAAATACGCGTAGGGTTGGTCCCTGTGCCAGCAGATACTAGGAAGCCCATGTAACTGCAATTAACCCAGTTTTAGAAGGTAAAAGGAGCCTCCCAGAGGAGAGTGGCTCTTGGTCAAGTCATAAACATCGCACAGGAGTTGGCCTGATGCATCCTAACATCAAAGATCTACCTTACTGGCCTTGCAGAATTTCCTAAACATATCTGAATTCATACCTTAGGGCCTTGCTCTGAAAACCTGTATGAATCCTCACTAATAACAGTCATCAGTTATCAGAATATTAGTACATTGAACTCCTGCCTGTACTTTATCACCAAACCTGCAATTATTTAAGTAGAGCTGTTAGCATTTTTTTTTTCAGAATTTGTTATAAATGATTGTTCATTTCCTCCTCTTAGGCCTAATTATTGAGGATTATATACAGCCTTTTTAAGAGCTAAATAACACCAGATGGATTCCATAGATATCAATTGATATCAATCAGTTAATTAATTAATTGATAGCAATTAATCTTTAGAATTCCAGGACATGGCAGAACCTTTTCATTTGGGGACTGGAGAATACAGTAGACCTGTTTCTTAATTTGAGTAAGCCTTGAACCACCTCCATCAGAATCACCTGGGGAGCTTGTTTAGATGCAGATTCCCAAACCCACCCCTGTTGAATGGGGATCTTTGAGGTTACAGTCAGGAAATCTCCATTTTTAACAATTATCCCCTGTTATTGTTTGTCAGCTCAAGTTTGAGAATCACCGCACTTATCATATATGTTCCTCTAAACACTCCCCTCTCCCTTGTTGATGCGTTCCACTTTCCTATATTAAATATTCTTAAATACATAGTCATTTTATGTTACATGGTTATAATCACCAGTACTGATAATACTTGCATTATGAGGAGTGGATTATCATTTCTCTTGAGTGAATTGATGCTTAAAAGTTTTCATTCTTGAAACATTTTTTACCAGCCAGGTGCTACAGGGTTTAAGATTATACTGTCAGTGGTAATTCAGTCTAATTTCATTAGACTTTGCCTTCTCTTGGGCGCCTTTTAAAATGGGAGAGTTCCTGGGAGCAATAGTTAGGTTATAAGATCCTTGTCCCTGGCTGCCTGGGTCCCTGTGATATCACTGAATGCCCTGGAAGTACAGAACATTGAAAGGGTTAGGGGGCTCAATGGGATGCTAAAGATGAACTTCAGAGTGGGTGCCTTGTGACTGTTTTCCTTGGGGGAATTAATCAGTGAATGTTACTGAAGTATTTTAAAGTCTTAGGTAACTGCTTTGGCAGCTAAGGTATTATTTGAACTAAGCTAGCAAATACACTTTTAGATATCAGTTTCTGCATTTGCTAATAAAAGATGACTATAGATAATGGCAAACAGCAAAGGTACATGATTGTATTAAGACTGAAAAATGTCCAGAACCTAAGCTAGAATATTGAAAAGCATTTCGAAGCTCATTTTCAAGTCTCTCTGATCACCTCCTTTCCACTGTGTAGCCCTTTATAGAACTTCCATTTGGTTTCCTTAGGATGGGTTAATGTTGGCTGAACAGACCGTATGATCAGGTATTTTGTCCTAAAGTTTTCTCTTTACATAATCAGTGCTCTGAGGTAAAAATAAACTTGCTCCTTTTATCACTGGACAGAAAGGCAGAAATGGAGTTGCCTATGAATATAACTTAGGATGATTTTTATCTTTTTGAGTAATGCTGAAAGCAACACATCTTGCTCCCCTAAGAATACATAATACTGTAATACCTCATCCGCACTATACATTTAAAGAAAGCAGTTTATTAACCTGAGGTTGCTACTTTTTACAACAGGTACAGACATAATTAATTTGACACTGGCCAGAAAAATCAATCTAGAAATTGTACCCAATTTTCAGTCTTCATTTTAACTGGACACGTTATGGTCTTTTAAATGTCTTTTTTTCCCAACAGCCTTGTACACTGGTTAATAAAATTGTCATACTTGGAAACTGAGACTCTTAGAGTTAAAAATGTTTGCCAGTCAAACTGGTTTGTCAATAAAGACAAGATTAGGACTCACCCTATCAACGTATAAGATGTCAGTTGACCCATTCATAATACTGTGGTCCTTCTAAGAAAACATGAAAAGATGGATTCAGAGCATTTCCTTTTACCATCTAATCATAAAGAGCTTTTTAAAAAATCACATTTATATTCTTTTTTTTAAATAAATTTATTTATTTTTTAATTTTTGGCTGCGTTGGGCCTTCATGGCTGCGTGCAGGCTTTCTCTAGTTGTGGCGAGCAGGGGCTACTCTTTGTTGCGGTGCGTGAGCTCTAGGCACGTGGGCTTCAGTAGTTGTGGTACACAGGCTCAGTGGTTGTAGCTCGCGGGCTCTAGAGTGCAGGCTCAGTAGTTGTGGCACATGGGCTTAGTTGCTCTGTGGCATGTGGGATCTTCCCGGACTAGGGATCTAACCCATGTCCCCTGCATTGGCAGGCAGATTCTTAACCACTGCGCCACCAGGGAAGTCCTTATATTCTTTCTAATTAGTGCATATCAATACGCAGAAGGACTGCATCTTTAGTTCAGCATTTATCAGAACTGAGTAATCCCTAGGTTTAGAGGGATGAGGGTGATAGTTGTCAAGTGTTGTCAAGTGAAGGTAGTTCATTAATAAATTGTTGTTTAAAATTAGCAATCAGATATGTTGCCATAGTACTGCTGGCCTCCTATACATGGCAATTAGATCATGTGTAAAGGTATCTTTCTAAAGAGAAAAAAGGTAGAATATTTTTCCTTACATAGGTAACTTTCTAAATGAGCTTTGTTTGTACTGCCTCACAAGCAGTTAAGGTTCAGTGTGGGTAGTAATGACATTAATTTAGGCGATGATAATACAAATTATACTTACTAGAGTATGAGCTTTGAGTTCTTAGTTACAAGGCAGAAAAGGGTTCAGGAGTCATTCAGACCAACTCACTGTGTAGCTATAGCCCCCAAAAGCTAGTAGAGTATTGGATAATATAAGAGAGAAAAGAAATACAAGAAAAAGTTGTACTGCTTCCTGTTCTAGTTTCTATACCTCAAGGAAAGAACTCAATAGAGAAGAAGGAAGTCTACAGAAGAGAACTAAATTAAGTCCTGTGTACAAATATTTATTGAGCTCCCACAATGTTTGAGCCCCTGGTCTAGGGATGCAGAAATGATTAAGATGTGGTCCTCAACTTCACAGCCTAAAGGGAGAGACAGATACAGAGAAATAGCTGTGGTAATGCAGCTCAGCAAGTTCAGGACAGACATGCACACATGACACCAGGAGATCACAAAGGAGACAGCAGGACCTACCAAGGTTGAGCTGAGAGCAAAACAGACAGAGAGCAACACAGGGGCTTGGGTGGTGGTGCTGTTATGTGTGTTTGGGATTGAGAGCGACCAGTTTGAAAGGAAAGACAGTGGAAGGGAGAGATGGGGAGCTAAGAGAAAATAATCTCGCTGAAAGGGGGGAGTTAAAGGATGATGAATAGTGATTGGCCTTAGAGAAACAGGAAGAGAGGTCCACATCCTCTGAAAGTAGAGAGAAGGAAATGAGGGCAGTTACGGGTATCAATAGGTTTTAGGTAAAGTTCAGAAGAATAAGGGAGATTATTCCTGGCATCCTCAATTTGCTGAAATCAAGGTTTTTCTAACCTTTGAGTGTGTTGAGAATATGATGAACACTCTGGATGTTTGACCTCTTAAAAATGTACATTACACAGATTCTTACATATAATTTCAGTTTCCCAACCTTTGAATCCCAACCATGGACTCTGGATAGAAAACCTGCATCCCACCTAGAAGAGACAGGTCATTTGCTCAGAGGAAGGGGTCAGGGGCTGGCAGGTTTGGTATAAACCCTGAGGGCAAAGGATATGCTCCTACACAGAGACCAGTGAAAGATGAGTCATGGCGTTGATCCATGTTGGGATGTTAAGAGAAGTGGAATCCCAGGTGGGAATGCAAGCGATTAACACACATTCCAGACTGAATGGGGAGGAAAAGAGGCCTCGAGGAGACGGACAAACTGGGAGGGGGCTCTGTGAGCTGGAAGGGAAGATGCCTGACGTCATGCAAAAAACTTACTGGGGAAATTCCCAGCACGCACTCCCCTGCCGGAGGTGGGCGCGCGATCAGTGCTTTGGAGCTGCCGTAAATTGCCCTGTTTTCCCCTCATGGCCCATTTATGCCTTCTCTGCACATCTGCACCACCTGCTTCTCCCTCCACATACAAACTTGATCAAGTCTCTCCCCTACTTAAAAACAAAACAGCAACAATGAACCTTCCTTCAAGGACAAGGTCGCCCAAAACAATCCCTGTTTGTGATACGCCCGCAAATTTTTGTTGAATACGTGGGCGCATGAAAGGAGCTCAAAGCAATAATTGGAGTCCACCACCTTTTATTCCCACTTCATTCTCATCTTTCTCTCCCCTGTTTTCTTCTCTCATTCCCCTCTCTGGGCACCACCCCGGCTCCATTCCTCTGTCCCTCTCCAATTTTACTCCTTCCCAGCCTCTGTCCCAGAACTGCCACTGGCAGCCAGGGGTGCCTCAGGACTGGAGGCTGCTTGGCGCATCTTGGGGAGGTTAAGCTAACAGAGGGCAAAAAGGATGGTAAAGAAGAGGCCTCCTAAACCAGCCCAGGCTTGGGGAGGAGCCCCCAGGCCCAGGACTTCTGAATGGTCAGAAGAGGTCTTTCTCCCACTGCTTAATGGATTCACTTTGGGTTTCTTGGGAGCAGGGGAAGATGTAGAAAAAGGGCAGTTACCTCTTCAGGAAGAAGATAAATGGTCCCAGTTGTATAGTATTTGTCAGTAGTTTTTTTTCTGGAAAATTCAAACACACCAAGAGAAAAACTTATTTAAATAAAATACTTTGAAAAATGAAAAAAAAAAAGACAAGGTCACAAATGGAATTAAAGCTCACATGTCATAGAAAGTTTTGAAAGAGACACAAATATAAAGAAGGCATTTCAGATCAGCTGGTTGAGGGACTTCCCTGGCCGTCCAGTGGTTAAGACTTCGCACTCCCAATGCGGACCCCGGGTTCGATCCCTGGTCAGGGGACTAGAGCCCGCATGCTGCAACTAAGAGTCTGCAGCTAAAGATCCTGCACGCGGCAACAAAGATCCCACGTGCCTCACCTAAGACCCGGCGCAGCTAAATAAATAAATATTTTTTTTAAAAATCTCAAATCAGCTGTGGCAGAGGGTGGCATAGATTACTCAATAAATGATGTTGAGACTCTTGTGTAGACACATGGGGGAAGAGATAAGTTGGATATCTCACACTGTAGATCAAAACGAATTCCAGAAATATTAAATATGTATATGTAAAACATGAAACCCTAAAAATACTGGAAGGAAATGTAAGAGAATTTATTTTAATAATCTCAGAATGGGCAAGGACTGCTTAAGGATAACATAACATCCAGAAGCCCTAAAATAAAAGACTGATAAATTGGACTATATTAAAGAAAAATTCTGCATAGAAAACACAGTCAAAAGACAAATGGGGCTTCCTTGGTGGCGCAGTGGTTTAGAGTCCGCCTGCCGGTGCAGGCGACGCAAGTTCGTGCCCTGGTCCGGGAGGATCCCACGTGCCGCGGAGCGGCTGGGCCCGTGAGCCATGACCGCTGAGCCTGCACGTCCGGAGACTGTGCTCCGCAACGGGAGAGGCCACAACAGTGAGAGGCCCGCGTACTGCAAAAAAAAAAAAAATACAAATGAATTTTTGCAACTCACATCACAGACAAAAGCCTGATTTCCTTAGCATTTGAATATCTGATAAAAGTCAATAAGAAAAATTCCAACAAGAAAAAAAAAATCAGCAAGCCTATTGGGCAAAGGATATGAACTCATGAGTCACACAAACAAAACAGTTCTTAAATATATGAAAAGAAACTCAACCTTACTCATAAAAACGAAATGCAAATTAAAGCTACAATGAGAAATCACTTTTCAACTAATAGATTAGCAGAAGTCAAAAAATGTTAAAACACCCTGTGTCGGCAAAGCTGGTGGGTAATTCATTCTCTCATACATTGTTGGGAGGAATGGAATTTGATGTGGCCTCTTTGGCAATTTGTTGATATTCATAAAAATTACATACAACAGAACCTTAATTCCACTGCTAGGAATTTATTCTACAAATATACTGACATAAGTGTAGAATGACATGTCATTTTTTATTGAGCATTCTTTGTAATAGCAAGAAATTAATGCTCATCAATAGGGGACTGGTTGTAAATAAATTGTTGCCTTCGTTCTATGAAACATAACACTGCTGTTTAAAAGAATCAGTTGGGGGCTTCCCTGGTGGCACAGTGGTTTAGAATCCACCTGCCAATGCAGGAGACACAGGTTCGAGCCCTGGTCCAGGAAGATCCCACGTGCCGCGGAGCAACTAAGCCCGTGCGCCACAACTACTGAGCCTGCGCTCTAGAGCCTGTGCTCCACAACAAGAGAAGCCACCGCAATGAGAAGCCCGTGCACCACAGTGAAGAGTAGCCTCCGCGCACAGCAACGAAGACCCAACGCAGCCAAAAATAAGTAAATAAATAAATAAATTTTAAAATAATAATAGTAGGGCTTCCCTGGTGGCGCAGTGGTTGAGAGTCCGCCTGCCGATGCAAGGGACACGGGTTCGTGCCCCGGTCCGGGAGGATCCCACATGCCGTGGAGCGACTGAGTCCGTGAGCCATGGCCGCTGAGCCTGCGCGTCCGGAGCCTGTGCTCCGCAACGGGAGAGGCCACAACAGTGAGAGGCCCGCATACCAGAAAAAAAACAAAACAAAACAAATGACTTTTGTAACATACAAGCTTGATTATATCACTGCCCTACTTAAATCTTTCAATGACTCCATAGCCTTCAGATTAAGGTGCCATGTCTTCTAATGGGCTCCCAAAGCCCTTGGCACTAGGGGGAGGGCGAGCGGTGTCTGTGCCTTCCTCCTCATCTGTATTTGTGCCACTCTGCATGCGTGCGTGCCCACACACACACACACACACACACACACACACACACACACACACACCACCCTCTGCCCAGTGAACAGCCTGGACCTCCCAGGAGGTGCCTGTCACCTCTGCACCAGATGCCCCATAACTGTCAGCTGATGATGCTGTGTTGTCTGTTATTGACAGCTTCTTCTCAGGTTTGGGTCTTTGTAGTTGCTTCTGACTGCAGAGCTGCTTTGAAGGTAGCAACATATGAACCCAGATAGAGACAAATGTTGCTACATTTTATACTCTATTTTGATAACAGAAACCCCTATTTGATGAAATATTGTCATTTTTTTAAATCTTGCAACCTTGAGGGACAGCATCCTTGAACATCCAGCTTACAACGTCTTCTATCTCGATAACTTACACAGCTTCCCCAGCCAGTGGGTCCCTCCTTCTGCCATTCTCCCATAGCTCTTTGTACTGTTAGGAGCTGTTCGCTTATTTTGTCCCCTCCCTATACCCCATTAGATTGTGAATTCTGTGAAGAAAAGAGCCTATATTTCTTATTAGTATCATTTCCAGGGCCTAGCTGAAATATAATAGATACACAGTAAAGTTTGTGGGAGAGAGAGTGTTGGGTGGAAGGATGGATGGATGGATGGATGGATACATTAATACACGGAGAAAAACTATTTTTGCTTCCTAAATACTAGCAGTAAAAACTTCAGGTTTTTCCAGAGTGAAGCAGAGCTGGAAATGTTAGAGGTACCACAGGGAGGCACTAGAATTCCACATGGGTTCCCTCTGCCAAGAAAAGGCAGATCCAAGTGTCTTGACCTGGGCTGATGCCTTGTGACAGATGCCTGGCTGAGCCCGAATGGGCCAAGAGGGATGATTTGAAAAGGGGACTGAGGGGAAAATTAATGCAAGGCGATTACGGCGCAGCTACGGCAAAGAGGAATGATCGCTTTAAAGGGACTCTAACACAGAAGGACCCTCTCCACCTCTGGAAACATCCCCCCGCCCTGGGAAGCCATGTCATGTTGTTGCCTCTCCCATTTTCCTCCTCCACTAATTAAGCAAAATACTCAGGCTCATACTACAGCGATTTCATTCTACGGCCACGATATTTCCCCACTGAATCCTCTCTTCCTCATTCAATGAGAATGAGGAAAATAGAACTGTCACAAATACTATTACCACTTCCCCTTTTTCTTCCCAAGAGGTCACTGAAACTTTCATCCCAGACCTTGGAACCCTGGCTTTCTGTGTAGGCTGGCAAAGAAAAGAAAAAATCCTTTTAAATCTCAAATATATGTCTCTAACTCCTGTGAGGGACTGAGAAATGTAACCATGGAAACCAGAGTATGCCTGTAACCATGGAGACCCATTTAAACCAGCTGGGCCATTATCATCTAGAAGCTGGTAAGGCTTTGGCTGTTAGGAGGCCAGTTAATATGGTTGAATGATTTCAGTTTAGGCGAGTGTTTTACAGACAATTATGTAATTTCTGGGTACTGCCAATACTGTAAAATGTTAGAGAGAAAGCCTTTTGATAGGACTTCCTCTGTTAGACTAATTTCTAAACGATCTCCCAGATCTTTCTCCCTCACCCTCCAGAGCCATCACTTTATCAGCAAACACACGTTAATCACCTTGGTGTGCAGGGCACTCTGCTGGATCCCACCATCTATGTATCCCAGATAATATACATTCTCTGTCCCATCAGCTTTAATGTTGAGGCAAGTCCTTGAATAAAGGATGTACTTATCAAAAGGCTTCTAGGGACTTCCCTGGCAGTCCAGTGGTTAGAACTCTGGGCTTGCACTGCAGGGGGCCTGGGTTCAATCCCTGGTTGGGGACTAAGATCCCACATGCCGTGCGGTGTGGCCAAAAAAGAAAAAAAAAAAAAGGCTTCTTTACCAGAACCCATCGGAATTTGGCTTTGTATTTCCAGTACGTGAGATGTGAACTAGCCTATTTTCATTTTGAAGGAAACTTTCACTAGCCAGTGTCTTAGCAGTGCTTCACAAAGTTCACGAGCATTCTGTTTATCCGTTTCTTTTGTTCTTTCCCTGTGTGTGTTACAATTCCATTATCGCCCCTGCAACCACAGCTTCAAAGGCCTGATGACAGTTTGCTCTGCGAGCTGCTCTGTGGCGTGTTTTCTACACCAGGGTGTTAAAAGGCAGAGCACTGGAGTCAGATCCCTTGTGTCTGCCACTCACCAGTGTGTGACCCTAGGCAAGTGGCTGGACCTTTCTAAAGTTTCCCCATCTAGAAAAGGGAAGTAAGACCCATGTCTCATTATTATAGGTTATTGAGTAATAACTTTGCACACCTCTGAAGATTTACACTGTTAGCAAGTCTTATCTTCTGGTCTTATCTGCATCCCCCAGCATCACTCAGCACTCTTTCATGTTCTTTCATGTTCTTCTCCTATTTTACTCAACAGCTGGTCCAAATCTTTACAGCCTCCCGCTTGCACCCGAAACCCTCTGGCTCCGCAGATAATCACGGTGCAGAAGATGATAATAACAATAAATGTTATACGGTGCTGATTATATGCCCAGACTGTTCTAAGCCCTTCACATATTTTAACCCATTTAATTCTTACAACGATCCATTGAGGATTATTATCATCTCCATTGTACAGATGAGGAAACTGAGGCACACGGTGTTTGGGTCAATTTCTCAAGGTCATAAGCTAGTGAATGGCAGAAAGAGAATGTGAACCCCAGCGGTGCCCCCGGAGTCTGCACCACTATGGGATGGTCACCCTCCCTCCAATGATGGTGTTTCCTAGCTCACTGAGTGTAGAGTCCACGGGCACAGTCTCCCTCAAACATCTTTTGGTCAGCCCCTACTCTCGCCACTACTAGTAGACATGTTCATGAGCACCTGTCCCCACGCCCTTCCTCGACGTTTCAGAGGAAAGGATCAGCCTTCCTCCAGCCCTGCAGTCCCGTCAAATCCCTCGACGCCTTGATTATCCCCTTCCTTCCTGATCCTCAGTCCATCTCTCATTTGGCACTTTCCAATTGAGACGTAAGTAGGTCCAGTCTGTTGTCTCTTACTAAAAAAAATTTTTTTCGACTGTCTCTGCTCATCATCTTCTCTTTCCTTTTCACAACCCAATTCCTAGAAAAAGCTTTCTACCTTTGTCTTTAGGCTTCCTGACTCCCACTCCACTACGGTTGCTCTTCCAGTGGCCCCCCAAAGTTGCTAAAATATGTGACTTTTTTTAAGGTCCTGCTCCTCTCTGCAGCATTTAACTTTATCCATCACTTTTTGCCCTTAAAACTTTCACCTGGCCATGACCTTCTCCGGTTCTTCCTCCGTCTCTTTTGCTGGCTCCTCCCGCACTGCCTATTCTTATGTCTGTGTGTCCCTGGAGATCTTTAACCTGCATCACCTCTCCCTGGGGACTGTCAGTGTTGAGCCTGTATCTTTATTTCTTTATTTTTTTAATATTTATTTATTTTGGCTGCGCCAGGTCGTAGTTTCGGCACACGGGATCCTCGCCGCGGCATGTGGGTTTCTTAGTTGCGGCACACAGAATTCTTAGGTGTGGCACGCGGATTTCTTAGTTGTGGCATGCAAACTCTTGGTTGAGGCATGCATGCGGGATCTAGTTCCCGGACCAGGGATCGAACCCGGGCCCCTTGCATTGGGAGCACCGAGTCTTACCCACTGGACCACCAGGGAAGTCCCAAGTCTGTACTCTAACCAGAACTTTCTTCTGAGTTTCAGAGCAGTATATAAAAATGCCATTAACCATCTTGACTGGAGGATCGTGGACTCCTCATCCTCAACTCATTACCACCATCCACCGAGGACACCTAGTCACCAAACCAGAAGTCATCCTCCAGTCCTTCTCTATCCCCCATGTCACCAGGACCTCTTACATGTACATCTTAAAATGCCTCTCTGTTCTTCATCCAGCCCCTCCACCAGGCTCTCATCCCTTCTCTCTCAAAATATTCAGATCACCTCCTCAGTGGTCTCCCTCTACCTTAAGCCTCAACCTCTGTCAACAATAATGATACCAGCAAGCTGTCTCTAATATGCATATCAGTCCAGTCCTCAAAATTCACTAATGCTAGCATGATGAAAACCAGTGCCTTTGCATAACAAGAAAGGCCCTTCATGACCTGACTCCTGCCTTTCTCTCAAGCCTCATCACTTGCGTCTCTGCCTCCGTAACCACTGCCTCCGTAACCACTGCCTCTCTCATGCTACGGCTGCAAAACAGGATTGGACGTAATGACCACGAGCATTTCACTCACACTTCCTCACTTGGCACATTCCATCCCTTCTTTCTAGAACTGCATCCCCAGTTTGTCCATCAGGCAAAGCCCTCATCCCTATTCTCTACCCGCTCTGTGCCACCACCCATCCCCTCCCCATCCTCTCACCGGCCTGGCTTCCCTTGTGCTTTCCACGCACTCCCATCCAACAGTTTATCTTATTGTACTGTAATTATTTGACTGGTCTATCTCCTTTTCTAGACTTACTGGTTCCTTAAAGGCAAGTACTATTTTTTTTTCCTGGTATTTTTGTCCCTTCAGTGTCCAGCAAAATGTCTTCAAAATAGCCGACATTTATTAAATATTAGAAATTAATATTGTTATCAAGAGGATGACAGAGAAGTTCCCTTGGCAGCTAACATTTTTCATCATGATCATGATCATCAGCACCCACTGAATGCTGTTGGTAGGAATATTACTCAGCCATAAAGAGGAACAAAATCATGCCATTTGCAGAGACGTGGATGGACCTAGAGACTGTCATACAGAGTGAAGAAAGTCAGAAAGAGAAAAGCAAATATCGTATAATATCGCTTATATGTGGAATCTGGAAAAATGATACAGATGAACTTATCTTCAAGCAGAAATAGAGACACAGACGTAGAGAACAAACATATGGATACCAAGGGGGGTTAAAGAGGGTGGGATGAATTGGGAGAATGGGGCTGACATATATACACTACTATGTATAAAATAGATAACTAATGAGAACCTACTGTATAGAACAGGGAGCTCTACTCAATGCTCTGTGGTGACCTAAATGGGAAGGAAATCAAAAAAAGAGGGGATATATGTATACGTATAGCTGATTCACTTTGCTGTACAGCAGAAACTAACACAACATTGTAAAGCAACTATACTCCAATAAATATTAATTTTTTTAAAAATGCTGTTGATAACTGAACAAAGAGCATTGACTATGAAATAGTGTAGAGCCAGAGGGATGTATTAGTATAGATACCCACATGGATGACATAAAATCATTGGCATACAGACATCATAAATTCACATACCAGGTAAGGGCTACACCAGATGACTTCTCAGGTCTCTTCAAACTGACATTCTGTGAATGCAGGTATCAAACCAAGACATCCAATCAATCAGTGCCATTATGTGCGAACTATTTCCCTAAGTGCTGTAATGAATAGAATAGAATGTCACCAGCATTTAAATCAAAGATAAATATAATTAAAGACCATTTAGATGTGAGATTGGAAGAGTTAAATAGGGGGAGACAAAGGAAAGCATTCATTCAATTTGTTCAGCCAACATTAGGGGCACTGTTCAGTCTGTTACTGAACCAAATTCGGGTCCACTCACCGGACACGAAGCAAAGCCAACCTACTGACACTGGCTTGTGGTGAAGGAAGAAAGTATAACATTTATTGCAAGGCCAAGCAAGAAAAATGGACAACTCATGCTTAAAAGACCCGAACTCCCCAATGGCTTTCAGGGAAGGGTTTTTAAAGGCAAGATGAGGGAGAGGGGGACTTCCCTGGTGCTGCAGTGGTTAAAAATCCACCTGCCAATGCAGGGGAAACGGTTTGATCCCTGGTCCGGGAAGATCCCACACGCCACGGAGCAACTAAGCCCGTGCTCCTCGAGCCCATGCTCCACAACAAGAGAAGCCACTGCAATGAGAAGCCCGTGCACAGCAATGAAGACCCAATGCTGCAAAAAAAAAAAAAAAAATTAAAATAAATAAATTAAAAATAGATGAGAGAGAGGGTTGTGGGGTACATGATCAGCTCGTGGACATGCTTCGGACTGGTTGGTGGTGAGGTGACACGGTGGTGTTTCGGGGGTTAACGTCATCAAGCTTCTGATTCCAGCTGGTCTGGGGCCTGCTTGCTTGCGGTCAGCAGGCAGTTAACTTCTTCCACCTGGTGCGGGTTTTAATATCTGCAAAACAACTCGAGTATGGCTCAGGATATTATCTATATCCCTTGAGGAGGAATTAAAGGTCCTTGACTGTGTTTTATGGCTAAACTATTATTATTTTGTCTTGCTAGGCTGTTTTCCTTTGTTTCTTCATTTTCTTACTTCTCTGATTAAATTTGCTCTTTGGAACTCGGGGAAGGCCTAGGAAGCTAAAGGTTTTCTACAAACAAGAGATGGGGGACATGGAGGGAGTCTGTTCCCAGGAAAGCCCCACAGTGTCCTGTTCAGTTTCATGTCAGAAGCTGGGGTATAACAAAGAAAACCATGTGTTCTGTCGTCAGCGTGCTCATGGCCCAGCCAGGCAGACAGACACATGACCGTCAAATACAAAAGGCAGGGGGAAACTGCTGTGATTGATTCTGCCTGAAGAGGGAACGCAGAAGGGAGCACAGGTCTCAGTGAATTTCCCAGACGTGGCATTTGGTCTGGCTTTTGAGGGTCGAGTGTGGTTTCTCAAGTGGAGAAGAGAGAGTTCTACACCGAGGGAACTGAATGAACAGAAACCCACAGGGTTCGAAGCTGAGACACCTTGGAAACCATTGATTTTTCTCCAGGACACATATAGCAACAGCCGAGCTGCTTGCTCAGAACTCCATAGGGAGTTCCAGAGCCCGAGTGATGATGCATGGGTAGTTCTGGGGGGAGTGATGGGCAGTGGGGAGGTGGGGAAATAGAGCAGGGTCACCGAAAGTTAACTGTTTAATCTACCACTGATCTAGCCTTCCTTCTCTGCCTTATCCACACCTTTGCCAGGTAAAGAAGTAACTCTGTATCTAATACAGTAATTTGACAATCTGCGTAGGTAACCTGTGGCTCTCAGATAGCTCACCTTGCCCCCTGCTTCTCTTCCTGAAGGAGTATTGAGTTCCATGGTTTTTACAACCTTATCATGGCCGGGAAGAGCTGGGGACTTCAAGAACCTGGGAAGGCATCTCTTTTCCCTGGGGTACTGCCTGCCGTGCTGGTATCTGAGACTGAAAATCCATGGCAACTCTGGTCTAACTCAGCTGGACCCAGCCCAGCAGCGTTCCCTGAACTCTGAGCCCTCAGTGGGCCCCCGTTGCTCTGAGGTCTGTCTGTGACTCGCCATCAACCCAGGCTTGGGTGTTCTTCCCTGCACAGGTCTTAGCTGTAGAACTACCGCTCCTCTGCCAATCAAGCTCCTCAGCCACACTCGGATTTTATCCGTGCGTGCCGTACTGGAGTTGAGGGAGGCTTTGGACAGCTGAACCTCGGCGACTCCCTCTGTCTCACCAAGATGAAACGGTTGCACCACGAGCAATTCAAAACATTTAAGAGCCCTTGAGGAGATATCTGCACTGTCATGTTCATACACTATAGCCAAGAGGTAGAAGCAGCCCAAGTGTCCAATGATGGGGGAATGAAGGAAGAAAATGTGATCTATACATACAGTGGAATATTATTCAGCCTTCAAAGGAAGGAAATCCTGTCACATGCTAACATCGTGGATGAACCTTAAGGAGATTATGTGGAGCGAAATAAGCCAGACACAAAAGGACAAATACTGTACGAATCCACTTAGATGAGGGACCGAGAGGAGTTGAATTCATAGAAGCAGAAAGGGGCTGGAGGGAGGGAGGGAAAGGGGAGTTTTGTCTAATGGGGAGAGAGTTTCAGATTTCCAAAACTAATAAGTTCTAGAGATCTGCTTTACGACAATGTGAATATACTGAGTACTGCTGAACTCAACTTAATAATGGTTAAGATGGCAAATTGTTTTTTTAGGCCACACTGTACGGTATGCAGGATATTAGTTCCCCGACCAGGGATCGAACCCATGCCCCGTGCCTTGGGAGCACGGAGTCTTATCCACTGGACCACCAGGGAAGTCCCAAGAAGGTAAATTGTATGTCATGTGTTTTTTAACCACAATTTTAGAAAACGAAAATATTTAAAAGCCCAGCGAGCACAAACACTGTGCAGTCCGAATGGACACTGGTCCTTAACGAGCCCCATCAGGCAGTCAGAACGGGCTGCAAACTCCCAGGACTGCTCCATGGGTGAAGACCGGCACGGGAGCGTCCTCCGTTAAGGCCTCTGTCCTCCCCAACTGATCTATATACCATCTCCTCACCAGGCACAGTTCTGCCCACTGTGTTCTCCTCTCACTCCTCTTATTCTTCTCGCCTATTTCTCAAGCCTAAGGAGGCTTATATTTCATACTTCAAGTACTATGCATGCACAGTTTTTACATGCAAGGAACAGAACTGACTCTGACATAGTTAAGGGGCAAAGGAACTCATCAGAAGGACATTGGTAACTTGCAGGGTCCTAGGGAGTACCAAACCTAGGCACCGAGGCTCTGCAGCCAGGAATGCTCAGGATAAGGCCTTAGAGACACTGCTGTTGCTATGGACCCTGGACCCCACAGCTTACTCCACTGACAACATTGGACACTGGATGCTGCCAAGGTCACTGTCATCAGCCATCACTGTAACTGACCCTGCAACTCACCTGCTTCTTCCAAATACCAGCTTTCGAATCAAAGTCGGGGTAGATGTATCTGCCTGGCAAGTGGTGCCCTCATGTATATCTCAGGAAGGCTGGGAAAGCAAGTATCTGGTACTTTCTGATTCTACACTGAGTACAGACTCTGCTCAAATAGAGAAAAGGGCTTCAAAGTTTGGATGGTCAGTATGATTAGCATGCCCTAGACTTCCCTCACATCTTATTCTCCTATTACTGTATAAGGAGTACTTGCCTTGCTGTCCTAGATCTTAGGGGTACGACTGTCAAGTTTAACAAATAAAAATACAAGAAGCCCAGTTAAATTCGAATTTCACATTAACAGTGAATAATTTTTTTGGTATAAGTATGTCCCATACAATATTTGGAACAGACTTATACTAAAAAAAGTATTCCTTGTTTATCTGAAATTCAAATTTAATGGGGCATCCTGTATTTTATCTGGTGATCCTCCCTAGGGATATCCTTTTTATATTTCACTATACTTTTCTACACTATACCAGGGCCTGCTTCCTGGGTTTGCTAAACTACTAACGTACAAAATCCGTATTCAAGACAGTAACTTAGGGACTTCCCTGATGGCACAGTGGAAAAGAATCTGCCTGCCAATGCAGGGTACACGGGTTTGATCCCCAGTCCAGGAAGATCCCACATGCCTTGGAGCAACTAAGCCCATGTGCCACAAATACTGAACCTGTGCTCTAGAGCCCGTGAGCCACAACTACTGAGCCCACGTGCCACAACTACCGACGCCCACAAGCCTAGAGCCCGTGCTCCGCAACAAGAGAAGCCACCGCAGTGAGAAGCCCATGCACCGCAACGAAGAGTAGCCCCCGCTCGCCGCAACTAGAGAAAGCCCACACGCAGCAACAAAGACCCAACGCAGCCAAAAATAAATAAAAATTAAATCTTTAAAAAAAAAAAAGACAATAGCTTAGCTGCCAAATCCTGGTTTTGAATTCCAAAAATTGGAAACTACCCTGTCTTTCTCTCAGCTTTCCTCCCATAAAAGATTTTCATCTCCTCCAAATCAGATACATACCTTTACTAAGGTGAAAGTTATGTCCTTGGGAAAGCAAAGGAGAGAAGCACATTAAAACTCAAAAACAAAAACGATTACCCAGTTGCAGTAAGGAAAAGTGGAGTAAACAGTGCAGAAAGATTTCATGAATTTTTTATACTGGGCTCTCTCAAATTCTAGAACCTCAAGTTTACTATGACTCACACGTAACAAGGCTTTAATAGGAGGTGAAATTATAAAGTAAATGAAACCAATTTCCCTGTGCAGCGTATGGAAATGAGTCTCCGTGAGTCAACGATTATTGTTGCTCTCACCTCCCACATAGCAAGGTGGATTCATTACCCAAATGCCAATTTGTTCCTTTCATGCAAAAAGGCAAATGATTTTCAAAACACCGAATTTCAATATATTGTAGACAGAAATTCTAGAACCACGTCCTAATGTTACTTAAAATCATAAATAACACAAACCAGGCACACAACTTTGTCAAATTCTTCTAAGGAACATACTCAAACATTTCACTCATTTACCCAGGTCTTATATGAGGAATAGTTAGACCTTCCCAAACCAGTGTCAGCTTTCTCTGGGCTGCCAGACCAACCGCGGTGGGATATTTCCAAGCCACAGAAAATAAATGGTTTCTTTTAGACCATTAGGTATGCACATTAGAATATATTTCACAAACCAGCCTCAGATCCTTGGGAAGAAAACAGATTTATGTATTTGCTTCAATTACACCTTTTTTCAATTCCTCAAATATGCCTTGTGCCTCTTCTTCGTACATGCTGTTCTCTCCTCCTGGAACCCTCTTCCTTGCTCCATCTAATCAAGTCCTGTAGATCTCTGCTGAAACAAGTCAATTCCCTGACTCCCCAGACTAGAACAGAGCTTCCTCTTTATGCTTTCAGAGTTCACCCTACCATTCCTTCATAGGTTTTATTTAGTTATTTATTAGTATAGGTGCTGCCTAAGCGAGCACACTTGGTAGGATTTATAAATCTATAGCTGTGTGGTTTTTGGCTTAATGTCTGTCTCCCTGTATGCTTTAGCGATGGAAGTTTTAACTGCATGCATGCCAGCCAGAGACCACATTTCCCAGCCTCCCTTGCAGCTAGATATGATCATATGACTAGAGTCTGGCGAATGGGTTGTGTTCAGCTTCTGAGTGTAGCCCTTAGAAGGTATGGAACACACCCTCCCTATTCTTTTTCCTCCTGCTAGCAGCCTGGAAGGCAAATATAATGATGAATGGTCTTTACTGATGCAGGGATGAAGGGATGGAAGAACAGCAGGATGAAAGTGGTGAGCATCGCCATAACCACCAGATCAGCCCTCAACTAATGATCAGGATTATTACATGAGAAACACTTAAACTATTTTCTTGTTTAAGCCACTGTATTGTGTCTCTTATTAAAGCAGCCTGGGCTTCCCTGGTGGCACAGTGGTTGGGAGTCCACCTGCCGATTCAGGGAACACGGCTTCGTGCCCCGATCCGGGAAGATCCCACATGCCCGCGGAGCGGCTGGGCCCATGAGCCGTGGCCGCTGGGCCTGCACGTCCGGAGCCTGTGCTCCGCGGCAGGAGAGGCCACAGCAGTGAGAGGCCCGCGTACCGCAAAAATAAAAAAATAACAAAAGATAAAGCAGCCTATAGCCAGCAAATGCAGATTTGAACCCAAGGATACTTGACCCCAAAGCAAGCTTTTGGGGGTTGCAAGCCCCCCAAACCACCACATGATGTTATTCCACACCATCTACCTCTTCTCTGTATATACTTTACATCATATATCACAGATCATATAGTAGAACACTTTGATGAAGGTGGTTCTCACACCCTGGATCTACATTAGATCTCAGAGTGAATAAAAGACGGTACCCTCCAGGAGTTTTTTCCATATTTCTTCCTTCTCACTCCATTTTCATGTTTTACCTGTGGGAGCTCCTTGTAAGGTCCTAAGGACCACCTTAATGTCTATTATTATAAATAAGTAATTTGGCTCCCACATGCCAAGCAGCAAGCCCTTCCCCCATCACAGCCAGGCGAGGGCAAGCCAGCCATGATCAAGAATCTTAATCTCTCTTAGAGGTCAGTATTGCTTAAGGCTGTCACTCCCTCTGCTAGTAACATGAACATTTCAGAGATGATGGAATCAAAGCTAAAAAGCAGCCCTTGACCTAAGGAAAGACCTGCATAATTTTTTAACTTAGTTCTTTCCATATCACGTATAATTTTACATAAATATGTATCATGTGCTATTATTATTTTGGTACAGTGCTTTTCCTTTTTTCTTTTCTACTTGGTTTCCTCCTTCCTTTCCTCTTTTTCTTCCTCCCCTCCAACACCAGCCATTCCCACACTAACAAGCACACAAACCAGGTCACCAACCAAGTATGCATTCTCCCACATTTTTCTCCATGCTCACAGAAGCACATACAGAGATTTGGAGGGTTTTTGTCATGGGCAGCGGGGAGGGGGGGCTTTACAAAAGTGAGATCATATTATACACACTTTTCTGCATCTTTCTCTTCTCATTCAACAATAATCTCATAAAAATCTCTCTAAGTCAATTGGTTTAGATTTAACTCAGTCTTTCTAATGGCTGAATAATAATTCATGGTGTTGGTGTGCCATAAATTATTCAGCCCTGGGCTTTGTTTCTTGCTTTTTGTCACAACAAATAATGCTACAATAGCTATCCACGTACATGTGTTTTTATGGTGGTTTTTGTCTCTGTAGGATTGATTCCCAGGTGTGGGCTTGCTGGGTCAAAAGGCATATGAATTTTTAATTTTAATAAATATTATCTTCAGTGGCAATTGATAGCTTGTGAGGTCTTAGTTCCCTGAGCAGGGATCGAACCTGGGCCCTTGGCAGTGAGAGTGCAGAGTCCTAACCACTAGACCGCCAGGGAATTCCCAGAGCCAACCTTTTTTTCCCTTTGCTCCCTATAACTCTCCTCTTTCCCCGCTTTCTGCTACATCCTTTCTCTCTTTCATTTTCTATAATTAAAAGGCTGACATGTTCATTTTAGGTCTAATCTTATAGGCTAAAATGTCATTTGTTTGTGCTAATCTGTGAAAATACAATGAATATTATAAAATTGGAAAAAAAAATCATCGTTGTTTTAAAAGGCTCTCTCAGGAAGAGAGAAGCCCTCTTCTACAGGGAACCAAGTGATTAATAACGTGACCAGAGATATGTAACACAATACCTATTTTCCCTCTTTCTGTATTTAATCAAGATACGTGTTCACAAACATCCAGGCACTATGGTATGGCAACTGAATATTAACAGCAGCAAATTTTGTGATCCCCTGCCAACGTTTCGTAGGTCGGTCATTATATGGAGTACTGCTTTCCTGAGTCATAATCTGCCCCCAAGTCCTGCTCCCAGGACCATGTATTCACTTGACAAATATTTACAGAGTTACTCCTATCCGCTAAACACTGTACTAGATGGTGAACACATAGCACTGAATAAGAGGGACAAGGTCCCGCTCTAGCTCCAGGGAAAGATGTTAAACAACTAATTACACATGTGTTTGGATAATTTTTTTATTGTGATTAATATACATGTAACATGAGACTTATTTAAGCCACTATACCGTGTCTCTTAGTAAAGCAGCCTGTATCCAGGAGTGCACAGTTAACCATTTCTGTGTATACAGTTCAGTGGCATTAAGTACATCCACATTGTTGTGAACCATCAATGACATCCATTTCCATAACTCTTTTACCTTGCAGAACTGAAAATCTATACCCATTAAACAGCTCCCCACTCCCTTCTCCCCCAGCCCCTGGCAACCACCATTCTGTTTTCTGTTTCTATGAATTTGACTACACTCATGTAAGTGAAATCACACAGTATGTCTTTTTATGACTGGCTTATTTCACTGATCATTATGTCCTCAGGGTTCATCCATGTTGTAGCATGTGATAGAATTTCCTTCCTTTTTTTTTTTAAAGCATCTTTATTTATCATTATACATTGAGATCCAGAGTCAAGTAACTATTCAGGGTTTTTTTGTTTTGTTTTGTTTTTGCGGTAAGCGGGCCTCTCACTGTTGTGGCCTCTCCCATTGCGGAGCACAGGCTCCGGACACACAGGCTCAGCGGCC
Organism: Phocoena sinus; assembly: GCF_008692025.1. NCBI lineage: Eukaryota > Metazoa > Chordata > Mammalia > Artiodactyla > Phocoenidae > Phocoena > Phocoena sinus. The sequence continues at coordinate 21,823,220 of NC_045780.1, read as the reverse complement.
ATGGCTCACGGGCCTAGCCACTCCGCGGCATGTGGGATCCTCCCGGACCGGGTCACAAACGCGTGTCCCCTGCATCGGCAGGCGGACTCTCAACCACTGCACCACCAGGGAAGCCCCAGGTTTTTTTTTTTAACGGTTGCTCCACACGGCATGCGGGATCTTAGTTCCCCAACCAGGGATAGAACCCACGCCCCCTGCAATGGAAGCACAGAGTCTCAACCACTGGACCGCCAGGGATGTGTCAGAATTTCCTTCCCTTTGAAGGCCAAACAAGATCTTATTGTATGTGTAGATACTTTGTTTATTTATTCACCAGTGGACCCTTGGGTTGCTTCCACCTTTTGGATAGTATTTTTAAACTTTTTTCCCGTTATTTTATTTTTTATTTTTTTAAAGGGATTTAAGCTCCCACGCTAGACTTACAGAGCAGGTAAAGACTGGCAAATTATATCTCCCATACAACTTTCACTACACATTCCCAGAGAGTAAACATATGTTTGAACTACTATTTTTAAAATATTAACCAATGTTTTCTCTCTCTAGTGATTTCCTTGCCTCTCCTTGCTTTCTCCCTTTGAAATAGTGAGGTTGTGTACATTGCCCCAGAGGAGGTGTGGCAGGGCACAGAGTTTTCCAAGCATCTCTCTGACTGCTGTTGTTCAACAACCGAGGTGCCTAAGGAAATAGAACCAGAGAGGACTCTGGGAATCTGAGCAGACAGCTTCAGGGACAGATGACACTAAAGACAAAATGATCACCCTCAACGCTTCTTGTCCTCCCCTTCCTCTCTCCAACTATAGAACTTTAGTCCTTCAGAACTAGAGAAACTTTGGGGACCCCCAAGTTGACTGAAACTATATTTCTACCACTGTGGTTGAATGGGATCTTGAAGTATAAATTAAGTTCTATTTCTTGCTCACCTGAGCTGTGGACTATCTCTATGCCTATACATAATGAATGATTTATTACAGTGGTATCACATGCTGTGAAAGAAGGACTGGGTTCTTTGAGAGCCTATGACAGGGGCCTCATCGGGATGAGAGGAAGGGGATGGCTGGAGATCAAGTTAGATTTTCTTGCAGTTTAGCTGAGAGCTCAAGGATGAATAGGAAGCCCTTAAAGAGGATGTGAAAAAATAAATTAAAAAAAATAAAAAGGATGTGGGCCAAGCACTTCTTATCTCCAGTGCTGCTAGAGTGCATATTCCCATGTCCTCTTCCTGGAAGAAAACAAAAAAATCCCCACCATTGCTTTGTTACCAGGAAAATTTGTCCAGCACATCCCCTTGCAATAGCCCTAGTTTCCCAATTTTTGTTAGTATTGTTGAGATGTCCAAAGCTCCTTGTGGATGTTATCATTTTCTAGGAATTTTAATTTGAGAATTCTCTAGATGTTTCAAGATGCCATCTTGGTCTTTGCAGCATATCTGTTAAACATCTGAGCATTCTTTATACAACACAGACATATCAGCTGACATATTTTTTCCCTTGTGGCATTCATATTCAATCCTAACACTCTATCCTTTATCATGCAAAGCCATCATGTTGAAAAGTAAATAAAGAAAACATATTTTTCCCACGTCATTAATTACTCCATTTTTAAGCAGACACAAACACTTTTCCTCTTTGGCTTTGGAACAGCTACTGTGGCTGCCAGCTGGGACTCCCGGGGGCTTTAAGAGCCTTAATCACTAGAATAAGCTTTGTTCTTTTTAAGGAAAATAAGACTAAATTAAAGGCACACTCAGACATTTTCTTCCTGGTTAGAATAGGCACAAAATCTACCCACCAGTGACTTTTTTTTCAGTTACTATAATTTTAATAAATTTTTATTAAAATATAAGCAAATTATAATTTAACTATTTAGCCTAAACCTGTTTTCTGAGCTTCAAACTCATTTCCGGTTACCTACAACATCTCCCCTTAACTCTCTCACGAGTATCTGAAGGGAAAAATTTTCTCGACTCACGTTGCTTCTGATGCCAAATGTGTAAGTTCTTTTCCCCACACCAAACAATTTTCCAGTTCCCTGTGGACGCCAACTAGGTGTCCTACAACTCATTTCAGTTCTGACACTCTACCTGGAGTTAGCATCAGATGCCACAAGTTAAGGGTTCGGTTCCACAAGGGCCCTCACTTCACACACCAGTCACAAGTCCCAGGTCGCTACCTGTTCTTCTGACCAACCAGCTAGAAGTTAGGGTTCTCAGGACCCCCTTCTGAGGTGCATAACTCGGTAGAATGGCTCACAGAACTCAGGGAAACATTTTACTTATTATTACTGGTTTTTTATAAAGGATACAGCTGAGGAAGAACCAAGTGGAAGAGATGCATAAGGCGAAGTAAGGGGGGAGGGGTGGATGTGTGCCCTCTCTGGGTGTGCCACCCTCCTGGTGAAACTGTTACCAGAGGGGGACCCCTTCCAGGGCCCGAGAGTGGGCTCCTGTCTAACACTAGGAACTGAATTGTCCGAGGAGACACACATACTGACAAAGCAAAAGACTTTACTGGGAAGGGGCACCTGGGCAGAGGGCAGCAGGGTAAGGGAACCCAGGAGAACTGCTCTGCCACATGGCTCGCAGCCTCAGGTTTTATGGTAATGGAGTTGGCTTTCTGGGTCATCTCTGGCCAGTCATCTTGCTTGTTGCCTGTATGTGGTCTGACTCAGGTCCTTCCTGGTGGTGCGTGCATCTCTCAGCCAAGATGGATTCCCGTGTGTGGGTTTCTGGGAGGTTAGCAGGACATATTATGGGCTGGCGTCTCCTCCCTCCTTTTGGCCCCTCCCGAATTCTCCTTCCTATTGTGAGACAACTCATGCAAGCCGTTATAGCGTGCCTGGCCAAGGCAAGCGGTTTCTTTCTTTTTTTTTTTTTTCAATATTTGAATTTTATTTAATTTATTTTTTAATACAGCAGGTTCTTATTAGTTATGTATTTTATACATATTAGTGTATATATTGTCAATCCCAATCTCCCAATTCATCCCACCACCACCAACCCCGCCACTTTCCCACCTTGGTGTCCATACATTTGTTCTCTATATCTGTGTCTCTATTTCAAGGCAGGTGGTTTCTGTCAACGGTTCCTTAACAGAACCACACCCCAGATGGCACCCAAACCCAGTCGCACCTCAGATGAGATGCAAACCCACAGTCTTCCAGCTGAAACCGCACAATTCATCTCAGGACTTAATGAAGCTCAGGTTCTTTATATCTCTGCGCAGAAAGAATTCCGTGAGAGACAAAGCGATAGGTAAGAAGTGGATTTATTTAGAGAGATACACATCCTATAAGCAGAATGTGGTCCATATCAGAAAGTGAGAGCAGCCCTGAGAGACAGATGCATACTCCACAGACAGAGTGTGGGCCATCTCCGAAGGCAAAAGAGGCCCCGGAGTGCGTGGGTGGTCAGTTTTTACAGGCTGGCTAGTTTCACAGGCTAAGGAGTGGGAGGATTATTCTACTATACTATTTTGGGGAAGGGGCGGGGCTATCCCAGAATTGGGCCATCGCCCACTTTTTGGCCTTTTATGGTTGGCCTCGGAACTGTCATGGCACCTGTGAGTGTGTTATTCAGCAGATGCTAATGTGTTATAATGAGCGTACCATGAGGCTTACTGGACGTCCAGTCTTCCTCCATCTTGGGCCTAGTTGGTTCTAACCAGTTTATGTTGTATCCTCAACAGCTCTGTCATTCTTTTAATGGTTGTGCCCTGCCCCCTTCCCTCCTGTCTCAGCAGCACCTCCTTGTATTCACCAACTCAGAAGCTCTCTAAACCCTGTTGTTTAGGGTTTTTATTAAGGCTTCATTACATAGGCATGATTGATTAATTAATTGGCCACTGATGATTAAGTCAATCTCCAGCCCCACACCCCTCCCCAGAGGCAGGGTGGGGAGCTGAAAGTTCCTACTCCCTGGTCACAGGGTTAGTTCTTCTGACAACCACTCCCAACCTCCAAGAGTCACTGCATTAGCTTAAACGCAGGTGTAGCGGAAGGACTTATTGTGAATAAGGAAGTTACAAGGATTTTAGAAGCTCTGTGCCAGGAACCAGGAGCTAAGAACAAATGTATGTTTCTTATTATGTCACAGCATCTCAAGATAATCATGTCCAAACCTGAAACCTTGATCTTTTTCCGCAAATTAATATTGTTGATATCCTGCATGTGCCGTTTCCAGATTCTGGAAGGCATTTACACAGACCATCTTCCCTTCCTGCCCAGAATGCTTCTCCCCCATCTTTCAGACTTCAGCTTAAACATCACTTTGTCAAAAAAGATCTTCCTTGATGCTCTCTCAGTCTAAATGCTATTCTTTCAAGTTTCCTTCACTTCTTCATCGCTCTTATTGCAGTTTTAAATAATGTGTTTGATGATTATTTGGTAGTGTCTGGCTCCCCTGCTGGTGTGTTAAGTGTGAAGAAACAGGAGACCCGACTCTTCCTGTGAGCCCCCAGCCGAGTGCCTGCTGCCCAGTGCTCAGTGTTTTTGGATGAATGAGTGAATTGTCTATATCTGTAAGCTCCACAGAAATTGCTCTCACGGATGATGATATATTTTTCCCGACTGAAGGGTTCTGCAGTCAAGGAAGTTTGAAGAATAACGGAGTTAAACAAAGTTAAACAGGTCTCTGTACTGCAGGATTTCTCAGAACCTATAATTTGTCCAGGAGCACTGTGGATACAGTACAGGAGAGGGGAAATGAACTGTAGAACCTTTATATCACAGAGTGCCTTTCGAGACAAACATTCTATAGCTCTTAGGGAAAATTCTAGCAAACAGTAATTATTTAGCATTTAACTTAATAAATACTCCTTTTAGAAATATATCTGTATATAAAATATCTCCATTCTGTGGTCACTAAGTCTTCTGTAAGCATTATTTCATTTACTTTTTTTTCTTTTTTGAGACTTTATTGTTTTAGAACAGTTTTAGGTTTACAACAAAATTGAGAGGAAGATACAGAGATTTCCCATATACCCTGCATGTGTATACCCTCCCCATTATCAACATCACTCACCAGAATAGTGTATTTTTTAACCAAAGATGAACCTACATTGACACATCATGATCACCCAAAGTCCTTAGCTAACCTTATTGTTCACTCTTGGTGTTGTACATTTTATGGGTTTGGATAAATGTATAATGACATGTATGCATTTAAGGTTCCTCCATTTCTTTTCATGACTTGTTAGCTCATCTCTTTTTAGTGCTCAATAATATTCCATTGTCTGGAAGTACTATAGTTTATTTACCCATTTACCTATTAAAGGACATGTTGATTGTTTCCAAGTTTTGGCAATTATGAATAAAGCTTCTATAAATATCCATGTGCAGGTTTTTGTCTGGACATAAGTTTTCAACTCCTTTGAGTAGATACCAAGGAATGCAATTGCCAGATTATACGGTAAAAGTATGTTTAGTTTTGTAAGAAACCGTCAAGCTACTCCCAAAGTGGCTGTACCATTTTACATTCCCTCCAGCAATGAATGAGAGTTCCTGTTGCCCCACCTCCTCACCAGCATTTGGTGTTCTCACTCTTCCACACTTTGGCCATTCAAGTAGGTGTTTATATTTCATTTACTTTTCAGAACATTCTTTGATAGTATGTAATTTATGGAACATCAGACAGCTTATAAGAGATGGAGTCAGGATTTAAATCTGGTCACGTAGACTGCAAAGCCTAAGCTCTTAACTATGCAACAACACAGACTCTCAAAATATCCTCCAGAATCTTCCACGTTATCTGCACACATAGTCCCCTGACATGGAGACGGTTACAGCTCCACATGTAATACAGCAGCATGTCTTGCACAAAAGCTCTTTTGTATTATTATTATTCTCTTTTTTGTGCACGTAGTAGTTTTCTATTTCTGTATAACAAATTGCCACACATTTAGCAGCTTAAAACAACCCTCATTTATGAGCTCACAGTTCTACAGATCAAAACTCTGGACAGGCTTGATTGGACTCTCTGCTCAGGGTCTTATATGGTGTATATCAAGGTGCTGGCCCACCTGTGTTCCTTTCTAGAGGCAAAAAATTTCACTTCCTAGCTCATTCAGGTTCTTGGCCAAATTTAGTTCTTTGTGGTTGTAGGACTGAGGTCCCTCTTTCCTCTCAGGGGTTGCTCCCATCTCCTAGAGGCCGCACACATTCCTTGCTACATGGTCCCTTCCATCTTCAATGAAGAACCTTCTTCACTCTGAATTCCTCTCACACCTTAAGTCTCTGACTTCCCCATCTCTGACCTCTAGACGCTGACTTGAAGGGATCATGTAATGAGGTCAGGCCCATCTGGATAAAATCTCCCTATTTTAAAGTCAACTGATTTGGGATGTTAATTACATCATCAAAATCTCTTCACAGCAGTACCTAGATTATTGTTTAATTTACTAGATGGGAGAAGGTGTTTGCACACCAGGGACTGGTATCTTGGAGACTGTCTTACCTACATGCCTTACCTACCTACATGCCTACCACAATGCATGCATGCTTTCTTCACTGGATCGTAAGCCATCCAAAAGCAAGGACCATATTTTATTCGCATTGTATCTTTAATGTCAGTACTTATCATAGAGAAGGTGCTCACTTGACACTTCTTGATGCTTAGTTATCACCAACCTGTCACCATCATGCACAGGATCCTCCTTGTAAATTTTTTGTCTTTAAGGTTTTTTTGTATGTGTGTTTTTGTTTTTGTTTTGTTTTGTTTTCGGTACACGGACCTCTCACTGTTGTGGCCTCTCTCGTTGTGGAGCACAGGCTGTGGATGTGCAGGCTCAGTGGCCATGGCCCACGGGCCCAGCCGCTCCGCAGCATGTGGGATCTTCCCAGACCCCGTGTACCCTGCATCAGCAGGCGGACTCTCAACCGCTGCGCCACCAGGGAAGCCCATGTCCTTAAGTTTTCATTAATTTATTTTGCTATAAGTGATGCTTTTCAAAATAATGACTAGAAAAGTTAAGTTATAATATCCAAATTCAACTCTTTTCAGTAATTACTCAGAACTTTGATGTCAATACTATAGAAAATGGGGAGGAGAGTTTCAAAACTTGATGACTCTTTCAGAGCAGAGCTGTGGACCATTATCTAGAAAATTCAGTAATTTCTTCCCTTGGCTATTTTAGAGTAAAAATGTCAGAGAAGGGGTGTGCTAGTAACCTTGCATGCTTGCATTACAAATTTCTTAAATCCGTGAATATGTGCAAATTAGAAAGAAGAGTGCATTATATGTAGTTCCATAATAACTTTCTGCCCACAAATCCTGGTGTCTACAACTGAATGCTATGACATGCAAATTGATAGATGCTGCTCTTAGGACTCTGTGGCTACAAATAACAAGAACCAATTCAAGCTGGCCTAAGCAAAAAGATGGAACTTCAGAAGGTGTCAAACTTGCAAAGGCTGCTAGCTCCCTCTCCCAGTCCACCCCTGCCCTGATAAACTGGATTACAATAATGACGGAACAATTCTGTAAATTTATTAAAATTAAAAGAGCTTGGGGACTTCCCTGGTGGCTCAGTGGTTAAGATCCTCCTGCCAGTGCAGGGGACATGGGTTTGATCCCCGGTCCGGGAAGATCCCACATGCCGCGAAGCAACTAAACCTGTGCGCCACAGCTACTGAAGCCCGCGTGCCTAGAGCCCGTGCTCTGCAACAAGAGAAGCCACCACAATCTCGCCGCAACTAGAGAAAGCCCGCACGCAGCAATGAAGACCCAACACAGCCAATAAATAAATAAATTTTAAAATAAATAAATAAAATAAAATTTTTTAAAAAGAGCTTAACATTTTAATAGGAGGAGACAGATAATAAATAAGTAAATATATAGAATTTTGATGCTAATAAATGCTATAGAGAAAAAGTGTATGGACCTAGAGACCTACAAAGACAGTTGAGAGCTCTTCTCACCTCCCTCTTCGGGAGAGAGAAAAAGTGCTTGTGATCTGGTGCTGGAGGACACTCAGAAAGAAGGAGGGATCTTCTCTTTCTTCTGATGATTGCAGTCTAGAACTAAAGCCAGGTGATCCCCAGTGTGTTGGAGAAGGAAGCAGCGTTGGCTGGAGACCAACCAGAGGAAAGCAAGAATGTGGTATCATACTTTTCTTATGTGGGGGAAAGACAGATTTTTTTGTGTGCAAGAAAGTGCTAGGGAAAAGTAAATATAATTAAAGGTCTTAATTCAGTTTACCCAGTAGAAATCTGGAAAGGAGAGATGAATCCAGAAAATTAAAGTGTAGAAAATATAAGATAAAATGTCAAAAAAAAAAGCCAGAAATAAATGAAAATGTTGAACTCACCATTTAGAAGGTAGAGTCTTAAAAAAATTAATAAGATCTAGTAACATTTTAACCACATGAAGAGACACACTTAAAAAGGATCTAGACAGATAAAACATAAAGAAATGGGAAAAGATTAAGGTATGGGAACTGAAAGATAACCAAGATACCAATTTTAATATTAGAAAAAATAGGATTCAAAGTTTAAACGTCATAGACAATAAAGGGAATGTCACATATTGAAAAAAGGAACAATAGATCATAGATCAACAATAACTCCAAAATTTATAAAGCATCAATGGACAGAATCCCAGAGAGAAACAAGTATATCGACAAGTATTTTTGGAGATTTTAAACACAACACCTCCAGAAACTGATAGAGCATATGGGGGGAGGGGTAAGATTATTTGAAAAATTTATTTAACAATTATTTATTGAGCACCTGTTATGTGCCAAGTGCTTTAGATACTAGAGCTGTAGCAGTGAGCAAAACAGTCAAAACCCTATCTTCCAAATTTATAAAGACAGAAGGAGATCAGTGGTTGTCTGGGACTGGGATGGAGGGGAAATTAACTGTAAAGGGGCACAAGGAAACTTTCTGGGGTGAAGAAAATGTTCTAGATATGATGATGATTGATCCATAAATTTACCAAATTAAAAGAACTCACATTTAAAAAAAATTTTTATTGAAATATAGTTGATTTACAATGTTGTGTTAGTTTCAGGTGTACAGTAAAGTGATTCGGTTACACACACACACACATATATATACACGTATGTATTCTTTTTTTTAGATTCTTTTCCATTATAGGTTATTACAAGGTATTGAATATAGTTCTCTGTGCTATACAGTAGGTCCTTGTTGTTTATCTATTTTATATATAGTAGTATGTATGTTTCAATCCCAAACTCCTAATTTATCCCTCTCCCCTTTTCCTTTTGGTAACCATAAGTTTGTTTTCTATGTCTGTGAGTCTATTTCTGTTTTGTAAATAAGTTCATTTGTATCATATTTTTAGGTTCCACATGTAAGCGATATCATATATTTGTCTTTCTCTGACTTACTTCACTTAGTATGATAATCTCTAGGTCCATCCATGTTGCTACAAATGGCATTAAAAAGAACTCACATTTTAGTGTGGGGAAATAGACGATAAGTAATAAAGAAGGAAAATATATGCTATGTTTGATGGTAATAAGTGCTGCAGAGAAAAATAAAACAGGGAAGGGGAATGGAGAGGGAGGAAGAATTGCAAGTTTGAATAGAGTGGGCAAGGAAGACCGCTGAGAAGGTGACATTTAAATGACAATTGGAAGGAGGGGAGAGAGCTTTGTGGAGCTCTGGGTGGGGGGGGGGTGATGTTCTAAGCAGAAAAATAAGAAAACAGACAATCAAAAACCAAAATACTAAAATCACATGAGCTTAAGAAGTCAGAAAATAAGCAACAGGTCACACCCAAAGAAACCAGAAGAAAGAAATCAATAAAAATAAAAGCAGAGAACATCAGCTTTTAGAAAACTAAAAGCTGGGTTTTTTTTTAACTGATCAAGAAAACAGTAGATAAGAAGCAACTAAATCACAAAATAGAAAAGTAACTGCAAACACCGCAGTTTAAAGTAATAATAAAATGAGTAACTATTTGACAACCTAGATAAAAGAGATTTGTTCAGAAAAAACCCAAAAATGTCAAAATTGATACAAGAGGGAAAAGAAATTTGAAGAGACTGATGATAGTTAAAGAAATTGACATTGTTATCAAGGACATCCCCAATCTTACCCTCAATAAAGAGGCCTGCTCTAAATGGTTTTACTGTTGAGTTTTGATGATTTTCAAGGAACAGAAAATAACCATTTATACAAATCATCCCAGAAAATAGAAAAAGAGGGATAACCTCTTTTCTTGAGGCTGGTATAACTCTGATTTCAAACCCAGGCAGTATTGGGACAAGAAAAGGAAATCTGGGCCCTTTGTACTTCTGAGCATGGATGCAAACATCTAAATAAAATATTAACCATCTAAATCCAGCAGTATATTACAAATAAGATACATCACGATCAAGCAGTGTTTTTCCTAGGAATGCAAGAGTGGGCAACATTAAACCTCTACCAGTGTGTATACTGTGGTGTATGATAAATGCTCAATATATATTATTGGTCATTTATTGATTAGTAATGGTGGTGGGAGCACAAGCTAGTACAATGCTTTAGAAAACAATCTGACATTATCTTGTAATGTTAAACATATGTAACTTCCAACTCAGCAATTCCACTCCTAGAAATATACCCTAAAGATTCTTAATTATGGGCACTTGTAGACATATGCAAGAATATTGTTAGCAGCTTTCTTTGAAATAGCAAAAAAGGAAATTTTAAATTTTTTTTAAAAAGGAAGCAGCCTAGTTCCCTGGTGGTCTAGTGGTTAGGATTTGGTGCTTTCACTGCTGTGGCCTGGGTTCAGTCCCTGGTCGGGGACCTGAGACCCTGCAAGTCACATGTCGCAGCCAAAATTTTAAAAAATAAAAACAAAAGTAAAAAGGAAGCAACCTAAGTGTCCAACCATTGGAAAATGGATAAACAACTTGTGTTATAGTCACAATGGATTGCTATTAAGCAGTGGGATTGAGGTAAGAAAATGGAGGTTGAAGATGAAAGAGGAAAAGGAGGGGGGATTTGCACCATTAAATGAGCCTAGTGTGCTGTAATCTGCAACTGAGTAAGACAGAAATGAAAAGGCAAGCATTTGTTGTAAAGATAACGATGTTACTTCCTGGTCCACAAGCACAGGAATGTGGCTGGGCTGGGCTTCAGAAAGCTACTGAAATTAAGGTCTGCAAAGCTTCTAGGTCTCTTTCTCCATCTCTCATCTCTGCTTCTCCATATGGATTTGTTACACTCCTCTCTCTGAGGACTTATTTCCTCTGCATCCTCTGCAGGTTCACAGTGAAGGTGGCTGCTTCATGGCTGTTAAATTTGTAAGTTGCAGCTCCAGCCACCTAATGTGTACCACCTAATTCTTCCTGGATCTCAATTAAAAATTTCCAGAAAAGAGATTCCTTTACAGGGTCAAGTGCTAGCTCTAAAAACTATGGATCCTATGATACAAATACAGCTGCCAGAGGTCCACTCCAGAGACCTGTGGATCGGGATGGCAGTTCCCCAGAGCAGGGGATCCTTGTGAGCTGAACAGTACTTGCAAATGACCAATGTCAGAATCAAACTGACGGGATGGGGAAGCTGAGACGAAGTGAGAGAGTAGCATTGACGTATATACACTACCAAATGTAAAATAGATAGCTAGTAGGAAACAGCTGCATAGCACAGGGAGATCAGCTCGGTGCTTTGTGACCACCTAGAGGGGTGGGATAGGGAGGGTGGGAGCTCAAGAGGGAGGGGATATGGGGATATATGTATACGTAGAGCTGATTCACTTTGTTATACAACATAAACTAACACAGCATTGTAAAGCAATTATACTCCAATAAAGATGTTAAAAAAAAAAAAGAATCAAACTGATATTCATGTACAGGTCAAAGGACAAGGAGCTTGGCTCTGATGCCCAAATTCTGGGTTTGCAAGCACAGTCATTTTGCCTACACCCTCAACCAATTCATCATTTGAAGTGATCCAGAGACATCTTCCAGATAGATGTCTGGAAGGGCAGTTTCTAACATTGTCTAACATTGTCAGAAAGAAGGAGGCATTAGGGCTTCCCTTGTGGCGCAGTGGTTGAGAGTCCGCCTGCCGATGCAGGGGACACGGGTTCGTGCCCCGATCCGGGAAGATCCCACATGCCGCGGAGCGGCTAGGCCTGTGAGCCATGGCCACTGAGCCTGCGCGTCCGGAGCTGTGCTCTGCAGTGGGAGAGGCCACAGCAGTGAGAGGCCCACATACCGCAAAAAGAAAAAGAAAAAGAAAAAGAAAGAAGGAGGCATTAAATGGGCATCCCAAGGGAGGAGTGGCAGGGCCCCTGATGTGACCTCTGCACTGCTTCCATATTGGAGTCCCAAATGGGGAGGAAGGAAGGCAGAGTAGGTGGAGTCAGATTGTAAAATATTTTGTGTGCCTGGCATTTGAATTTAATTTTGACAACGGAGGGAGCCCCTGAAGGTTCTAGAGCACAGGGGTGTTGTGTGTGTCCTTTACAATTAAGGCAAATAAGTTCAGAGGACTTAGCATAGTCCCCAAACTTAAATGATGAAAAACAATCATGGTTCCTGGTGGAAATTATTTCTTGAATTTATTCTGGTTTTCACTTAATTTATATTTATTGGCAAATATCTCTCAGATATATCAGAGAAGTTGTTAAGCAGTCGTTGCCCTGGACAGTGAATACACAGAATCCTCTTCACCACCTGCAGAACAGAAGGCAAAACACTACACCTTCACCTGCTGCGCCGTTGGAGGACTTTATACGTAGAGTCTGTGGAGAAGGCTCATTGCATTGTGCCTCCCAGGAAAAGCCAGCACATTGCAAATTCATGGCAGTCCAGTTGCAGACAAAGAGTAGGAGATGCTCTGAAAGTCAGTGATATGAACGAGCCATACTTTAAGCAGGTTGCTCTAAGTGTGCTGCCCTTCTTCTATCTGAATACCAGTATTTCACCCCACTTATAAGGTAACCTGTCCTTCTGTGCAGCTTATCTTTCCACACTGATTAATTAACATCTGGTTCAATAAGGTTTCACAGCCCATTGACTTTCTTTTTCTTGAAGTATAGTTGATTTACAATGTTGTGTTTGTTTCAGGTGTACAGCAAAGTGATTCAGTTTTACATATATAAAAATATACAGATTCTTTTCCATATTCTTTTCCATTATAGTTTATTATAAGATATTGAATATAGTTCCCCATACTATACGGTATGACCTTACTGCTTATCTATTTTATATATGGTAGTATGTTTCTGTTAATCTCAAACTCCTAATTTATCCTCCCCTTCCCACTTTGGTAACCATAAGTTTGTTTTCTGTGTCTGTGAGTCTGTTTCTATTTTGTAAATAAGTTCATTTGTATCATTTTTTAAGATTCCACATATAAGTGATATCATACGATATTTGTCTTTGGCCTACTTCACTTAGTATGATCATCTCTAGGTCCATCCATGTTGCTGCAAATGGCATTATTTCATTCTTTTTTATGGCTGAGTAATAGTCCCTTGTGTATATGTACCACATCCTCTTTATCCATTCCTCTGTTGATGGGCACTTGGTTTGCTTCCATGTCTTGGCTATTGTAAACAGTGCTGCTATGAACATTGGGGTGCATGTATCTTTTCGAATTAGTGTTTTCACCTTTTTCATATACATGCCCAGGAGTGGGATTTCTGGATCATATGGTAACTCTACTTTTAGTTGTTTAAGGAACCTCCATGCTATTCTCCGTAGTGCACAGCCCATTGACTTCTGACAAGCTAATCATGCTCCCATAGTGATAATTCTACTTATGTCTATATGAACTCATGGTCCATCTTTATTTCCACTAATCCCACAACAATTCTTGTGCAGGCAGTTGCCAGAGCAGAACTTGAACTTGATTTAACTGTGCGGTTCTGAGTAGCTGTTGCCTAGTCGTGGTTCACCACAGGGCCGAAGAGCAGAGCAAAATCAACACACTGATGGTCCGTGGGAGAATCAGGCAGTTGCCAGCTTTGCCACTTCCACACGTAAAGGCAGGAAAGCATCTCTCCCTTCTTTCCGAGGGCAGTTTGTGTGAGGAAAGTCAAGAAATACAGATATCTTTTTAAATGGAAATAATAACAGCTTCAATTCCTTCCTCACCGAGTTATTATGAAGATCCAATGAGAAGCAGTTGAAATTCCTTTGTAAGCTGTAAAGGGCAAACTTGCTCTGTGCCTAAAACCCCCCAAAGTCTCCCTCAGGTCCTTGGAATGAAATCCAGAGTCTGTGCACGGCTCACCTCTGCAGAGGTCTCCTGTCTCTCAGCCACCTCCAACTCTAGGTACCCCATCACCTTTGCTCAGGCCAGTCCCTGTCTGTAACCTTCCTTCCCTTCTCCTCCCTTTCACCCTCATCTGAGTGGGGGATCCTCATCAGTGCTTCCTTAGCAACTCGTGCTTTCCCCAGGGCAGCGTTTCTCAGTGGCATCACTGACGTTTGGGGCTGGATAGTTTTTAGTGAGGAAGCCTGTCCTGTGCACTGTAGGGTGTTTAGCAGCATCGATGACCTCTATCAACTAGAGGCCACTAACACAACCGTCCCCCCGCCCCCGTTCTGACAACCAAAAATGTCTCCAGACACTACCAAATGTCCGCTGGGGAGCAGAATTGCACCCACTGAAAACCCCTGCTACTGCTTATATTGGGGCCAATTATACCCCAGATACTTTCAGATGCTAAGGAAAAAAAGAAGAAGAAAAAGATTCCATTATTTGCTAATAGTGGTCTGATCTTGCCTTCAAGCCACCATCACACTAATGAGAGAAAACACTTCCGCTTGCTAGTTAAAGGTACCCTGTTCTCTTCTGGTTGAAAACCATCTCTTTCTTGTGTGAAATGTGGAAAGTTCTTCTCTGAAATTTGATTTCATGTTTACTCATGAATAGCAGCTACTCACAAAAGTTGTTCACTTTTAAATAAATTATAAGTTTGACTCTGAGCACATAAACGTCCTAAAGGTTTATTTTATCTTGTGACTCAAGAGAAGCAAGTGGGACTGAATGAGCTGACTGTTGATCAGGTCGCAGACCTGAGAGGAGGGAACGGGCCCTGTTTCTGGCCGTCCCCCTGCCTAGATCTATTTCCAGCTTACCACCTAAGCAGGTGCGTGATGGATTCAGCACTTACCTCAGGGCACTTAATAATGTGCCAATATTTATCCAGAAAAGAGAGGAACAATACCCCTTACTCTGAAATCTCCCCAGAACTTTTCCGGTTATTTAAAACCTCTCCCCTCCCCCAACTTTGGGGAGGATGAAGGAGAGGGGCGACCAGCCCACGTGGTTGCCTCCCCTGCCTTCTTTCTCCTCTGCCTCACCTCTCAGAACCCAACAGGATTTGTTTTTCCTTCCCTGCCTGCCCGGCAGGGATTTCGCCCATGTCATATTCCCTTCCTTTCCAAATTCCCTGTTCCGCTTCCCTGCGGGCATAATGGCAGAGGGGCTGTAGTGAAAGAATCACTACAGGGCCAATAGGAGGAGTTAATTGAAAAGTACCTCCCTTTCCTCACACATCAGCCAATGGTCATCTCTTTCCTTGTTGTGTCCCTTGCAGGGCAGGGTTGTGTTTGCCTTGGGGACCATTGTATCCCCAGCACCTAGCATGGTGCTGTGTAACAAATCACCTGGGATGGAGCCCCCTAAAATAACACATATTTATTAGATCACAGTTTCTGTACCTTGGGAGACCTGATGTGGCATAGCTGGGTCCTCTGCTCCGGGTTTCGCAAAGCTGCGATCAGGTGTCAGTGTCAGGAGATGGAGTCTCACCTGAGGTTCCAAGTGCTCTTCCAGCCTTACCTGGTTGCTGGCAAAATTCTCCTTGCAGTTATAGAGCTCATGATGGCTGCTTCAAGGCCAGCAGGAGAACCTTACACTCTCAAGAGTTTCATCTGATTCAGATCCACCCAGGTAATTTCCCTTTTGATTAACTCAAAATCAACTGATGGGCAAAATCCCTTAACCTTCGCCGTAAGTACACAACCTCATCACAGGAGTGACACACGTCATATTCACAGATCCTGCCCACCTTCAAAAGGAGGGATTATACAAGGTCATTGGGTGGTCATCTTAGAATTCTGTGTACCACATCCCCCCAAAATATGTGCCTTTGATTGTGCACCAGATATTCTATACCGTTTCTGTGTCTGGCCCACATTGGCTTCTTTTTCTTCCCTGCCTCTTTACTTCTCCTCATCTATTTATGATCTTTTATCAGCAATGCACTCTTCATCTGCCTTTGTGTTGATAGACCCATTTTTATCACATGGAAACTCCATATTACATATTAAAGTCCCTCCTTTGTAGTATAACATGCATAATACATAAGCAATCATCCCACCACAATTTCACAGCACGCCAGGCATAAATCCAAGGCAGAAGACGTTTGTTTGTATATTTTCATAATTCACTTTAGGCTTTAATTTCAATGAGGCAATAAAAGAAAGATATGAAGACATTGATCTTGTGGCTGGCATCTTCGTCATTCGCTTCGTGTTGACAATTCCCAGTGATATTCAAGCAGCTCTCTCTGCACTTCAGCTGCTGTTCTCCAGTCTGCTGAGAGCGTCCAAAACAAGTTACCTGCAGCCTTATGAATATCCAGCTCATTCTGCCCTACTTCTCCTGAGACACAAAACAAAACAAACCTTTAGGGTATTTATGTGCTCAGAGACAGACTCCTAATTTACTCAAAAGTGAACCTCTTTTGAGAGCAGCTGCTATTCATGAGTAAACATGAAATCAAATTTCAGAGAGGAACTCTTTACATTTCACCCAAATAAACCTTTTAATTGTGACTTTCTTAAAGTCAGACAAAATGGTAAAGGGACCTCCCGAACGTAGCTAGATTGTCCAAAGGAAGATTTTCCTGAGGAGATATGAACATTTGGAGCCACAAAGCCTGTTTGCCTCACCCCCTAAACCTGCTCCCTATAAGTATTCCATTCTATTGATTCTCCTTCCACCATCCAACTTGATTCATTGAAATGGAAAGAGGGAACAGCATGTACAAAACATGGAGACATGGAAGAACCTTTCATTGGTGGAAATAAAAGCAGTTAATCACACCTTGAGGTCAGGGGAAATAGTGGGTGTTAGGACTTGAAAGATAGCCGGGACCTATAGTCAGGACCTTCTGTTAAGGAGTTTGTGTTCTTCCCAGAGATGCTCTGAATGGAGTGCCCTCTGATGGTTGAATGGTGTCCCACCCCCAAAAGACTTGTCTACGTCCTAACCCCTGGAATCTGTGAATGTTACCTTATTTGCTGATGTAATTGATTTAAGCATCTTGGGATGAGGTCATGCTGGGTCATCCAAGTGGGCCCTAAATTCAATGACAAGTGTGCTTAAAAGGGACAGAAGAGAAGGCCAGCGTGAAGATGGAGGCAGAGACTGGTGTAATGTGACCCCAAGCCAAGGAAGCCAGTAACCACCAGAAGGTGGAAGAGGCAAGGAAGGGAGTCTCCCCCAGAACCTCCGGGGAAGCGTTCAACCTGCCAACGTCTTGATTTCGGTCATCTGGCTTCCAGAATTGTGGCAGAATACATTTCTGTGACTGCAGCCCTAGGGATCAGATTCACCCTTCCACACCCCGGTCTTTATGGAGATCTGCTGTCCATCTTTCAAACTCAGCTCAGGTGCTGTGCTCTCTGGAAAGACTCCGCTGACCAGCCCAGGTAGAGGCAGGCCCTCCCTGCTCTCAGGTGGCCCCTACTTTCCCAGTGGCTCTCACACTTCCCAGGTTGTTCCTCCCATTGCTCCTTGTTGCATTTTCTGGTGACGCCCAGCTGTCCCTGGCCATCTCTTCTGCACAGGTGCACAACACCTAAACCCTTCTGGGACCATCTACAAGGATTCCCAGACCCCTTTCCAGAGGTGTGACTAAAACCTTGGGACTCAGTCTTACATTTAAGTGATCCCCTGCCCCTTCACTTGCTCACATGGGTTTTGAAGGGAGGGCAAAGCAGATTTAGATGTGTTCCCTAGAACAGTACCAAGAGCAAGCCTGCAGATAAGTTTCTTATCCATCGGTGGCAACCTTTCCTCACCTTCTTCCACTCTTGCCTTCAGAGATTGGCTCTCCTGGCTTCTCTTCGCTGTGTTGAAACAACTCATGAAAGCTGTGCAGCTGCCTTCCTGGGACAAAGGCCAGAACTCA
The DNA here is from genome assembly GCF_008692025.1 of Phocoena sinus. Lineage (NCBI taxonomy): Eukaryota > Metazoa > Chordata > Mammalia > Artiodactyla > Phocoenidae > Phocoena > Phocoena sinus. The sequence continues at coordinate 21,805,108 of NC_045780.1, read as the reverse complement.
TCAACTCACAAAATCTCTAATAAAGAGGTTAAATACATATTCTGAGGCACAACTAACGCAAAAAGGAAGGGAATTTGTGAACTCTAGGAAATGGTACATTCACTTCCAAAATCCTTTCTACTTACCCTGCGTCCGGGGTTTACCTCTCCGTCCTTCCCCTGCGCAGGCTTTCTTGTCACTGGCTTCGGGGGCCTTCCTCTCAGAATCCCCATCCCACCTACCACCTTCAAATTCTCCCCTCTGGAACACAGAAGGTTCCATTCTGGCTCAAGGCTTACTCTGAAATGCAAGCTCAGCAAAGGCAGAAGCCCATCCTCCTGAGGGAGCTTCTCACCTGAACATCCCAGGGGGAGAATTATCCCTCGCCCCATGCAGTGCATCGTGCATCTCATCCCAGCATCCACAGTGCTTTCCTTGATAGGTCAAGTGAAAGAAATTCTGTCCATCTTCTGAAACACATATAACTTTTATAATCAGAAAAAAACTTTATGCAAAAATCAGATAACATGTGTGCAACTGTAGTGTATATCATACCCAGGCTGAAATAATTGTGAAGGCGTGCCCTGACTATTGATAGAATTATGGTATCAGGAAATCTTCTAGGAAGTTTGCCAGGATCTATCAGTGGTTGAATATGCTTCCTCTCATATCTGGAAATCCTCCCCCCCGAGGCTCTATGCCATAGAAGAATCTCTCGGAAGAGTATCTAGATATACATTCAAGGTGCTGGCGTAATAACAAACGCCAGAGAGAGATTGTTTATGGATAAATAAGAAAATAGTTAAATAAATGGCAGTACATTCACACAGGAATGCCCATGATGTATATATTGTGACCTGAAAGGATGCTTATGGTACATTGATAAATGTTTATTCTTCACCTGTGTCAGGGTTGTGAATTTGCTCACACAGCACTCAGATGTGTGAATAGAATGTTAGGCCATCGTATCCCATAACAAATCTGACCTTACGAACTCACATCATTTGGGGTAGCAAGGGTAAAAAGTTAGTCCAGCACCACAATCTTAATCCAGTCCCATGATCTCAATGACCACTTGAGTTACCTCTTCTCTGCTTGGATAACTTAGGCAAATGCTCTGGCCTAGTTCTGTCCAAGAGGAGGTCTGGCTCTACAGGGAGGAGTATGGTTTGGGGGGACTCCTGGCACTGGGGGAAAAGGGGCCTGGCCTCTTGCTCACTCTCATAGGGTCTCACAGAGCGTCTGCTGAGTGTGGTTTGTCCAGTCCTAATCCCTGGATCCTTTGCTGGCGTCACACTCTCCCCTTCCCTCCAACCTGTACCCCAACTGCTGTCAGAGTCATCTTTTTGAGAATGCAAATCTCATCAGGTCACTCCTTTGTATAGCAAGCCTTAACACCTCCTCATCGTCCTTAGGAGAAAGACATGAGCCTGAAGCCCATCTGGGAGCCCTTGCACGTATCACGCCTTACTTTCCCCGCTGCCTCACACTGTACAAGCCAACCCCCCACCCCTGGCCCTTCTTTCAGTTCCTTGAACACAGAAGCCTTTTGTACCTGCCGTCCTCCTGTATCCCCTTCCCCTTGTTAATTCCTATTCTTCCTCCAGATCCTTTCCTCAGCTTCACTTTCTTTGATCTCCTTCATGTCCACAGTATACCTCTCTTCAAAGCACAGTTGTAACTATTTATGACACGTATCACAGTTGTAACTTTATTTGTGACACATACGGTGCCTGAACCGTATCAGATGCTGGATAAATATTAATTTCTCCTTCTCCTTCCTGATTTATAATTTAGGCCCATATACCAGGTTGGTGTTCCCCAAGAGAATGCTTGTTATCCTGCCAGCTATTTCCCACTGGAGATTAATAAGTTGAAATTTGAGTTTATAAAGCAGTTGGCGAATTTTGGTTATAATGAATCAGCTCTCCAAAGCCCAGCAGCATGACACCTCAGGGCTGTCTTAGTTTTCTGGGGCCATTGTGGCAAATGGCGACAGACTTGGAAAACTTAGAACAACAGAAATTTATTCTCTCACAGTTCTGGGAGACCAGAAGTCCAAAATCAAGGTGTCCCCAGGGCATGCTTTTTCTGTAGGCTCTAAGGGAGGATCCTTCCTTGCTGCTTCCTAACTTCTGGGAGATCTGCCAGCCGTCCTTGGTACTCCTTGGCTTGAAGACACATCACAACAATCTCTGCCTCCAACATCACATGGCTTTTGCTCAGTGTGTCTGCGTCCAAATTTCCTCTTCCAGTAATGATATCAGTCATTGGATTAGGGCCCACCCTAATCCAGAAAGACCTCACTTTAATCTGATTAATTACATCTGCAAAGACCTTACTTCCAAATAAGGTCACCTTCTGATGTTCTGGGTGAATATAAATTTGGGGGGACACTATTCAACCTAGTGCAAAGATCCATAAGTCATCATTAATTATGTCTCATTTTTCGACTTTTTAACATGCTTACAACCAAAGGAGTAGTAAACAAACGATTCCTTTCTCTAGGTAATAAAGTCATAGAATAAATCTCAAAGCAAACTGAAGTCTCCTTTAAAAGTAATAGCCACAGCATTTGCTGACATGAAAGAAGGTTTGTGAAACATTGTTCAGTGTTTGTTCTCCCGTGCCATAGCTGTCAGTTCACTCCCACTACACCAGGTCCATAAATATAATGTTGCTCCATTATGTTCCATTAACTTATCTGGTCTCACCTACTGCCACTATGATACGAAAAAGAAAACGCTGGAAGAAAAAAATTGAAAAATAAGTCAAAAGAAATATCTTCAGACTACAGACTTTTCTTCCTTTGTGTGAGTTGAATATTCATTATCTAATTCCTTGTGACTTGAGTTTTCCCCTTGTCTGCTTTAGATGTAATTTCTTATAGCAAATATATTTGTATTTAATACTTTATATTTGATCAATGATTAGTTGGTTTTTTTTTTTTTTTTTTCACAAAACCCTGGGACTAGGTACTCTCTTATTTGCTTTGCAAAAGAGAAAATCAAAGCATAGAGAGGTGATCTACCTGAAAAGCCAGGTCCTGAGTCACCTGTCCTGGTCCACAGCGGTGAGGACTCTCTCACTGCTGCCATAGGAATGACCTCTGATCCCTTGGAACTTTAGCCAAATATTTCTTCTTGACAGACTCCCAAGCTCAACATTAAAGGTTAGTGCTTTCTTACCATACTGTTTCTTACCATTCAACCTTATGGACTCTTCAGGATGAAAGAGAGTTAGAGGACATAGCAACCAGTTACAAATGTCTGATTCTGGACTGAATCTTGGTATGGACAAATGAACTCTCAAGGGCATTTCTGGAACAATTATGGGAAACTGAATATGGACTGGGTGTTAGATAATATTAAGGAACTATTATTAATTTTAAGATGCTGATGTTACTTCAGCCACCTAGGAAAGTAAGAAATGTTTTTAAACTTTTAGCAATGCATACTCAAATAAAGCAATTATTTTTAAGCAACATTTTGAACTAGAAAGTTCGAAGAATCAAATTGTTAACAACAGTTATTTACGGTGAAGGGGTTGGAAAAGAGGCAATTTTTATTTCTACTTGAAAGACTTCTCTGAATTCTTTGCAATGCACGTGTAATATGTATATTTAAAACTATTCCATCAAGAAACACACAGATAAATCCAAAATTGAGAGACATTTAAAAAGTAACTGGCTTGTGTACGTCAAAAATATTAAGGATAGGGCTTCCCTGGTGCCACAGTGGTTGAGTCCGCCTGCCGATGCAGGGGACACGGGTTTGTGCCCCGGTCCCGGAGGATCCCACATGCCGCGGAGCGGCTGGGCCCGTGAGCCATGGCCGCTGAGCCTGCGCGTCCAGAGCCTGTGCTCCGCAACGGGAGAGGCCACAGCAGTGAGAGGCCCGCGTACCGCAAAAAATAATAATAAAAAAAAAAAATAAATAAAAATAACTGGCTTGTGTACGTTAAAAATATTAAGGATAGGGCTTCCCTGGTGGCGCAGTGGTTGAGAGTCCGCCTGCCGATGCAGGGGACACGGGTTCGTGCCCCAGTCCGGGAGGATCCCACATGCTGCGGGGCGGCTGGGCCCGTGAGCCATGGCCGCTGAGCCTGCGCGTCCGGAGCCTGTGCTCCGCAGGGGGAGAGGCCACAACAGTGAGAGGCCCGCGTACCACAAAAAAAAAAAAAAAAAAAAAAAAAAAAAGTATATATATATATATATATATATATATATATATATAATTAAGGATAAGACAAAACCTGAAAAACTGTTCCAGTTAAGGGAGACTAAATTGGCTTTGAGAACTAAATGCAATTTGTGAGTCTGAATTGCATCTTGGACCAGAAAAAAAGATATTATTTTTATTTTTTCTATAAATAACATTATTGGAACAGTAGGCAAAGCATAAAGTCTGTAGACTAGAGGATAGAATGTTATCAATGTTAAGTTCCAGATTTTGATTATTGTACTGTAGTTATGTAAGTGAATGTTCTTGTTAGAAAATATATACTGAGGGTTATCATGTCTGAAACTTACTCTTAAATGGTTCAGAAGGAAAAAATATAGTGTGTTTGTGCGTGTGTGTGTATTTGTGTGTGTATGGAGAGAAAAAGAGAAGATAAAGCAAATGTGGTAAAATGTTAACAAGTGGGGAATCTGAAAAGTAAACAAGAGTTCTTTGTACAATTCTTGCAACTTTCCATAATTAAAAGTTCCCGTAAGGGCTTCCCTGGTGGCACAGTGGTTGAGAGTCCGCCTGCCGATGCAGGGGACACGGGTTCGTGCCCCGGTCCGGGAAGATCCCACATGCTGCGGAGCGGCTGGACCCATGAGCCATGGCCGCTGAGCCTGCGAGTCCGGAGCCTGTGCTCTGCAACAGGAGAGGCCACAACAATGAGAGGCCCGCATACCGCAAAAAAAAAAGAAAGTTCCCATAGTATCCCTTCTTTACCTTCAGAAGAGATTGGAAAAGTTGCTTCCTCATCTGCTAATAGAAATAAATAATAGTACTTATCTCTTGTTCATGTGATGATTAAATTAGATAATGTAGGTAAAGGGCTTATCATATCGCAAGACAAAAAGTGAACTATCAACTTCCAAAATAGTTGAGAATAGAATCCTCTCTGGCTAGTTTAAGTACAACCAGATTTATTGAGGGGGACAAAGAACTCACAAAACCGTTGACAAAAACCAAATAAAAATTTTAAAAACTCAAAAACATAGACTCACAAACCAAAACCATACTCACTGAAGAACTGCCGAGTCTGCCAAGATGGCTGCTGCCCCTGCCACTACTAGGAAGCTGTCTACTCGGGAAGCCACAAGACGATGCAACATCTGTCATCACCCAAAACAGCCAAGAGGTGACTCAGAGCCTGATTCTCTCTCCATAGTCTTCATTCCAAGTCAACATTTCAGTTGTGCATCCAATCAGGGAAGCCTGAAATATATCTGGAGCCTAACTGCAAAGGATTCTGGGAGTGTAGTTTCTCGGGTGATATGGTGCAGACAGCCAGGCCAGCAGGTGGTTGGAATGGGTGTGGAGAGTCAGTATCTGCAACAGTCCACAACTGTAGCTACTCAACCTCTGAACTTTCTCATATTTAAATTTCTAAATAACAGACTACCTGCTTAACCTAAGTCACTCCCCTTCTCCCTAAGATGGGAAGCCAAAGCCACATGAGTCCCTGCATCTATTTTTTCTTTTTTTGAATTTTTGAAATTTATTTTATTTTTTTTTTTATACAGCATGTTCTTATTAGTTATCCATTTTATACATATTAGTGTATATATGTCATATTAGTGTATATATGTCAATCCCAATCTCCCAATTCATCCCACCACCACCACCCCACCCCTGCCACTTTCCCCCCTTGGTGTCCATACGTTTGCTCTCTACATCTGTGTCTCTATTTCTGCCCTTCAAACTGGTTCATCTGTACCATTTTTTCAGGTTCCACATATATGTGTTAATATACGATATTTGTTTTTCTCTTTCTGACTGACTTCACTCTGTATGACAGTCTCTAGATCCATCCACGTCTCTACAAATGACCCAATTTCATTTCTTTTTATGACGGAGTAATATTCCACTGTATATATGTACCACATCTGCTTTATCCATTTGTCTGTCGATGGGCATTTAGGTTGCTTCCATGACCTGGCTATTGTAAATAGTGCTGCAATGAACATTGTGGTACATGTGTCTTTTTGAATTATGGTTTTATCTGGGTATACGCCCAGTAGTGGGATTGCTGGGTCTTATGGTAATTCTATTTTTAGTTTTTTAAGGAACCTCCATACTATTCTCCATAGTGGCTGTATCAATTTACATTCCCACCAACAGTGCAAGAGGGTTCCCTTTTCTCTACACCCTCTCTAGCATTTGTTGTTTGTAGATTTTCTGATGATGCCCATTCTAACTGGTGTGAGGTGATATCTCATTGTAGTTTTGATTTGCATTTCTCTAATAATTAGTGATGTTGAGCAGCTTTTCATGTGCTTCTTGGCCATCTGTATGTCTGCTTTGGAGAAATGTCTATTTAGGTCTTCTCCCCATTTTTGGATTGGGTTGTTTGTTTTTTTAATATTGAGCTGCAGAAGCTGTTTATATATTTTGGAGATTAATGCTTTGTCTGTTGATTCGTTTGCAAATATTTTCTCCCATTCTGAGGGTTGTCTTTTCGTCTTGTTTATGGTTTCCTTTGCTTTGCAAAAGCTTTTAAGTTTCATTAGGTCCCATTTGTTTATTTTTGTTTTTATTTCCATGACTCTAGGAGGTGGCTCAAAAAAGATCTTGCTGTGATTTATGTCAAAGAGTGTTCTTCCTATGTTTTCCTCTAAGAGTTTTATAGTGTCCGGTCTTATATTTAGGTCTCTAATCCATTTTGAGTTTATTTTTGTGTATGGTGTTAGGGAGTGTTCTAATTTCATTCTTTTACATGTAGCTGTCTAGTTTTCCCAGCACCACTTATTGAAGAGACTGCCTTTTCTCCATTGTACATCCTTGCCTCCTTTGTCATAGATTTGAATCTGAATGAGGTCCTTGCCGGGTCGAGTAATCTTGGTTGTAGGTTCTTCCCTTTCATCACTTTAAATATATCACACCACTCCTTTCTGGCTTGTAGAGTTTCTACTGAGAAATCAGCTGTTAACCTTATTGGAGTTCCCTTGTATGTTATTTGTCGTTTTTCCCTTGTTGCTTTCAATAATTTTTCTTTGTCTTTAATTTTTGTCAGTTTGATTACTATGTGTCTTGGTGTGTTTCTCCTTGGGTTTATCCTGCCTGAGACTCTCTGTGCTTCCTGGACTTGGGTGGCTATTTCCTTTCCCATGTTAGGGAAGTTTTTGACTGTAATCGCTTCAAATATTTTCTCAGGTACTTTCTCTCTCTCTTCTCCTTCTGGAACCCCTATAATGTGAATGTGTCTGCGTTTAATGTTGTCCCAGAGGTCTCTTAGGCTGTCTTCATTTCTTTTCATTCTTTTTTCTTTATTCTGTTCCACGGCAGTGAATTCCACCATTCTGTCTTCCAGGTCACTTATCCGTTCTTCTGCCTCAGTTATTCTGCTATTAATTCCTTCTAGTGTATCTTTCATTTCAGTTACTGTATAGTTCAACTCTGTTTGTTCTTTAATTCTTCTAGATGTTTGTTCTTTAATTCTTCTAGCTCTTTGTTAAACATTTCCTGCATCTTCTTGATCTTTGCCTCCATTCTTTTTCCGAGGTCCTGGATCATCTTCACTATCATTATTCTGAATTCTTTTTCTGGAAGGTTGCCTATCTCCACTTCATTTAGTTGTTTTTCTGGGGATTTTTCTTGTTCCCTCATCTGGTACAAAGTCCTCTGCCTTTTCATTTTGTCTATCTTTCTTTGAATGTGGTTTTCCTTCCACAGGGTGCAGAATTGTAGTTCTTCTTGCTTCTGCTCTCTGCCCTCTCCCTACATGTATTTCTAAGGGAATTTTATTCTTCTAGATTAATCACATTCTGTCTTAATATCCTGTAATCTGTGGACTAAATTAAAATTTAAGTAGAACCAAAACACATATAAAATAATAAGGAAAACTGGTTAAGGGAGAAGGAGTGAGGCAGGGCAGGGGAGGAAAAACCATGTTAATGCATATAAAAATAAATACCTAACAGATAGAGTTAACAGATACACAAATTGGATGAATGCTTAGTGGCCAAACATTAAAACAAATCCTTTGACAAAGGTCAGACCAAAGCTAAACATTACCATCATAGGACTTCTGGGATTTAACAAGAAATCTCAAATATTATCAAAATGTTTAAATTAGTATTATAAATTTTAGAGGCCTACTTAAAAGTTTTAAAATTTTGTATTGGAGTATAGTTGCTTTACAATAATGTGTTAGTTTCTACTGTACAGCAAAGTGAATCAGCTGTATATATACATATATCCCCTCTTTTTTGGATTTCCTTCCCATTTACGTCACCAGAGAGCATTGAATAGAGTTCCCAGTGCTATACAGTAGGTTTTCATTAGTTATCTATTGTATACACAGTATCAATTGTGTATAGATGTCAATCCCAATCTCCCAATTCATCCAACCCCTCCCCCAAAGTTTTTATAGTGCAGAACATTCTCAGCCACTGGCTTATCTTGTGGTCACCATACTGCACATTAGGAATACTAAATCATCACTTGCTTTCAACTGAAGTTGGAAGAGTAGCAAGACTTTTGTTTGTAGCTCTGCCAACAGTCTTTGGCTGGTGGGGATGGTACCACTACAGTATAAAGCTTTCCTTCTTCTCTAATCATAATTGACTAAAGTAAAGACTCATTTTCAACTCCTGGCCTTGAAGATTGGTAAATCATGACAATGCACTTTCTCTGAAGCACCTCACACACTGAAGCCCTGTGCACTGCTTGGAAGTGCTTTCTGCATATTTTCAGAGATAGACAGGAGATTGGAGTAGTGATTTGTGCTCTTCCATTTCTAGCATTTTAGCATGATTTTCAGCTTCAGACAATCACTTATGAAAATTCTGTCCTCAAATCTTGAAAGTAGAAATTTTTCAGGGAACAATATGATTCGTTTGACTAGAGAGAACAAAACATGTTTTGGAGACTTCAGTGTTCTCCACCCACTTTCTTCTCTTCTTCATACCTTTTCTATTCTTCATCACGCCTGGATCACAAATTATTGTCATGATCCACGTGATTTTGGAGGGTTTTTTTTGCCCGTGAAATGTTGAGGTGGCAGAGTTGATATTCTACTTTAAAATTAAAATTCAGCATCACGAAATATGAAGAAATCTCTAATAGGACTTAAAAACAAACAAACAAACAGAAAACCCTAAGGCCTAAACTTCATTAATATTGTGTTGGCCAAAACGTTAGTTCGGGTTTGTCTGTAAGATCGGACCCCAAAACCCGAATGAACTTTTTGGCCAACCCAATACCCAAAAAATTACTGTGTTGCTGGCCAGAGCCAGAACCGAATTCAGGTTTGCTGCTTGCCACTCAGAAGGCCAATACTTGAGAGACAAGTGTTGGTTAAAAAGGAAAAGGTGTTTTATTCAGGAAGATGACAAACTAGTGTTCCCAAAACCATCTCCTTTGTTAGAGGACAAAGGTTTTAAATGGGAGTTTCGGTGGTGTACAGGCAGGGGGGCTACCTGTAGAACAGCACAGTTAGCTCTGGTAATCATCTCAAAACTAGTTGTGTGGTGGTCTGGTTAGTGTCATGTTGATGGCTTTATACACAATTAATCTTCTACTCCAGGGTCAGTTTGCTCCCATTTCCTTGAAGCCAGTTCCTGGAATTGTGCAAGCCACAGATTCAGTACTGCTCAAGATGGAACAGCTTATGTCATGGCTCCAGTCTGGTCATCATACAGTTAGCTTTTTCCCTCTGGTGGCAATTTTAGTATCTGCAAGACAACCCAGGAATGTGCATCAGACACTGTTATCTATGTCCTTTAGGGAGAAACTAAAGATTCTGTGACAGCTATATGGCTGATCTGTTGTTTTCATTGTTACCAGTTCTCCTGGCCCAACTGCCATCTTTTGTTACTGTATGTTCACATTCTTCCAGTCCTTAACTCTTGAGCTAGCCTTTTGTGACTCATGGGAGGCCTGGGAGACTAAAGCTTTTCTACAAACAAGAGGCAGGCAGAGGATATGGCAGTGGAGGGGGCTGGGGGCAGGTCTGTCTGGGGAAGTCTCCATAGGGTCCTGCTCCGTTACAATGTAAATTCTTGGGGACGTCCCTGGTGGTCCAGTGGCTAAGACTCTGTGCTTCCAATGCAGGGGGCCCGGATTCAATCCATGGTCAGGGAACTAGGTCCCATATGCCGCAACTAAGAGGTCATATGCCACAACTAAAAGATCCCACATGCTGCAACTAAGACCCAGCGCAGCCAAATAAATAAACAAACAAATAAATATTAAAAAAATATTCTTAAAGGAAACACATTTGCCTACTATTATGCTTCAGCCCATTGTAGAAGAGGAACATAAGAAAAAGGGAGTAAAGAACACAGCCAGAAGACAGAAGACAATGAGGCAGACACGGGAGTGGTAGCTGGTCAAACATCCATCCCTGGGGAACTAGATTTGGGGAAGCACGAGGTGCTGAGCTTGCACTTGAGAGTAAGTGCATACTTAAATTTTGAGCCCTGAGTACCTTGTTTACCTGACCCTAGATTGGTACTTCTGAGTTTCCATTAGTATGCATGCAGCAAGGATGCAAGTTGTGAGACAGTGGTCTTCTATGGGTCTTGTTGCAGTGGGGCAAGATGACCCTACAGCAGAGGCTGCAGATGTATTACTGAAAAAGGAAGTGGAGTAAAGGACAGAGATTCAGGGAATAGGAAGGGCTATTGAGACAATGTTCCCAAGAGCATTCTTTTTTTTTTTGGATTCTTCGTTGTAGCAGCCCTCCATCTTCCTGCTCCAATAAGGACTAGTCTCCCAAGCCAGATGTAGAGATGTCATTGTGTCTTTCAACACCTTCTCTCCTGTGTTATGTCCCCTCTTACTGGTGTATTACTAGACAATTTTGGAGACTATCCTCCACTAGCTTCCTGCAAAAAGGTGCATGGGAGTTTACTTTTTGAAACTTTACATGGCTGAAACATTTTTTATTCATCGTCAAATCCCATTGATAATTTGGCTGGGAATAGAACTATGCATTGAAAATTATGTTCTTACAGAATGTTGAAAGCAACACTCCATTATCTTCTGTTTCCCATACAGTTTGAGAAACCAGAGAACATGTTTATTTCTTATGTTTTATTGTGTCCTGTTCCCCACCTCTTGCCCTGTCCCCAAATCTCTTAGAATTTTTTTTTGTTTTTTTTAGGAATTTACTCTTGGTATATAACTTTCTATATTTATTTTGCTGGGTAATCTGAGAGTATTAATGAAAATACTTAAAGTTTTCTCTTAAATTCCTTTTTTAAAAAAATTATTTGTTTAGGTCTCTGTCTTTCATGTTGAAGATCTTAGTAAACTACTTAGTGATCCCAGGCTGCACATTCATGATAAAAAGTGAGGCACTAAATATCTGATTGGCTTTCTCTGTTTCTGGCCACAGTGGAATAACAATGACCAGATTTATTTCTTCTATTTGAAACAAAACAAAACAAAAAACAGAAAGATGTATAAAACAATGGTTTTCAGACAGTCAGCATCAGGCAGCATGGGACAATGATTTCTGAGAACAGGAAAAATACATAACATAAGCCCTGCAAATGTCCCAGCTTACTGGGTTTAGTACGATTGCAGAATATAAGTTCAATACCAAAAAAACCGAATTGTATTTGTACATACTAGCTTACACAGAAGTTGAAATTTTAAAACAATACAATTTATGGCCATGTCACAAATGTGAAATATTTAGGAATAAATTTGTCAATGGATGTGAAAGACCTGTATATTGAAAACTCAAAACACGGGTGAGAGAAATTAAAGCCATAAATAAATGGAGAAATATACTGTGTTTGTTGATCAGAAGACTCAATGTTATCAAGAAGGCAATTCCTTTCAAATTGATCTGTAGAGTCAGTGAAATCTCAATCAAAATCCCAGCAGGTAGTTTTGCAGAAATTGGCAAGCTGTTTCTAAATTTCAGCTGGAAATGCAAAAAGACTAGGATAGCCAAAGCAATTCTGTAAAAGAACAAAGTTGGAGGACTCACAGTACCTGATCTCAAGCCTTATAATAAACTATGGTTATCAAGACAGTGAGCTATTAAAGTAAAGATAAACATATAGGTCAATGGAACAGAATAGAGATATGGTCATATATGACATATACAGTCAGTTGATTTTTGACAATGGTATCAAGGCAATTCAATGAGGAATAGATAATCTCAGTTAATTATCCTGGGACAACTGGATTGTCATATGCCAAAAAAAAAAAGAAGAACTTTTATCCTTACCCTTACCTAATACCATAAATAAAAATTGACTAAAAATTAACCACATGCCTAATGTAGGGTTAAAACTATAAAGTTTCTAAAAGAAAACATAAGACAAACTCTTAGTAGCCTTGCACAGGCAAAGATTTCCTAAGAGACAAAAAGTATGAATTCTAAGAGAAAAATTGGTTAAACTGGACTTCATCTAAATTAATGACTTTCACTCTTTAAAAGACACTGTCAAGAAAATGAAAAATCAAGCTATAGAGTGAAAGATAATATTCACAAAACACGTATCTGACAAAGGATTTGTATCTAGAATATACCAAGAACTCTCACAACTCAATAACACAAGACAAACAACCCAATTTAAAAAATGGGCAAAATATATGAACAGACACTTAACCAAAGAAGATATGTGGATGGAGAATAAGTACATGGAAAGATGCTCAGCGCTGTTAGTCATTGGGAAAATGCAAATTAAAACCACAATGAAATACCACTACATACCCACTAGAATGGCTTAAGGTAAAAGACTGTCATACCGAATGTTGCAAGGATGCAGATCAACTGGAGTTCTCAAACAATGTTGGAAGGAATATAAAATAGAACAATCACTTTGAAAAACAGTTTAACAATTTCTTAAAAAGTTAAGCATACACCTATGTTATGGCCCAGCTATTCCAATCCTGATATTTACCCAAAGAAATGAATGCATATGTTCGCCCAAAGACTTGTACGTGAATGTTCATAGCACTTTATTTCTAATATTCCGAATGTCCATCAATCAGTGAGTGGCTAAACAAATTGTGGTATATCCATATAACAGAACACTACTCAGCTATATAACAGTGAATTATTAATATATGCAACAACATGGCAGAATCTCAAAATTATTATGGTGGATAAAAGAGGTGAAACAAAAAAAAGCACATACTGTGTGATTCCACATATATAAAATTCTAGAAAGTACAAATTGATCTGTAGGACAGAAAGACTAATTTTGCCTGGACCCTGGGGGGGAAGTGGTGGGTCAGGGAGAACCAGATCACAAAGGAACAAGAGGAAACATTTCAGAATGATCAAAATGTTTATTATCCTGATTTTACAAGTGTAGACATAGGAAAAAATCAAATTGTACATATGAAAATATGCAGTGTATTGTATGTTAATACACCTCAGTAAAACTTGGGAGGGAACTCCCTGGTGGTCCAGTGGTTAGGACTCTGTGCTTTCACTGCCGAGGGCCCCGGTTCAATCCCTGGTGGGGGAACTAAGATCCCGAAAGCGGCGTGGTGTGACCAAAAAATAAATAACTAAAATAAAACGGGAAAAAAACGTTGATTGGCTTCTTTGTGTGTGCAGATTGATTCAAAAGCTCACTGTGTTGAACTGTCTGTAGGATTTTCTCTGCTGGAGAGGAATACTCACTGTTACTTGTACTCAGTCTAATCCCAAATTTATTAGTATTTCAGTAATTAATGTTCCTTTAAGTACGCACAAACTACTTACACAGCTAATAAATCAAAGTCATAATTTTGCAAACGAGTTTTCTCCGAGCATTCAAACATCAATTGCAAATTTAGTCAGTTAAATTCTTTGCAAGTCTAATGCCTTAGATTCCTTTAGATGCAGTAATTACTTTAAAGGCAAGGAAAACATTTATATAATAGTTCAATGATTACAAAAGTGATTGGAATACTGATAATAAACATGATGAAAGAGTAAGTACTGTTTGTTTAAGGGCCCAGCAGTAAGGAATTGGAGAAACACGAAACAGTAGCCAACACTCAATGCACGAATTAGTCTGTTTATTGGACACAGCACCCAACACAGGTTAGTCAAAGTAGGGAAAAGGGTGTAATGAACCACTCCAGGGAGAAGCGCGGGGAAGAGGCATCTCAGCATGAGCAGTGGTCTGGCAACGGGTTTCCCGACAAGCATGAATGGGAAGTCACCTTCTGCTCCAGCAAGACCCCAGGCAGTGTCCGTCTGGAACAGCTCTCAGCAGCATGGAGTCGGGTCCTCCAGCGAAGGGGCTTCAAGTCACTAAGTCTAGTGGTCTCTCGTTAAGGAGTAACAGTTACCTCTAGGGAAGAGATCTTGACACTATCAGTTGCTCCTTGTGTTCCAGTAATGGGCATTGCCCATCAAACTTCTTATCAAAAGTAATACTCTTTATTTTATTTTATTTATTTATTTTTGGCTGTGTTGGGTCTCCGTTGCTGCACGCGGGCTTTCTCTAGTTGCGGTGAGCAGGGGCTACTCTTCATTGCGGTGCATGGGCTTCTCATTGTGGTGGCTTCTCTTGTTGTGGAGCATGGGCTCTAGGTGCACAGTCTTCAGTAACACTTTTTTTTTTTTTTTTTTTTGCCGTGCCACACGACTTGTGAAATTTTAGTTCCTGACCAGGGATTTAACCCGGGCCTCGGCAGTGAGAGCACAGAGTCCTAACCAATGGACCACCAAGGAATTCCCTCAAAAGTAATAATCTTAGTTTATCACTCTAAGACACTCGAACTCTTCCAGCAGATGTTTCAAAATCACTAATATGGAAGTTCACATTGGCCACCGTGATTCCATTTTGAACTACTTAACATGGCTTAACACAACTTAAATACTATACATTTCACACAAGACTAGTAGGAACCATAACACAAAAGAAATCACATCACAAGTACTAAAACTATAGATTTAAATTTATTTTTTCATTATATTGGTGTTTATCCTTCCCCTACCTTTGGCCTATTTCTTATTTCTATTTCTTCCCAGGGGCACAGTTTTAATGAAACCCAGAGAAGCCATATTTATTCTCAGACAGGACAAGCTGGTGGATTCAGGTGGACCATTGACATTTCAGGACAGGAAACAAGTTGCCTGGGAGGCTCTCCCAGGATGATTTGCCCTCAGTCCATCACCCAATCCGCTAGGTCCCTTATAGGCCATTACATCAGGAAAATGTACAATGATCCATCCTGACCAAACAGAAAGAGTCTGATTTCTTCAACCCTAGTTGTGTTTTTTTGGAAGTGCTTGTCCTGAACAGCTCCAGAACACAGACAAAATAGCATATTTCACGAATCCTTGTTTTGAAACATGGCCTGATACGGTTTGCTTAACCTTAAGCTTTTGGTCAAGCTGTTTCACCAAAACTCATAGAAGCAGGAAGTAGAATGGCCATTGCCTGGCACTGTGGGGAAAGAGAAGCAGGGAGCTGTTGTTTAATGGATGGCAAGTTTCAGTCCTGCGTGGTGAAAAAGTTCTAGAGATCTGTAGTGCAACAATGTGCATATAGTTAGTAATTCAGTACTGTACTCTTAAAATTTTGCTGAGAGGGTAGATTTAAAAATTTGTTAGAGGGACTTCCCTGGCAGTCCAGTGGTTAGGACTCTGGGCTTCCACTGCAGGGGGCCCGGGTTCAATCCCTGGCTGGGGAACTAAGATTCCACATCCCACATGCCACGTGGCGTGGCTAAAAAAAATTTTTAATTAAAAAAAAATTTGTTAGAGAGCATGTGTTTTTCACCACAATTTTTTTTTTCTTGTTGGCTATTTATTTTAAATATAGCAGTGTGTACATGTCAATCCCAAACTCCCTAATTATCCCTTCCCCCAACCCTTCCCCTCGGTAACCGTTAAGTTAGTTCTCTAAGTCTGAGTCTGCTTCTGTTTTGTAAATAAGTTCATTTGTATCATTTTTTTTTTAGATTCTGCATATAAGCGATATCATATGATATTTCTCTTTCTCTGGCTGACTTATTTCACTCAGTATGACAATCTCTAGGTCCATCCATGTTGCTTTTCACCGCAATTTAAAAACAAAACAAAACAAAACTTTTCTTTTACATTAACACTAAGACAAAAATGACAGTGACAAGAAGTATCAGTAGGTCTGTTCTCTGAGGATTTTCCCTTTTTCCAGAAAGGGAACCTTTGGACTCCTGCCTGATTGCTACACAGATGCTAGCATTCCAGGAGCAAGGCAGCCTCCTTGGAGTTTCACCGTTCCACATGCAAACTTCCCCTGAATCCCCTTCTTTCTGTCTGGATCTTCACTCTTGCCTTCTGCTAAGCCTAGTGTCCTCTGATCCAGAGCCTCTCTTCCTTCAGTTTCTTTAGGGAATAGGTCCTGTCTCCATAAGGGAGAGAGGGGGCAAGGTTGAGTGCTGGCAGGATGGGTGTAGGAGACAATCCACAGAGGTGTCCACCTGGATTAGCAACAGGTTTTCAACACATTTCAAGGATTTCAGCTTGCCTTTCGTTCCTTCCACAGGACCTGACGCCTTTTAGGCAAATCACTCATCTTTCGTGGGTATATATGGCCAAGTCTATCAGATACCTACTTGATATCTAGTTCCTCCTTGTGCTCTGCTAACGGGATATCAGTTACCTTTAAGACACAGGTGCCCAGCCTCAGGCAAGGTACTTACTTACCCAGCCTCCCCGTGTAGCCACAGAGACCAAATATAACCACTTTTGTTGTAAGCAGCAGTCTGCTGGAGAGACTTATAAAAACGTTTGTTTTCCCAATAGAAAGGGATGGATGTGACTGTCATGAGGCTTCTCCTTTACCCATTCTTTCTTCGATGCAGACATGATACCTGGAGCTGCAGGGAGCAACTTGTGACCATGAGGCAAACAAAAGTCAACTAGCTAAGGATTGCTGAGCAGAAAGATAGAACCCGGCATAGGTGAATAGCTGAACTAATGCTGGGAAACCACTTTCCTCTGGACCTCTTCTGATATGAGAAAAGCAAACCCTGGATACTGAAGCCTCTGCTTGTTACATAGTCCATTACATGCCGCTGAACACATCCCTAACTGACATCTCTTTCCCCAGGCACTTAGATTGTACCTTTCTCCATGCTGCTGTCAGTCTTCATTCTTCCATCTATTTTCTAGCTTCCCAAATGGGGCTTAACTCTTTCCTCATTTGCTGTTATTCTATTCTTAAAAAAATATATTTAGGGGCTTCCCTGGTGGCACAGTGGTTGAGAGTCCGCCTGCCGATGCAGGGCACACGGGTTCGTGCCCCGGTCCGGGAAGATCCCCCGTGCCACGGAGCAGCTGGGCCCGTGAGCCGTGGCCGCTGAGCCTGCGCGTCCGGAGCCTGTGCTCCGCAACGGGAGAGGCCACAACAGTGAGAGGCCCGCGTACCGCAAAAAAAAAATTTTTTTTAACAAATAAAAATGTGTTTAAAGATAACATCCTTTTAGTGGGAATTTGAGGGAAGACAAAATAGGAAATAAATCTGTAGTTAACACTTCCCGTGTTTGACTGCAAGTCCTTCTACCACCTCCCTGCTCCTAGGCTTCCCCACTCGGTCCACATTCTGGTTTGAGAAATCTTTCTAAATTGCAAGTTTTACCATGGTGTTCATCTGCTTGAATCCATTTGTTTTTGTTACATAAGAGTAACAATGAGTTGGCCCAAGACTTGATAGTAAGAGTTATACTCCACCCGGAATGGATGTGATTAGTTATTTTTTCCTAAGATCCTAATATATTGCCCTGAGAGGAAGAACGAGCCCATATCCCACCGTTTCCACCTGGGGAAAATCACAGACTACCATTGCTAATTGGTGCGTGTTGTATCCCTGGATGCAGTACAAATGAAAAGGTAATTGAGACCCGCTATTTAAAAAGATTTTGTGCAAAAGAGGTGAGGAGTGGAGCCAGTAGAGATGAATAAATGAAAGGTGAAGTCAGTAATGAGCTTGTTATTACTGCCTGACATAAACTAGCTGCACAGAATGGGGTTTCTTGTTAGGGAGGAGAGAGAAATAATAACAGTGATTGCGTGTCCACTGTGATGTGTACCCACAGACGGCCTTCAGCTAATCAGCCCCTTCACGGATTACCTGAACTGTGTAGACAGAAGTCAAGCCCCTTCCTGGGGCAGCCCACATCCAATAACTGATTGACAGAGGGTGTCTGAGTCAGCTCGGGCTGTTGTAACAAATGCCACAGACGGGGTCGCTTAAACAACACACATTTACTTTCTTGCTGTTCTGTAAGCTGGAAGTCCAAGATCAGGGTGCCATCACAGTCAGGTTCTTGGTGAGAGCTCTCTTCCTGACTTGCAGATGGCCACCTTCTCACTGTGTTCTCACACAGTGGGGAGAGAAAGAGCTCTGGGACACACTAATCCCATCACAGGGTGCCACCCTCATAATCACAGTTCAATTTAATAACCTTCCCAATGCCTCACCTCCATATACCATCACATGGGAGTTAAGGCTTTGACTATGAATTTGGGAAGGATGCAAACATTCAGTTCATAACAGAGGGGAAAGAAGGCCTGGCCATATTAGCCCTATTTGGGACAATCCTGAAGGGTCATTCTAGCTTCAGAGCTAATCTGGATTTGTGCAAAATTTACTATCCCCAGGAATAGTAATTTACACATGCTTTGCAATTTACAAGTAGCTTTGGACCTCATGTTCTCAGTACCTTCTTTAATCCCCATGAACAACATTGTGAGGGCTCACTATTTTTCTGCCTTTAAGGATAAGAGAACTGAAGGTCAGAGAGGGTACTTGCCCAGGACCTTATGGCTTGTTAAAAATAAGATTGGAACTGACCTTTAAGGAGGTGAGTAGAACTGAAAAAACAAAAAAAGAAACAAAAAACAAACCAGGCCTGTGCTATAGGCTGGGTTGGAGAATTTGGTACCCACAGCCAGACCACTCATGCTTCTATTTTCTATAGCAAGGCTGCACTGTCATTTCTGAGAGTGTTCTCATTTAGACGCCAACATGTTCACAAGTTATACTCCAAGGCCAGAGGCACTCAAAACATCAAAGAGACCAGCAGAATTTAAAATGTTGGCTGCCTTAATGAGTTTTCAGGTTTTCTCTCCGGGAAAGTAACAGGCGAAGCTGCTGTAATTCTTTGCAAGCAATATGGCACCTAGGACACAGAGATGCCAATAGTCTCCTTAGCAACCACCCAAAATTGAGTTGCTAGAAGATGAAATCCTGATCTCTATTCATACAACAGATCACATGGGGCCAGGCACTGTTTATCTCTCTGGCAGAAACCACAAGTCACTGGGATTTTAACTGCATCCTTCAGATCAGTAAGAAAAGAAGTAAACAGGAGAAATGAGGGCAGTTACTAACAAGCATGCAGTGAACATAAAACATTCAGCTAGCTCCTTTGAAGCGTAGTTTTGTAAAGGGTGCTTCAGAAGCCATTGCTTACACACACACACACACACACACACACACACACACACACACATTCTTTAGGGCTTCAAACACTGCCTTCTCTTCATTATAATTCTAAACCCACAAACCAAGCTCATTTCTGAATGTTTGGTTTGGGAGGATTTTTCCGTTACATGGTCATTTGACCATTATATGTTTGCCTCATCCAGCATTGCTTTTAACAGTCTTGCTTCCCCAAAGACCTAAATATTGAGCAATCCTGGAGTCAAACTGAAACCAAAGAGTATAAATCAATGTTATCCCTTTTCATTAAAATAGCCTTGCTGTGGTAACAGGCGGTGACTGGTCATGTAACCAGCTGCTGAGTCCTTGACAGATGCGGGTCTAAATTATTTTTTCTGTTGTCTTTCGGAACTCTGCTTCAGTTATTTATTTAACAGATATTTATTGATATGTTCTTGATATTAATATATGTCAGGCGCTCATTAAGATTTTAAAGGACTGTTAAACAGTGGTATAATTATTATGACAAAAATATCCCCCAGGGGCTTCCCTGGTGGCGCAGTGGTTGAGAGTCTGCCTGCCAATGCAGGGGACACGGGTTCGTGCCCCGGTCCGGGAAGATCCCACATGCCGCGGAGCGGCTGGGCCTGTGAGCCATGGCCGCTGAGCCTGCGCGTCCGGAGCCTGTGCTCCGCAACAGGAGAGGCCACAACAGTGAGAGGCCTGCGTACCGCAAAAAAAAAAAAAAAATTTCCCCCAACAAATAATCTGAACCATGTTGTTTAATCACATTTGTATAGATTTACAGGACCAAAGATGTTACAGCCAAATAGCACCCTGCTTCTCATATGCATAAAAAGCGGAAAACACTTTGCAAGGGTTAAAAAAGAAGCGATCTTATAAAATCCACAAAGTATTTTGTGTTAAAAATAAATTTTTTCCTTCAGCCTTTAAGAAGAGTCGTCTTGTAAATCTGTCCACTGAGGGAAAGGAAATGACTTTTTAAAAGAATAGCTTTATGGGATAGGGAGGGTGGGAGGGAGTGAGACGCAAGAGGGAAGAGATATGGGAACATATGTATAACTGATTCACTTTGTTATAAAGCAGAAACTAACACACCATTGTAAAGCAATTATACCCCAATAAAGATGTTAAAAAAATAAAATAAAATAAAATAATAGCTTTAGGGCTTCCCTGGTGGCGCAGTGGTTGGGAGTCCGCCTGCCAATGCAGGGAACGCGGGTTCGTGCCCCGGTCCTGGAGGATCCCACATGCCGCGGAGCGGCTGGGCCCGTGAGCCATGGCCGCTGAGCCTGCGCGTCCGGAGCCTGTGCTCCGCAACGGGAGAAGCCACAACAGTGAGAGGCCCGCGTACCGCAAAAAAAAAAAAAAAAAAAAAAAAAAAGTTATAATATAATAGCTTTAGCTTTTTCTTCATGACTGCTAAATGAAGGCGTTAGACCATAGGCAGGCAGCCGGGGGCACCTGGGACCAGTGAATAGGAATGGAGGTCAGTTCTGATGTACTGTACTTCTTTTTCATCTTTCTTTTTCTTTTTTCTGTCCGTTTATTCTCCTCCCCATTTTCTTTTTTTTTACTGCCTAAAGGCCTATTCATGAAATTTAAAAGATAAAAGATGTTTCTAGACCTGTGGCTAGCGGCAAATAGCAAGTTTTGGCTTTGTTGTTATAGGTGGACCTCTGCCATTTTTTCTAGCACCATGGCTTAGCATTAGAGATGTAACTTTGCAAGACACAACAGTGGATGCCTGACATGCTGTCAGAATCTCACTGTTTCCAAAATACTGTGAACTTTCACAGCGATTTGTGGAGCAATTCTGAAATTCGAGTCAGAGAACCTTGGAATCCTTAAGGAGACAATTTGTAGCAAGCTGTCAGCGGCAGCAGTGGGTGTTTTAACGTATATGCTCATACTTCTACTCCAGTTTTAGGGTAGAGTTATAATCTTGAAGGAATTTCCACACACACCCCACCCCGCTTTCTCTGGCACCTGTTTTTCTATTCAGAGTTTCATGGTACTGTCACCATGTGATGGTAGGAGAAAAGCTAGAGAAAAATAATTCTACCTGTCAAAGAATTAGATTTCAAAAATGTAAAGCTTTAGAGCTGGAAGAGAACTGAAAGTTTCTGACTTGCCTTGTTCACTGCTCTATCCCCAGTGCCATGAATATTTATTGAATAATGAGTATATGAATTAACTGCCCCCATCCCACCTCCATTCTCAAAGTTTCAAGTGCATATGAATCACCTGGGGATGTTCAAAATGCAGATTCAGATTCAGTAGGTCTAGGGTAGGGCTTTAAATTCTGCATTTCTCACAAAGCTCTGAAGTGATACGATATTGTTAGTCTGGGGACCACACTTTGAATAATGAGGCTCTAAACCATAAATTTTAAACTTCCCATTAGTATTTTCATCTTAAAACATACACAGCTGAATTTTCCTATGGTAGTGGCTATTTTGTTTTATTCATTAGAGTAGAGATTTTTAAATTGGATTGTGTTATAATTGTTGCGTTTACAAATGAGCATTTGGGGACCATATGCATACTAAATAAACTGACTCATCTAGTTGCTGAGAGAAAGAGAGAGAGGAACAGGTGGAAAGCTAGCCTTGTTATCCTAGCCGTGGAAATCATATAATTTCACTTTCATAGCATTCTTTTTGTTTGAAGTGAGTCACTGTATCAAGGGGTAGGGGTCCTAGGCTTCACATTTTGAAGGAAGGACTATCAAAGAATTGAGATATATTTTATTTTATTGTTCAATTTTAATATTATTTTATTGAAATTTAGTTGATTTTCAATGTTGTGTTAATTTCTGCTTTATAGCAAAGTGATTCAGTTATACACATATATACATTCTTTTTAAAATATTCTTTTCCATATGGTTTATCATAGGATGTTGAATGTAGTTCTCTGTGCTCTACAGTAGGACCTTGTTTTTTTTACCTATTCTCTATATAAAAGCTGACATCTGCCAACCCCAAACTCCCACTCCATCCCTCCCCCAGCCCCCTCCCCCTCGGCAACCACCAGCCTGTTCTCTATGTCCGTGATTCTGTTTCTGTTTCATAGATAGGTTCATTTGTGCCATTTTTTTCTTTTTAATTTAATTTAATTTATTTTTTTATTGTAGTATAGTTGATTTACAGTGCTGTGCCAATCTCTGCTGTACAGCAAAGTGACTCAGTTATACACACACAGACATTCTTTTTTTTACTATTCTTTTCCATTATGGTTTATCACAGGACATTGAATATAGTTCCCCGTGCTGTACTGTAGGACCTTATTGTTTATCCATCCTGTATATAATAGTTTACATCTGCTAATCCCACACTCCCAGTCCTTCCCTTCCCCACCCCCTCCCCCTTGGCAACCACAAGTCTGTTCTCTATGTCTGTGAGTCTGTTTCTGTTTTGTAGATAGGTTCGTTTGTGCTGTATTTTAGATTCCACATGTAAGTGATATCATATGGTATTTGGCTTCCTGACTTACTTCACTTAGTATGATAATCTGTAGTTGCATTCACATTGCTGCAAATGACATTATTTCATTCTTTTTTTATGGCTGAGTAGTATTCCATTGTATATATGTACCACATCTTCTTTATCTATTCATCTATCAATGGACATTTAGGTTGTTTCCATGTTTTGGCTATTGTGAATAGTGCTGCTATGAACATTGGGGTGCGTGTATCTTTTTGAATTATAGTTTTGTCTGGGTACATGCCCAGGAGTGGGATTGCTGGATCATATGGTAATTCTATTTTTACTTTTCTGAGGAACCTCCATACTATTTTCCACAGTGGCTGCACCAACTCACGTTCCCACCAACAGTGTGGGAGGGTTCCCCTTTCTCCACACCCTCTCCAGCATTTGTTATTTGTAGACTTTTTAATGATGGCCATTCTGACTGGTGTGAGGTGATAGCTCATTGTAGCTTTGATTTGCATTTCTCTAATAATTAACGATGTCGAGCATCTTTTCACGTGCCTATTGGCCATCTGTATTTCTTCTTCGGAGAAATGTCTATTTAGGTCTTCTGCCCATTTTTCGATTGGGTTTTTTGTTTTTTTGTTGTTGAGTTGTATGAGCTGTTTTTATATTTTGGAAATTAAGCCCTTGTCGGTCACATCGTTTGCAAATATTTTCTCCCATTCTGTAGGTTTTTTCATTTTGTTTTTGGTTTCCTTTGCTGTGCAAAAGCTTGTAAGTTTGATTAGGTTGGGATATATTTTAAAACCACTCCAGAGTCATAGCCAATGGCAGCAATAGAAGTTGCCCAGGAAGATAGGCAGTAACTCCCGTCCAATAGTAGCTTGCTCTGGCATTCTCTCAATAGAAGTATTATAGTTTTCCTTTTTCTTGCCTGGTGGAATTTAAATAGTACATAGAGAGTTCATCTAAATTCAAATAGTAACATAGCAGGTGCAGCATACTTGCTCTAGTCTGCCTAGTCACACAAGAGGATATTGGTTAAATCTGTCTGGATATGGACAGGAATTTTTATCCTGGCATTTGTCTCTCTACCACCTGCCAACCCCACCACTACAACCAATACGGAAAATCAGGACTGTTAAGTTCACTTTGTAAATCATCAGTGACCCAAGAAAAGACAGACAGATGGGGGCGGGGGGTGGGAGAGAGAGAGAGAGAGATGTTTTAGTCATTGAGGGAAGAGATTCTTGGAAAGAATTCTCATACAATAAATGAATAATCTAAGTCTAAAGATTCACAGTAATTATTTTATTTAGACATGATAGAAGAGAAAAAATCCATTGAAAACAAATCTGCATTAGAGCTAAGTAAAAAAATGCTCAATTATAATATTTGTAAGACTAATGGTCAGTTCTTCATGTGGGTTCTTAGTGAGTATTGGATTCCTGATTTACAAAGAGCGTGTTTGACCCCAGGGAAAGCAATTAACACCCTTTTCACAAGAAAGCATTCATGGCTCAAGGTCTCTGCAAGCTGGAAGGAATTGCAAAAGAATCAATATAACAAAATCAATTTTAAAGTGTGATTTACATAATGCTCTTTGGCTTCAGGAAATAGGCAAATTCTCATTATCTTATTAATGAGGAGTACATAGGAACAAAAGGATATAAAATAATAAGTAATTGCTAAGGGCTTTCTCTCCTGCTAGAGTTGAATCTGAGCCTTGAAGCCAGAAAAATAAAATAGCAGTGGACCAGAAATATCACTAACTACTGACTCCTCTCAGGAGTCATTCCGTCTTGATCAGTTCTGTCCTCCCAGAGGACAGTAAACAAGTAGCTTGTTTACTGGTCCTGAGGCATTGCAGAGATGTGTCCACATGGGGCAGCTACTTACAGAGCAGACTTGTGACCCAGCCTAGTTTATCCCCACGCAGAGCCGAACTTTTGTGCAAATTGAATGGAGTTACTCTGCACTTGATTCTCTTAGTTTAGCAAAGACAGTGCTTTTCTTTCTGGATGCTTGAGAGGCAAATGCTGTAGAAATCTATCATGTGTAGAAACAAGAACAATTAGGCAATCAGCCAGTAGCAAATTTGGGAGCTCCAATTTTAATAGGCCATGGAAGCTCTTCTTGGTGGGTGATCAAAGGATGTTGCAGGAAAATAAAACAGAAAAGGCTATGGCTTTGGGGTTGAAGGGTGAAGAGGATGCAAGACTGGGCATCAGAGTACTACAGGTGGATTGAGAGCTGAACCCCCTGGAGTACTCCTCCAGCCTAAAAGTGTCTCTGTTAATGTAGGTTAAAATGTTTAATGTAGTACCTAAGAGATAGTCCATCCAAATAAACCCATACACAGTAACCTTGAGTCATTGTGTCAATGAATCCACATGGGGAGCCTAAGCCAGTGGTGGGTGGGTGGGTGGTTAATGTGCCGCAACCTCTCAGCCCAGGTCCCCACTGGCTCCTCTGGGGCAGCCTCTGTCTCAGGACAGCAGCGACTCAGCCCAGCACCTGGAATATAACGATTTTGCAATCCCTAATGAATTGTTGGGTCTAAGCAATACTCATCGATGGTTGCCAACATCGCAAGAAGGAAAGAAAGCTAGATGTGATCTCTCTCTGGCTGGAAGTGCACGAGAGCACACAGGAAGGAAATCATCTTCACCTCCACCAAAATCAAGCCCGAGTCTGATCATGCCTCAAGATCTAACTAGCAGTTTGTAGGAAATAAAAGGGAAGGAGAAACATCATAAATGATACCCTCAGATGCAATGAGTAAAATACAGAATGTAGAAAAGTGTATAGTTAAAGAACTATATCTAAGAAACTAGTTTCTTTAACAACGAGACTGAGACAGAGAGAGAAAGACAGAGAGAGACTGAGAACTAAGAGACATTTCAACCAGTCACAACATATGGCCCTTATTTGGATCCCAATTCAGACTACAATTTTTTTTTTAATTTTAGGTGTTTGTAAAAATTGTGGTACAATATACAGAACATTTACCATCTTATCCATTCAGTGGCATTAAGTTTATTCACATTTTTGTGCAACCATCACCATCACCCAGCTCCAAAATTCTCGCATCTTGCAAGACTGAAACTCTGTACTCATTAAACTACAACTCCCGTTCCCCCCTTCTAGCCCCTGGCAACCTCTATTCTACCTTTTTTTCTGCCATGTTTTTATGAGTTTGACTACTCTAGGTACCTCTTGTCGTGGAATCACACATACTCATCTTTCTGTGACCGGCTTATTTCACTTAGAATAATGTCATTGAGGTTCATCCATGTTGCAGCAGGTGACAGAATTTCATTCCTTTTCTAATGCTGAATAATACCCCATTGTATGTATAGGCCACATTTTGTTTATCCATTCATCTGTTCTTGGATACTTGAGTTGCTTCCACCTCTTGGCTCTTGTGAATAATGCTGCCATGAAAAAAATATATTTTGAAGCTCTGGCCAAAGTGATGTATAGTTCTTTTCCCCTTTTCCTTCTCCTGCTGGTTGGAAGATGCAGACTTTGTGGTCCATCATGCAGAGGAGGACAACACCCCAGAGATGACAAAATAATAAGATGGAAGAACCCTAGGTTCCCAGCAAGTACATGGAGCAGAGCCATCATCATCTCAGTTGTTAGTTACATGAGAGAGAAGTAAAAAATGCATTGACAAAGCTATTGCAAGAGCTCTACTTACAGAAAGGAGCCTTAAACTGAACTTTCGACTTTACCCATTGATGGGTAGGCACATCCTTGCTTTAGCTAATATTTTCACCTCACCTTGCATGTGAAAACTATTCCTGTCCCTGATGTTTGTGTATTTGGGTGGGAAGTCAGAGCCATCAATAAGGAAGGGCCTCGCTTTTGCTCTTAGCAGGAACATGGACATAATTCCTCATTGATATTCAGCACACATGGCCTCCCTGGCTTTGAAATCTGAACACTAGTGAGGATCCATCTGTTTAATATGATATTTTAGGACTTACTGTTATTTGTGATTTTTACCTGGGCACTTTGATCAAGGGTTTCAGTGCTGTTTCCTAACTATAATTTTATTTAATATATAAAGTATGATATAAATGTTTTGGTAAATCATATATGAAAACAAATTGGACTTCATTACAGCAATGACAAATTAAATTTTCTCATGCTTTATTTAACACTTTATTCCCAGAGTAATCCCTAATGGGCAATTAAACTGACTTACTGAGACTGAGGGCTTTTAGCAGGCCACAGTAACCATATGTTACGTCAGACATAAGACACTTAACAAAAGCAATTCAACTGAATTGTGTTATCCATCAGGGAAAATACATGCAGAGTCTTGTCTCATCTCCCAGAAGGAGCAAAGCTATGTGTGTTTATGTGTGTGTCTTTTGTTCTATTTTCTTGTACTGAGTTATCACTTGGTACATGGTCCTATTTTTTTTTCATTGAAGTATAGTTGATTTACAAAATTTCATTAGTTTCAGATGTATAATGCAGTGATTCAATATTTTTATAGATTATACCCCATTTAAAGTTATTACAAAATAATGTCTATATTTCCCTGTACTATAGAATATATCCTTGATGTTTATTTTATACATAATAGTTTGTATCCCCTTAATCCCCTCGCTCCCCCCTCCCCTCTCCCCACCAGTAACCACTAGTTTGTTCTCTATATCTGTGAGTCTTTTTCTGTTTTGTTATATTCATTTGTTTGTTTTATTTTTTAGATTCCACTTGTAAGTGGTAACATACAGTATTTGTCTTTCTCTGTCTGGATTATTTCAGTACACATAATACCTTCTAGATCTAGAACATTGTTGCAAATGGCGGAATTTCATTCTTTTATATGGCTGAGTAGTATTCCATTATATATATATATATATATATATATATATATATATATATATATATCTCACATCTTTACCCATTCATCTGTTGATGGACACTTAGTTTTCTTCCATATCTTGGCTACTGTAAATAATGCTGCTATGAACATTGGGGCACATGTATCTTTTTGAATTAGTATTTTTGTTTTCTTCAAATATATACCCAAGAGGGGAATTGCTGGATCATATATGGTAATTCTATTTTTAGGTTTTTTTTAGATTTATTTATTATTTATTTATTTATTTGGCTGCATGGGGTCTTAGTTGTGGCACGTGGGATCTTCGTCGAGGCATGTGGGCTTCTCTCTAGTTGTGGTGTGTGGGTTTTCTCTCTCTAGCTGTGGCGCGCAGGCTGCAGAGTGCATAGGCTCTGTAGTTTGTGTCACGCAGGCTCTCTGGTTGAGGCATGCGAGCTCAGTAGTTGTGCACGGGCTTATTTGCCCCATGGCATGTGGGATCTTAGTTCTCTGAGCAGGGATTGAACCCGCGTCCCCTGCATTGTAAAGCAGATTCTTTACCGCTGAACCACCAGGGAAGTCCCTATTTTTGTTTTTTTTTTTAATTTTTAAAAATATTTAATTAATTTATTTATTTGGCTGAACCAGGTCTTAGTTGCAGCACACAGGATCTTTGCTGTGGCACATGGATCTCTTAGTTGCGGCATGCTGACTCCTAGTTGCGGCATGCATGTGGAATCCAGTTCCCCAACCAGGGGTTGAACCCAGGTCCCCTGCATTGGCACTGTGGAGTCCCAGCCACTGGACCACAGGGAAGTCCCTATTTTTAGTTTTTTGAAGAACCTCTGTTCTGTTTTCCATAGTGGCTGCCCCAATTTACATTCCCACCCACAGCATATAGTCCCTTTCCTCTATATCCTTGCCAGAGTTTTTTATTTGTAGACTTTTTGATGATAACCATTCTGACAGGTGTGAAGTGATATCTCACTGTGCTTTTGATTTTGCATTTCTCTGATGATTAGTGATGAGCATCTTTTCATGTGCCCATTTTCCATCTGTATGTCTTCTTTGGAAAAATATCTATTCAGGTCTTCTGCCCAGTAAATGGTCCTATTTTGCTACACAGCAAGGAATCACAAAGCCTTGTCAATTCGATCTCCTAAATCTGTCTATATGTTTCCAGTTCATCTACTTCTTTTTATCTCCACTTTCCTCATGCAAACCACTGCTCCTTCCAACGTGGATTAGTGCAGTAATGTCTGAACTGGTCTCTTGGTTTCCATTCTGGCCCCTAACTATCCACTTTTTTTCCCCACAGTAGCTAAAGAGATCTTTTTTAAAGTGTAAATTTGGGGCTTCCCTGGTGGCGCGGTGGTTGCGAGTCCCCCTGCCGATGCAGGGGATGTGGGTTCGTATCCCGGTCCGGGAGGATCCCACACGCCACAGAGCGGCTGGGCCCGTGAGCCATGGCCGCTGAGCCTGCGTGTCCGGAGCCTGTGCTCCACAACGGGAGAGGCCGCAGCAGTGAGAGGCCCGCGTACCACAAAAAAAAAAAAAAAGCAAATCTGATAATTTTATACTCAGACTTAAAACTCTTCTTCAGGGAATGCCCTGGCAGTCCAGCGGGTAGGACTCCACGCTTTCACTACTGAGGGCCTGGGCTGATCTCTGGTCAGGGAACTAAGATACCACAAGCCGCATGGCGCAGCCAAAAAAAAACCTGCTTCTTCAAGTTTATATTTGATCTGAACAAGGCCTGCAAGGCCTTGCATGGGCTGACCTCCCATTCTCTCTCCAACTGGTGGCATTATCACTGCTTTGTCACTCACTCACTGTGCCCTGCCTACTGGCATCCCCCTGCTCCACAGACACCAACACATAGGTCCCTTTGGGGTTTGCAGATGCTACTCCCTTTTTTTTTTTTTAAATGGGGTATAGTTGTTTTATAATGTTGTGTTAGTTTCTGCTGTACAGCAAAGTGGAGTTCCCTATGCTATACAGCAGGTTCTCATGCTACTCCCTTTTCTCCAGAACACTAATGATTAAATAAATTATACTGAACACCAAGATAATAAAACGAAAAACTCATCACTTCTCAATTATTTTACTGTATTTTACGATTGTCTATGCGCTCTATTTCCATCTAATGTAGCCATTGGGTGAAAATACTATACGATGCCATGCTAATATGCATCTCATCCAACTTCACACTGCAAATCAGGCAAACAGGGACTTCCCTGGAGGTCCAGTGGTTAGGACTCTGTGGTTCTACTGCAGGGGGCCCAGATTTGATCCCTGGTCAGGGAACTAAGCCACGAGGTGTGGCCAAAAAAAAAAAATTTTTTTTTAAGTAAATAAACTGAATCCTCAAAAAAAAAAATCAGGCAAACATTACAAACCAGGGCTTTTTCTGGGGGTTAGAAAAAGCCAGTTGTTAAACATTTACCAGCATACCACTGCCTATAATAAATTTTTTGTGTTTCCTTTCAATTATTTGACCCAATATAATTAATGCAGTTACCACATAGTTTTCACATTGTAGTGTTAAGTCTTTTTTTTTTTTTTTTTTTTTTTTTTTTGCGGTACGCGGGCCTCTCTCACTGTTGTGGCCTCTCCCGTTGCGGAGCACAGGCTCTGGATGCGCAGGCTCAGCGGCCATGGCTCACGGGCCCAGCCGCTCCGCGGCATGTGGGATCTTCCCGGACCAGGGCACGAACCCGGGTCCTCTGCATCGAGCAGGCAGACTCAAACACTGCGCCACCAGGGAAGCCCAAGTCTTTTTGCTTTATTTTCACATTTAATCATGTCAGAACTCTACAAGGTAGGTATAATAATCCCATTATAAGCTAGGAATTAGGTGCCGAGATGAAGAAATAATTAAGGTAGTAGGCAGCAATACTATAACTTGAAGCCATGACTCCACAGCTCATGCTCAACAATTTGCTCGTGCTAACAACATGGAAACTATTGGAGGGAGTATTTCTTTTTGTTTGTGGATGACTGGGGAAGAAAGGGCTCTGCCGGGGAAGGCAGGTATTCTGTGAGAGAGAGAACTGAGAGGTCAAAGGGAGAGGCAGGGAGAATTTACAGATGGGATCATATAGCCGTGGTGTGATATCAAAGCAAAATTATCGATCTATACCATCACTAGTATAGGGAAAATCTAATTAATGACCACATTGCCACATTCATTTGTAATTTTTTGGGTTTTTTTTGCGGTACGCAGGCCTCTCACTGTTGTGGCCTTTCCCATTGCGGAGCACAGGCTCCGGACACGCAGGCTCAGCGGCTGTAGCTCACTGGCTTAGCCGCTCCGCGGCACGTGGAATCTTCCCGGACTGGGGCACGAACCCGTGTCCCCTGCATCGGCAGGCGGACTCTCAACCACTGCGCCACCAAGGAAGCCCCATTTGTAATTTTTGAATGAAAATCTTTATGTTAATAACCAATACAGAGTAAGTCTGGCTTATCGAGAAGGATTTTGCAAAAGTTACAAATTCCAGTTATAAGATAAATAAACACTAGGGATATAATGTACAACATGATAAATATAATTAACACTGCTGTATGTTATATATGAACATTGTCAAGAGGGTAAATCCTGAGTTCTCATCACAAGGAAAAATATTTTACTCTGTTTCTTTGATTTTGTATGTATATGAGATAATGGATGTTCACTAAACTTATTGTGATAATCATTTCAGGTTGTAAGTCAAATCATTATGATGTATACCTTAAACTTATACAGTACTGTATGTCAATTATATCTCAATAAAATTGGAAGAAAAAAATTTTTAAAAAGGAAGGATTTTGTGATCATGTTTTTCTGCCTATATGAATGCCGCTGAAGGTAATACTTCCTCTTGCTAGAATGTTTCTGAGTAAGTATGAACAAAGAGAATCTCTGGCCTAGAGAGACACTGAGCCTCTATGGGAGGGCCAAGGACAAAATCTGAAAGTGGACTCAGCTACTGTTAATATCATTCTAATTCCCTCAACTCGCTTGTAACATCTCCTCTAATGACTGCTGCTTATCCTCTAATGGCTACATGATAGAACTGTGGTCTAAATTTACAAAACATGTCGTGTTCTTGAAAAATTTCCCGCCATTAGTGAGTTCTTGAGCCTTCCCTCCTTGGCTTGCATTTGTGCCTTAAAAGATTTAATAAAAACTTGAGGGGGGTGGTCAAGGGCGCGCAGACACCCGGTCGCGGGCCGCCGGAACATGCTGAGTGGCTTGTGTGGCCAGCTCGCCTCAGCGCTGCGGGGGACACACGCAGAGCCGTCCGCCGGCGCCCAGAGGCATCTGCACGCGTTGGTGTCGCGGCCGTCCACAGACAAGAGCGAGAGGACGAGGAAACCGCTCCGCGCCTTCGACCCAGCGCTGCTGCTGTTCCTGGTGTGCCCGCTCTCCAAGAAGCCGCTGAGATGTGAAGCATCGACCAATGAATTGATTAACGAAGAGTTAGGAATAGCCTATCCAACTGTTGATGGGATTCATAATATGATACCACAGGCAGCTAGGATGACACATCAAAATAAGAAGCAAGAAGAAATGAAGGAGCCATAGGTCATACTTGAAAACAACAGCACAACTAAATTTTCTAAATTCCATCCACCTTTTAAAAAGCCAGAGTGGGGACTTCCCTGGTGGCACAGTGGTTGAGAATCCGCCTAACAATGCAGGGGACACGGGTTCGATCCCTGGTCCGGGATGATCCCAGATGCCACGGAGCAACTAGGCCCATGTGCCACAACTACTGCTTGTGCTCTAGAGGCCATGAGCCACAACTACTGAGCCCGTGAGCCACAACTGCTGAGCCCGTGTGCCGCAACTACTGAAGCCAGCGCCCCTAGATCCCGTGCTCTGCAACAAGAGAAGCCACCGCAATGAGAAGCCCGTGCACCGCAACGAAGAGTAGCCCCCGCTTGCCACAACTAGAGAAAGACTGCATGCAGCAACGAAATAGATAAAATAAATAAATCTATATAAAAAGAAAAAAGTCAGAGTGGTGTGTAAAAAGTGGAGCAAAAGAATGTTTCTGTCTCTTTCTACATTGACTGCCCTTATTCCATTGGTCTCTTTAGCAGGACTGTTATACTCGGCCTCTGTGGTGTGCTTTTACAGTCTGCTCTTGTTGATTACCATACCCATTTATGTGTTCTTCCACCTATGGACTTGGACGGGTATTAAACTCTTCAGGCATAATTAATACAACCAGAGCCAAGATGGTGTATCCTAAGGATATGCTTGAGTGTCTGTCCCTGAAAGCTCAACTACATGGAAATACTGGAAACCCACTTAGTTTGCAAGAAAGATGCTTTGCCTAGCTTCTGTCAGAGGTTTAGGACTATGGGAGGCTTAAGCTGCGGAGGCTTCTTTATTGTACTTTGGTTCTGCCCTATTTTTTGGTGGTTTTCATTTATATCTGGGGTATCAGAAAAAACATTTCAACAAAGTGTCTTGTTGGAAATTAATATCCCCGGCCATCATCTGATGACTTTATTTCTTATCCCATTCATAATTAAAAGTTACTAATTTGAAATTTTATACGTTTATTTTACATTCAAAGTCTTTGGTAAAGTCACATGTTAAGGATGACTGAAATAATTCCAGAGGAGCTCTGTTGAAGGAACTGTAGAGAAATGCATTTGAACTAATGTGGTATAAAACTGTAATAAAATGGAAATTTCTTGTATTTGCCAAAATTCTGAGTTTGTAAAATTACCTTCACTTCTTTGGCATCACATACTTACATTAATAATAATAAGATAAGGTATTGACATTTTCCATTAAAAAAAATCTTGACTAGTCAATCATCTGGGAGAGTAAAGAATTTGTGAGTTTCCTTTTTGTGTGGTGACCTCTGTATCTGTCTGTGATGGTTAATTTTATGTGCCAACCTGACTGGGCCTCAGTTTGTCCAGATATTTGGTCCAATGATATTGTGGGTGTGTCTGTGAGGGTATTTCTGGATGAATTAACGTTTGAATCAGTAGAGTGAGTAAAGCAGATTGTCCTCCCCGATATGGGTGAGCTTCACCCAATCAGTTGAAGGCCAAAGTAGAAAAAAAGGTTCAGTAAGGGAGAATGCACTCTCTCTGCCTGTCTTCAAGCTGGGACATTAATCATCTCCTGCCTTCAGATTTGGACTGGAACTTACACCATCATCTCTCCTGCCTCTCAGGCCTTTGAACTCAGACTAGGAGCATACCTTTGGCTCTTTTGGTCTTCAGCTTGCCAAATGCAGATCTTAGGACTTCTCAGCCTCCATAATCATGTGAGCCAATTCCTATACAGTAAATGCCTATCTATCTATCTATCTATCTATGTATCTATCATGTGTTTCTCTGGAGAATCCTGACTAATACTTATTTGGTACTGAGAATGATCCTAGAGGAACATGGTGTTAAGGATAGGTTTTCCTAAATTGGTTCTGGGTTTTTGGAACTGGCTGTCTAATCTAGTTAGATTTAAAGATGCTAATGACCCTATTTCAAGTAGTAAAGAGAACACCAAAGGTCTCTGGCATGATTGGGCAATAGAGATACCTGAAATATCTGCACTGGGTATGCCTAATTGACCACAAGCAGAAATCCATAGAACCTGTGTGGGAATGGATATTAAGGGTATGGGATCATGGTGGAAAGAACACAAAGCTGGATTGGGCCAAAATTATCGATGTCTGGCATATAATAGGCCCTTAGGAGGGTGAAGGATCTAGCTGTAATATATGCTACCCTGTTGGTCTCCAAAGTAAATCTGTGAATCTGCTTCATGGAGCCCGCATCCTCCTTTCCTCTCGCAGCTCATAAGCATCCTCTTCAAGCTGGAAGGAAATTTGAAAAGGACAGATAGAAGAAGTCTGTTCTTTATTCAGCAATGTAGGAGGATGAGGTGCTCAATAAGTTTTTTTTTCTTCTTCTTCCTTATATAATAATTTTAAAATATTCACTTTTTCCTTTCTTCTCTAGGCATTTCTTCTTCTTTAGCTATTTGTTCTCCCCCAATCCCTGTAAACACATACACACACACACACACACACACACACATTTTTAGGGTTCCCATAAGCCACAGATCAAGGCCAAGGTTCTAATCCTTTACTCTAAAGGTCATTACTAGGGTCATCCAGACTACATTAAGTCTCTTCTCTTATGGTCTCATATTTTAATTTATTCCTTCTATTTGATCAAAGCTTAAAGCAGCTCTCTTTATCCGCTTGTCCTTTATATCTTTTAAGGCCATTTCCCAAGCTGTAACACAAGAATGCAATCTTCCTTTTTAACACATGCCTCGTCTCCTATTTTTCCTGTTAGTTTTCCCAGCTGATCTCAGTGACCTGACAGCTTTTTCTAGCCCTATGCTGCACAGACATGGAATTTCTTCAATTATGTGTACGGTTCTGATGCAGGATTCAATACATTACTTGCCATTCTTACAATATCTTACTGTCTGTTTCTCTTTCAGCAAATGTTCATTCAGCCAAAGCCTATTGAAATCTGACAGGGTGTCAAGCATTGTGCCAGATGCTGTGAATAAAAAATGAATAAAACACTATTTCTGCCTAGGAGGAGCTCATAGTCTAGAAAGCAAAGGCAGCATGTAAACATGTATATTATAATGCATCGTGCTAAGTATCGCACACTGTGATGTGAAGAAAAATGAAACTTCCTCTGGGGGAGTTGATGAAAGAGCTCATAGGAAGTGACATTTCCATTAGTCTTGACACCTAAGTAGGAGTCTGCCAATCAGAAGACAGAGGTGAGAATGAGGGTAAGGGAAGAATAGGGCATCTGAGTAAAGGGAATCCAGTGTGCAGAGGCTCTGAAATAACTGAGGAACATTCTGCTGTATTCAGGGAGGTCTGATGGGTTAGGTGTGGATGGATGTGTGGTGCATTGAGTGGCAGGTATCAAACTGAGAGGGCCTGTGTGGAGAGGATTGAATTTTATTCTAGAGGCAAGAAAAGAGAGAGGAAATTCTATAAGCAGGGAAGTTTAACAATCAGATTTGTCTGTTACATGTCTATTGTCATTGACCTAATTACAGGGCTCCGGGTTTTGGAGTCTAAAAGGGGTGCACTCTGCTTGTTTAATTGGAGGTGCTCAGGGTGCCTTTCAATTGAGACCACTTGTGCTAATTCACTTTATTACTCCTACCCTGTCCTCCAAATGCTGTCTCTCTCTCCTTGGCCAGGGTTGGACAGATACTGACAGCCTTTGTCTCTTTGAACCCCATTTTTCTGTTTTGACACCTTCTTTCTTCAGTTACGCTGACCTAGTCTTCGAAAGTATTGCTGACGTTTTGGCCCATCCCACCTTATGCTCTTATCACTCGGGCACAGCCCACGGCAGTAGCCACACCCACTCAAGAAGTTGCCTGCTCAGGAAGTTTGTCTGCAGCAGTACGCCGTACTGACGGTAGCAGCGCGCAGGCGCAGTTCCCGGCTCCCGGCGGCGTGTTCCTCTTTTCCCGGGATCCCAGCGTCCCAGCAGGTGAACCCCGGCTATTCACAGTCAGCCTGCGGCTCCGGCTTGCGCTGTGCTCCGGTCCCTCGCTCCGCAGTCCCCCAGCTTCCGGGGCCGCTGCTCTGGCCCGCACGCCTCCGCCGGCGACAGACCCATGGCCGAGCGCGGGGAACTCGATCTGACAGGCGCCAAGCAGAACACCGGAGTGTGGCTGGTCAAGGTAAGGTTTGCGCGGCTCCCGCTTGCGCTCCTCCTTAAAGTAGTTTCAGTGACTTGAGACTGTCCCACCCCGTGCGCCTTTTAAAGTTCTTTACGGCCTTCTCATTAGAGCTTCGGTTAACTTGAGAGGCAGGACTCATTGTTATGCTCGTTTGCAGACGAGAAGATTAGTTAAGGGACGCCCAGTGTTTTTCAGCCAATTAAGAGCCCGAGCGTGCCTGGCATGGATCTCCTTTCCCCACGACCTGGTTTTTCTGGGGCCCTGTCTTGGTGTCCCCCAATGTGAGCGGTGCATTTAACCCCAAGCTGAAAATTTTCTGCATCTTCTCTTGGTGAAACTGATTTTAGTTATCAGTCTGTATAAGGAAGTTGAGTGTCTGCTTCCTGTTAAAATTTTCTCAGCCAGAAAGTAGAACTGGTCTCTGCGTACCCTTAAAGTATTCTTTTAGGTTGTTGGTTCTTATGCAGTTCTCAGGAGAGCTGAGAGCTCTGAACTCAGGAAAGGAGAGGCCGTGGACTGGAGTGTTCTTTTAGAGCATGACCTGGTCTCGTGAAACTGTCAGCAAACGTCTTTCCTTTTGTTTTGTTTTGTAAAGACAGCAATCTTGATTAGCCCTTAGTGAGCACAGTATTTGTGCTTTACTTTTTCATATTGGGGAGTGTTGTCTTTTAGGAGGGTTTTATAAGACATATGTAATGTTCAAAATGTGATTGTGACAGTATCCGAAACTCAAGTAAAATGTAGGGACCTTGGTTTGTTAGATTTTTAAAAACTTATATCACATGGCTGAGTTTTCATCAGTTAAATCTGAGAGGCCTGTCCTGTCTGCCTCTCTGAAGTAGCTCTCTTATGCTTATTTGCTAGCCGGTCGAACCTGTATTATATTCTTCAAAGCACTTGTCAGAGTCCAAAGTGATTCTGTGTTCAGTGTTGGTTACCTCCTTTCCCCAGCACACGCACAGTCACATTTCTCGAGACTAGGCTTCTTGCCTGTCACACCCCGATCTGTGTTTGGCACATGGTAATAGCTCAGATATGTGATGAATGAATGAATGAACTCTTATCCTTCATTGCTAGCCTTAGTCTCTGGTACTCATTTGACTTATCACGGCGTTATCAGTGTGATTTAAATAATGGAGTAGAGACTCCCCTGGTGGCGCAGTGGTTAAGAATCCGCCTGCCAATGCAGGGGACACTGCGGGTTTGAACCCTGGTTTGGGAAGATCCCACATGCCGCGGAGCAGCTAAGCCCCCTGCGTGCGCCACAACTACTGAGCCTGCGTTCTAGGGCCCGCGAGCCACAACTGCTGAAGCCCGCGCGCCTAGAGCCCACGCTCCGCAACAAGAGAAGCCACCGCATTGAGAAGCCCGCGCACCGCAACGAAGAGTAGCCCCCGCTCACCGCAACTAGAGAAAGCCCGTGTGCAGCAACATCTCTCTCCTCCTGCGTGCTAAATGGAGGGGAATCATTAGGGAGGAGAGCTCCTTTACAGACTGAAAGAGCTTGAAAAGATGGTGATGCTTGAGATGATGTGTTTGTGCTTGGAGCACAGTAAATGCTCAAGAAAGGTTGTTTGCCTTACAGAGAGGTTTGGATGGGTGGACAGAGTCCACCATAGTATCTCCGTAGTATACCATGGAGAGTGGAACTGAAATGCAGGAGTGAAAATGCACAGTAACATGCTGTATCCTGGAAATCAGAGAGGAGATTATTATGCCTCGAGTAGAGGCTTGGGACTGATCCTGTCACATTGTGAAATGGGGATGTTTTAACTTTAGTCTACAAGAAGTGAGGAAACTTTTGGAGGTTTTTGAGTAAGGCAGGGATGCAAATGATTCTTTTAGGGGGAAAAAAAACCTTGAGGGGAAGATAACAAAATTAGAGTCAAAATTAGAAAATTATCACAGGATCATAGGCGTTGATAGTGAATTCTGAGGAGTTAGGGAAACTTTTTCAGCAAAAGTTGTCAGGATGTTGTGACTGACTAAATGAGGATGTGAAAGAAAACAATGAATCTAAAGTTAAGAAATTTTAGTGTTCTTTCATATATGGCCATTTGAATACATTTTATCACTTTAAAAACTTACCTCAGACTAAGGATTTGTTCTGTTTTATAAAGGTAGTTATAATGTTTCAATTATTTATTGTTTGCTGTATCATTGTTTCCTTACATCAATTTGGCCTGTAGTATTTCTTCTTTTTCTAACCTTATGTATCAAAGAAAAGTAACAGGCTTGCAAATACTACATCTTTCCAGAGTGTGAAAGGACTTTTTTTTTGCCAGTTCTTGTCCTCTGACAACCTTATCTCTTAAAGAGGATGAGAATTGCTATCAAATACTTTCTGTTCTAGAATCCATTCATGTTCCCTCTTTGTTTGATAACTTTTATTTCTGCTTTAGTTAAAGGAATGCTAGTAGGCAGTGAGGTTTGATTTGCACACCTGTCAGATAGTTTTAATTTGTTTCATTTGCGCTGGGATTAGCATCCAGTATGATTTTCATGCCCATATCCTAAGCATATTTGGATTTTTATCTCTGAATTATAGGAATAAGTTATATGAGAGCTTCAAGTTGTAATGGTTAATTTCATTTTCAGCTTGCTTTGTGTGATATTAAAATATAATATGTTGTTTATAGAGTTTGTTTTCATTCTTACCCAATTAGAATTTGTGAATAGAACTACATACGACTTTAAATCTTTTCAGTACACGTTAATATTTCTTATAAATAACTCCTTGAGTTCTGATCTTTGAGGATCATTTGTTGTAAAATACATGAGTTTCTTCCTAGAGTGTTGCAAGTTCATGGGCCATTTTGTTCATATTTTATTAATTCCATCACTAGACAGGTATAGAAAAGGATAAATACAAGTAAGGGTTATACATACAAGATCTCTGAGAGGTTTTTTTTTTTTTTTTGCGGTACGGGTACGCGGGCCTCTCACTGTTGTGGCCTCTCCCGTTGCGGAGCACAGGCTCAGCGGCCATGGCTCACGGGCCCAGTCACTCCACGGCACGTGGGATCTTCCCGGACCGGGGCACGAACCCGCGTCCCCTGCATCGGCAGGTGGACTCTCAACCACTGCGCCACCAGGGAAGCCCTCTGAGAGTTTTAAGTAGGAAAAAAGTTGTCAGGTGGGAACAGGGAAGACTTTGGGGAAGGTGACATTTAAGAAGAGCCTATGGAGTTGATTAGTTAGAAAAGACTTCCCAGCAGGGCTGGTGAGTGTGTTCAGGAAAAGGCAAATATAGTGGAAGATTGTGTACCAGAATATCCACTATCTGTAACTGTTCTGGCCTAATGAAATGCCATTTCTGGAGTTTTGAATATCTTAAATCTACAAGAGAATGATCTAAATAAGTTTTGATAGATAATAGACATGATTGGATTTAACTTCACAGTAGATGCCACCTGCTAAGAAACATAAACAGCCGCCGTTTTTACCTGGTCAGGGAGCTAGTCCCTTGTAGTTTGCATTGCCCTATTTCTGTTGCTTAGTCTATGCCACTGTTAGGTTGCCAGCTGGTCACACTACTACTACACACCCGGTATGAAATCAGGATCTAAAAATGATATTTAAAAAAATTTTAGCATAGTTCTTCTGTTTGGCTTCCAATATTTATTTAAAATTTATTTATTTATTTTTGTCTGCATTGGGTCTTCGTTGCCGCACGCAGGCTTTTCTCTAGTTGCGGCAAGTGAGGGCTACTCTTCATTGCGGGGCGAGGGCTTCTCATTGCGGTGTTTTCTCTTGTTGTGGAGCACGGGCTCTAGGCATGTGGGCTTCAGTAGTTGTGGCACGTGGGCTCAGTAGTTGTGGCTCATTGGCTCTAGAGCACAGGCTCAGTAGTTGTGGCGCACGGGCTTTGTTCCTCCGCGGCACGTGGGATCTTCCCGGACCAGGGCTCGAACCCGTGTCCCCTGCATTGGCAGGTGGATTCTCAACCACTGCGCCACCAGGGAAACCCAGCTTCCAATATTTAGACTTCTGGAAAAAAATCATCTTATCTAGTTATGATTGGCAGGAGGGTAGGGTACCTGATGGGGAAGAGGGGGAGATAAAGTTGGCAGGGTTTTTAGGAGTGTTGGGGTTTTTGTAAGTAATGAATATCATACTGGAGCTTGAATTATAAGAAATGCTATCTTGTGAGGGAAATGGACAGGTGGAGGTATTGACAAGCGCTGCGATGGGTCCAACCAACAGCTCCCTAGCCAGCAAAAAGGTGTGTTTCAAGCCCCATCAGCCTTCCTCTTATAAGCATTTTGATTGATACTTGTTGGAGGAGAGGATCAGGACAAGAGAGATGGACACCATCCCCTGTGAATATTGGGTCCTCCATTCAACAACTCAGATGCCACCAAGCTCAACTTTTATTTTTTCACAGACAGTTAAACAGTTGGACATTGGCAGCCAGAGAGAAAGCTGTGTACCAGGGAGAGATGAAACCGGAATGGGTGATACCTCGAAGTCTTGCAGGAGAAAAAGGAACTTAGATTTATAATGTACCAAGTATTTTACACAGCAAACCTGTGAAGTAGGTACTAATTATATTTTTCAGATGATAAAATTGAGGCTTAGGGAGGTTAATTATCTTGCCCAAGCATGGAACAGTAATTCAAATTTAGGT
The DNA here is from genome assembly GCF_008692025.1 of Phocoena sinus. NCBI lineage: Eukaryota > Metazoa > Chordata > Mammalia > Artiodactyla > Phocoenidae > Phocoena > Phocoena sinus. The sequence continues at coordinate 21,763,951 of NC_045780.1, read as the reverse complement.
CTGTTTGGCTACAAAGCTTATGCCAGGAATAGGAAATGTCTTTTTTTCCCCTTGGTTCCCTTTAATGAATCATCTCCCTGGAGACCAGAGGTGAGGTGGGGGACTTTGTGTTTTTTTTGTTTTGTTTTGTTTTTTGTTTTTTTACGGTACACGGGCCTCTCACTGTGGTGGCCCCTCCCGCTGCGGAGCACAGGCTCCGGACACACAGGCTCAGCAGCCATGGCTCACGGGCCCAGCCGCTCCGTGGCATGTGGGATCCTCCCGGGCCGGGGCACGAACCCATGTCCCCTGCATCTGCAGGCGGACTCTCAACCACGGCGCCACCAGGGAAGCCCTGGGACTGTTTTTATGGCCTTGGGTCTTGTCAGCTCCATATGTTGACCTTCAAGTAAACGTGTGAGTAGAAGCTGCCTGTCATAGGTTGGGTTCCCAGGGAAGCTGGTTCTGAGGAGAAGGTTAGCATGCAGAGGTTTGTTATGGAGTGCTCCTGGGGTCATCACCTGTGGAAGGAAAAGGACTTACGCAGGATTGGGCACAGGGTGGTTTGCCCCAGGAACAGTGGGCGATCGTGGCCAAAGGGCCTGTCTTCAGTGGAGGCAATTCCACAGAGAGCTAACAGCTGAGGGCTCTCTGTGGTCACTCCCAGCAGCTAGGGGAATAAGGCCTTCAATCCTAAACGAGGAAAAGGGTGTCACATCACTGTCTAATACAGTGTCCAATACTCTGGGAGAAACAGGGCTTTGGAGACTAGTAGTTGGGGAACTAGATATTTGATGACGCAAAGTTGGCAAACAAGCTTAGGGGAGTAACTACTGTATATATCCCCTTAGCACCTTGGATTCAAAGGCACTGTTGACCTTAAAATTGACCTGTAGCTTGAGCGAGCGGATTGATTCATCCAACAAGCTTTCCGTGATCACCAGTCATTGTTCTGGGCTCTGAGTGTGTTATGGTGAGCAAGAACAGACAGGCCTGGGCTCTGTAAACCCGGATCTGTAGTCTGTGCTGGAGAGAGACATCAGTCAAGTCCTAATGAAGGCGGTTCCAGACAGATGAGGGCACTGAAGCAAGGAGTACTGTTGTGTGAGTGTGAATAGCAAAGGAACTTGACTTAGTCTGGGAGGTCAAGGGAGTTTCCCTGAGGAAATAATGCTTAAGTGAGTCATTTTCTGGTCTTGGGAAATCTGAGAAAACATCCCTGTACTCATTATCTTGTCTTCATCTCATTTTCTTTAATGAATGTGTAGACAGTGGAAACAACACAGATATCTCACAAGTGACATGTTGACAAGAGTGTTTTGTGGAAATTTACTAAGAATAGAATTCAGGTGTTCTCATCCAGAAACAAAGGTAATTATGTGAGGAGACGATATGTTAATTAGCTTGACTAGCGTAATCATTTCACTGCATATATCAAATCATCATGTTGTACACCTTAAAAATAAAATATAATGTTTTAATTAAAAATAGCAGCTGTCCAGGGGCTTCCCTGGAGGCGCAGTGGATAAGAATCTGTCTACCACTGCAGGGGACATGGGTTCCATCCTTGGTCTGGGAAGATCCCACATGCCACGGAGCAACTAAGCCCGGACACCACAACTACTGAGCCTGCGCTCTAGAACCTATGCGCCACAACTACTGACCATGAGCCTAGGGCAACAAGAGAAGCCTGTACACCGCAACAGAGAGTAGCCCCCGCTCGCCACAACTAGAGAAAGCCTGCGTGCAGCAATGAAGACCCAACGCAGCCAAAAATAAATAAAATTAAATCTTAAAAATAAAATTAAAATAACAATAAAAATATCAGCTGTCCAAAAAAAGTATTTTGGAGCCTTGGAACCATATATACCGTTATTTTTCCTTTTCCTTCTACCTCTTTTTTCACAACTTAATGGGCTGGGACTTCTGGGAAGCCCATTTCCGTAAGCTCTTGGTGTAGAAAGTTATATATGATTGACATAGTATCCTCATTGTATTCTGTTTTTCATTACAAGGGTATAGTATTTTGGCAGCCTTTTGAATTAAATAAACTGGTAGGCTTACCTGGGAACTTCCTTTTTTCTTTTTTTTTTTTGGCCACATTGCACGCAGCATGCCAGATCTTAGTTCCTCGACCAGGGACTGAACCTGCGCCCCCTGCAGTTGGAAGCGCAGAGTCTTAACCGCTGGACCACCAGGGAAGTTCCGTGGGAACTTACAGTTTTATTATAACAATGATGACAATGCAGTATGAGTTCCAAACTTGTTTTTATCAATTAACTTCTGGGACGTAATCTTTGTTTTAGTTGGCAATTGCTTGTATTAGATACAATTATTGTACTGGATTTGATTCTTAAATTTGTTTTAGTGTATGATATATACTTACTTCACTTAGAACTATTGTCTTGTTGTTTGGTGGCCTAAATTGTAGTCTCCAGCAGTTTGATCATAGAATCTTCTGACCTGGTTAATGTATTGAAGAACAGTGGTCTCATCAAGAGCTCCAGAACATTCTTTTTTTTTTTAATTAATTAATTTATTTATTTTTGGCTGTGTTGGGTCTCCGTTGCTGCACACAGGCCTTCTCTAGTTGTGGCGAGCGGGGGCTACTCTTCGTTGTGGTGCGCAGGCTTCTCACTGCGGTGGCTTCTCTTGTTGTGGAGCACAGGCTCTAGTCATGCGGGCTTCAGTAGTTGTGGCTCACAGGCTCTAGAGTGCAGGCTCAGTAGTTGTGGCATGCGGGCTCAATAGTTGTGGCTCATGGGCTCTAGAGCACAGGCTCAGTAGTTGTGGCGCACGGGCTTAGTTGCTCCGTGGCATGTGGGATCTTCCTGGACCAGGGATCGAACCCATGTCCCCTGCATTGGCGGGCGAATTCTTAACCACTGCACCACCAGGGAAGCCTCAAGAGCTCCAGAACATTCTTGTCTTCCCTTTATCTTAATAACATTTCAGGGAACCAGCAATGAGGGGACAGTGGCAGGTTGGAAAATGCTCCACTCTACTATTGGTGTTTTCCTCTCTTCCCCCATATTTTAAGGTAGATCTCTGAAATAAGGTTTCCCTTTGAGAATGCAGTGAGAGTTATTAAAATTAAATTCTGTATCCTGGATTTATCCTAATAACACCATCATTTTCATTACACTAACATTTCTTCAACAATATCCAGTCATTAAAATAATAACTCTGTTCCTACTGTGTGCCAGGCTATTCTAGATGCTAGGGATGTGGCAGTAAACAAAACACACAAAATATCTACCTCGTGCAGATTGCATTCTAATGGGGAGGGAGAATGGACAATAAACAGATATGTATATAGCAGGTGATTAGTGCTCTGAAGAAAAACAAATCAGGGTAAAAGGTGTAGAAGGTAGCTGGGGATGCTATTTTAATGGCGTGGGGAAGGGCCTCACTGATAAGGTGGGCCTTGAGCAGAGACCTGAAGGAAGTTATGGGGATGCCCTTCAGATATCTGGAGGAAGAGCATTCCAGACAGAAGTAACAACGAATCAAAGGCCCTCGGATGGGATGGTGTTGGGAACGTTCACAAATCTGTGTGATTAGAGTCGAGTGAAGGCAGTAGGAGGGTCATGAATCCATAGATCCATGAGGCCATGGATTGCAGAGGGCTGAATCATCTAAGACATTATAGAGGATTTTTACAATGAGTGACATGGGAAGCGAGTAGCCATAGAGAGGCAGCTTGGCATGCTGACGGTGGAGCTAGACTGCCTAGGTTAGAATCCTGGCTTCCCACCGCTAGTAACTGTGAGACTTTGGACAAATGATAACTTTTTGGTGCCTTAGTTTCTTCATCTGCAAAATGGAATAATAATAGAGTTGTTATGAGGATTAAGTGAAGTAAAATTCTAAAGTGCTTAGAAAAGTACCCGGCACATGTTAAGCACTACGTAGATGTCTGTTAAATAAATTGAAAGGCTTTGAGCAGGACAGGATCATGTGACTTTGGTTTTAATATGGTCACTCTGGCTGCTGTACTGAGGCTAAAGTGTGCATGGACAAGAGTGGAAGCAAGGGAATCAGCAGGCTCTTACAGTAAGAGATGGCTGTTACAAGAGATGATGGTGACTTGGATTAGGCTGGTAACCCTGGAATTGGTGAGAAGGACATGGAGTCCGGATGTAATTTGAAGGTGTTGCTGACAGGCTATGTTAGTTAATTGGATGTGGAATGTGAGAAAAAAGGAGCCATTCAGGGTAACTCCACTTTCAGACTGAGTGCCTGGAAGGACGGAGTCGACTTTTACTGAGATAGGAAAATTGCAGGAGGAACAGGTTTATGAGGGAGAAATAAGAGTTCTGGTGTGGATATTTTGAGTTTGAAATGTCTAGTGAATATTCAGATGGAGAGTTTGAGTAGGCAGTTGGATATATAAGTTGGGATTTGGAGGGGAGAGCTATAAATTTGGGAGTTGTCAATATACAGAGGGTATTTAAAGTCAAGAGATTGGATGAGATTACATAAGATTGAGTGTGGATAGAGAAGAGGAAAGGTCTGAGGACTGAAATCAGGGCCCTCTGAGGTTAAGAGGTCAGGAAGATGAGAATCTAGATGTGTGGAGACCAAAAAAGGAGAGTCTAGAGAAGTAGGAGGAAAATGCAGAGAGATTGGAGTGACGTGAAGCCAAGTAAAGAAAGTGTTTGAAGGAGGAAACAGTAAGTTCTCAAGTATTGTTGATAGGTCTGCAAGACGAGGACTAAACATTGGCTTGGCGATATGGCGAGCTTTTGTAACCATGGGAACCAGTTTCAGCAGAGTAGTAGCGGGGAAGCCTGTTTAGAGCAGAACAAAGTGGCAGAGGAGGAACTGTAGGCAGCCAGCAGAGATGGCTCTTCCAAGAGCTTTGCTGTAGAGAGGCAGAGAGACGGGACAGTGGCTGGAAAGAACTTTAGAGCCTGCCCTTACCAGGTGTGTGATCATGAATTACTTTGCTAACCTCCCTGTGCCTCAGTTTCCTCATTTGTAAAATGGAGACAATAAAAGGATTGTGTGAGAGTTAAATGGTTAATATATTTAAAACATTTAAAAGAGTGCTTGTCACTTAATGTGTTAGTTATCTATTGCTATATAACATTATCACCACAGGCTTAAAATAGTGTGCATTTATTATTTCATAGTTTCTGTGGATCAGGAGTCCTGGTGTGGCTTACCTGGGTCCTCTGCTTCAGAGTCTCTCACAGGATGCAGTCCGGGTGTCAGCCAGGGCTGGACTCTCAGCTGAAGCTGTGCCTGTGGAAAGATTGTTTCCAAGGTTCCGTGGCTGGCAGAATTCAGTTCCTCTAAGGTTGTGGGACCGAGGGCCTAAATTCCTAGTTGACTGTTGGCTGGAGCCTGCCCTTAGTTTCCTGCCACATGGGCTTCGAAGCAAGACAGAGATCACAATCTGATGTAACCTAATCACAGAAGTAACATCCCATCCATCACCTTTGCCATATTGCATTGACCAGAAGGAGGTCACAGGTCCTATTCTCACCCAGGGAGAGGCAGTTACCCAAGGGTGCGAATATCAGGAGGTGGGGATCATTGGGGGCCATCTTAGAGTCTTCTGCCACATTTAGTAAGCGCTCTGAGTGTTAGCTCCCACCATCATCATTGTTACTGCAATGGGGGAATGATTACGTAAAGGGAGTGGAGGAAAGGGTAAAATTGAAAGAAAGATGTCCTTGATTAGACTACAGGGAAAAATTCAGTGCACACCTGGAGGGATTGGCCATACATAGTTCACCTGTTAAAAGGGGAAAGCAGAGTAAAAGCCCCACCTGTGGCTAAGCGGTAGATTGATTGATTGACTGACTGATTGATTTTTTGGCCAAGCAGTATGGCATGCAGGATCTTAGTTCTCAAGGCATGTGGGGTCGAACCCGCGCCCCCTGCAGTGGAATCTCAGAGACTTAACCACTGGACTGCCAGGGAAGTCCTAAGTGGTAGATTTGGAAGTATCCTTTTGATTGTTCGTCTTTCCTCAGTGGAAGAGGAAGGAGGAAGTGTTACATATTTGAGGAGTGAAGAGAACGTGTGACCTGTCTGCAGTGGCTTTCCCACTGCAGGTGAGAATTGACCAGGGAGGTCGAGAAATTGCCTGGCACGTTGAAGGGCTTACTTGATGTTAGTAGCCGTGTATTTCAAGGGAGACCGTTGAGCATGATTGTTTTTCTTCAGCTGCTCAGGTGCAAGTGTAGAGGAAGAATAGAGCACGATCAAATAAAACAATAAATAGATAAATTCATAAAATAAGTAGTAGTATAGCTTGGCTTTAATCCGGATGAGGTTCTGCCAGGCCAGTATGATGGAGGGAGTTAGGGGCAAGAGAATGGTTATAATGATGGGTTGTGAAATGTAGCTCCATTAAAGAGAGGCGTGAGGACATAAGCAGACAGGGACAGTGTACAGATGTAGAGTCTATGATTTGAGGGATGGAAGAATTGTTGGAGTCGAAGTACTGAGGAAAGGGCCAGGAAGTTAGGAGGTGGTGGTCAGAATTGTTCCTTGAAATACAGTTTGCGGAGAGGGGTACTGTTACTGATAATGAGAAAGTTTTACAGTATGTAAATGTAGGGCTCATTTGAATCAGTAACTTGGAATATGATGAAGAAAAGCCACCATCTTTCCCCTAAAGACTTTGTTAGGGAATACAGCTTGTGATCTCTTGGTAGAGTAGGCTGCTATCTGTAGAACATAATTTTCTCTTTGTGTTAGAGTAATTGACAAGAAGGTTACCTGGGGCTAAAAATCAAAGACAAGCAAGAAGCAAAGGCTCACTTGTTAGGCATTATTTCAAGATTGAGGCCATGAGGGAATAATTTACATAGTTCAAGGATTCAGGGTTTTATTTGATGTTGTAACAGGATCTTTTACATACTCTTATTTAGTTGTATAACAAAGAGAGCATCTGACCGATCTGGAGGCCTCTCGCGGCTGTTACTAGCTAACCATGTTATTTCAACCCCCTGAGCCTGGGTTTTCTTATCTATAGAATGAGGAGAGCGGAAGCAGTTTTGCAGGGTGATTGGGAGGATTAAATGGCATAGTGGGTATAACATGTGTAGCCCTGTACCTGACACTGTTGGCTCCCTTCCCCTTCATCTTTTCTAGCATATTGTCTGACACAGTAGTTGTTCAGTACATTTCAGTGTAAAGAATGAACAAATACCATTAGGATCTTCTTTCATTCTTGAATTTTTACTATATCCAGAGCACTGCTATTTGTTTGACTAATGGTCAAGTGGTTCTTTTTGCAAAAGAAATTGTGCTAGATAGAATTTTTTTTTTCCTTTCCAGCCTTGGAAGGTCTCTCTGACTCAGTTACACATTCATGTTCATGTTGTCATTCCAGGATTACTGTGGGAAATAATAATGACACCTGACACTCACTGAGTGCTTGTTTGTGTGAGGCATTATGCTTCATACTTTACATGTACATATAAAGTATGAAGCATGCCTTAAAAGTATGTACTGATTCCCGAGTTCAAACTACTTGTTAGAAGAAATGAGATAAGGTCCATAGTAGACATTCAGCATATATTCCCTTAATCTTTTTGAGAATTAAAACCCTTCTGATTACATATATCTAATTTCAGACACAACACAGTTAAGAACATAGATGCTGGAACCACACTGCCTGGATTTGAATCCTGGCTCCTCATTTGCTAATTATATACCCTTGGCTAAATTTTATAGTCCCTGGGTGCTCCAAATTCATAATCTGGAAAATGGGGATATTCCCTGGTGGTGCAGTGGTTAGGAATCCACCTGCCAATGCAGGGGACACGGGTTCGAGCCCTGGTTTGGGAAGATTCCACATGCCATGGAGCAGCTAAGCCTGTGCGCCACAATGACTGAGCCTGTGCTCTAGAGCTCACAAGCCACAACTACTGAGCCTGCGTGCCACAACTACTGAAACCAGCACGCTTAGAGCCTGTGCTCTGCAACAAGAAGCCACTGTAATGAGAAGCCCGTGCACTGCAAAGAAGAGTAGCCCCCGCTCACCGCAACTAGAGAAAGCCCACATGCAGCAACGAAGACCCAACGCAGCCAAAAATAAAATTAATTAATTGATTTTTAAAAAAGTTCCCTGTAGAGACGTGAGGTATAAATGTATAAAAAGTGCATATAAGTGTCAGGAAAGTACTATTATATAACTGTTAGCTGTTATATTGAATAATTTCTTTTATTTCAGCAGATCCTTCCATCATATTGGTCAGTTATAATCTTAGACATAATAAATACATGTAAAATATATAAAAATATAAAATATGACTTTTGAATCATCTTAAGCTCAGTAGTGTCTCTAAATAATATCATGTCAGGTGGCGCCCTGGTGGCGCAGTGGTAGAGAGTCCGTCTGCCGATGCAGGGGACACAGGTTCGTGCCCCGGTCCTGGAGGATCCCACATGCCGCGGAGCGGCTGGGCCCGTGAGCCATGGCCGCTGAGCCTGCGCGTCCGGAGCCTGTGCTCCGCAACGGGAGAGGCCACAGCAGTGAGAGGCCCGCGTACCACACACACACACACACACACACACACACACACACACACACACTAATAATAATAATAATAATAATAATAATAATATCATGTCAGAATGTTATGCTCCTCCAAGAAGCCTCTTCTGGTAGCCTTTCTCATCTCTGAACTTTTATTGGACTTATCTGGGAACATAAGTTAGCACTTCATTATTGTTAAGTTATATGGCCAGTTTTAGTTTTGTGTCATCACCTCAACTGACTTTAAACACTTTGAGAGCTAAAATCATTTCTTACATATCTTAGTACCTCTTTAGTGCAAAACATATAATGAGAGCTTGCTACTTAATTAGCAATTATTACAGACAGAAAGTATATATAGAAACCATATATCACTTTATGTTTAAAAAGATTTGTTAGCATCTAAAACATAGTCTAATAGTGTCTTATTTTGTTTTAGGTTCCTAAATATTTGTCACAGCAATGGACTAAAGCCCCTGGAAGAGGTGAAGTTGGGAAACTGCGGATTGCCAAGTAAGTTATTTATGAATTTTTGACATTTTATAAAACTTTTTTGAATTTTTTTGTACAAGTGCTTTTAAATGTAATTAGAGTTCTTTTTCAAACAGAGAATTTACCTGAAAAATAAGAAGTAATGAGCATGCCAAGGCTTGTCAAGAGATGATTAGGTGCCCTGTAAGGATTCGTGTGTACACACACACACACACACACACACACACACACACACACATTCCTCTAATGAAAGGTGTAAATATCAAGTAAAATTTATTGGTAAAGCCTATTGGCAGTGAAGTAGCAGAGTATGTAGTTCCCTCATCCATCTGTCCGCTCCGCATCTTTGAGGAGGTATGCTTGAGTTGGGCATAACTGGATGCACCAAGTTAAGGACTTCAGGAGAAGGATTTTGCCATTGTGCCACCATACCTATTTATAGAGGCTTTGGAAGAGGGTGGGGAACACCTAGTAAACAATCTAAGAGTATTGTTTCCTGGTTGAGAAAATAACCTTGTTTGAAAAGGAAGCCTCCATAGCTCAGCTGGTGTCAGCCATAGGCCTTGTGTTCCCCTCTTACTGTCCATTCATTCTTAATCCAGCTCTAATCAGATTTCCATGCCCACTACTCTATTCAAATGGCTCTTGTATACCACCAATATCCACCTCTTTATCACTGAGTTTTTGTTTCGTAACAAACCACCCCAAAGTTTAGTGGCTTAGAACAAAACCATTTTATTAGCTTATAATTCTATGGGGCCGTTCTAGACAGTTCTGGTTGAGGCTGACCTGGCTGGTCTTCCTGGCTAGAATGGCCTCATTTATGTGTCCGGTGGTTGGCTTGCTGTCAGCTGGGGCAGTTGCCACGTGTTTTTCATCTCCAGCGTGCTTCTTCACACGGTGGTGAAAGAGTTCCTAGTAGCAAGAGAGAGGGAAGCCCCACTACACAAGTGCTTTGCAAGCTGTGCTTGCATCGTGTTTGCCAAATGTAAATGTAACTTGCAGTAGACTCTACCTCTTAATGGGATTTGAGGCAAATAATTTGTAGTCCTAAAATTTTTTTTTTTTTTTACAATCTACCACATCCACATTCTTTTTTTTTTTAAGTTTTTAAAAAAATTTATTTTTGGCTGTGTTGAGTCTTCATTGCTGTGCGTGGGCTTTCTCTAGTTGCGGAGAGCAGGGGCTACTCTTCGCTGTGGTGCGCAGGCTTCTCATTGCATTGGCTTCTCTTGCTGTGGAGCATGGGCTCTAGGCGCGCGGGCTTCAGTAGTTGTGGCACGTGGGCTCAGTAGTTGTGGCACTCGGACTGTAGAGCGCAGACTCCGTAGTTGTGGCACACGGGCTTAGTTGCTCTGCGGCATGTGGGACCTTCCCAGACCAGGGCTCAAACCCGTGTTCCCTGCGTTGGCAGGCGGATTCTTAACCCCTGCGTCACCAGGGAAGCCCCTACCACATCCACATTGTTAAATCTAAGAGTCAACTAGCAGCTCTTCTCAATTGACATTCAACAGAATTTGACATAGTTGATCACTTCTACCCTCAAACCCTTTTTTTTCACCTCACTTCTGAGACATCACTCTCTCGCTGGCTCCTTCTCATCTTCTCAATTTCTAAATGTTATTTGGACACCTTCTGGGTTTTGTTCTTTGGAGGAGCAATCCTGTGTTCTTGGATGATGTCATGTCTTTAAAGTAAGAAGGTTTGATACTTTCATGGTTTATGCCCTAAATATCAATATTTTTGTTCTTTATCTTACTTGCATTTGTTTCAGACAGATCTTTTAATTCTTCCTTTTGTTTTCACAAGATAATTATTGGAAATGGGCATGATTTTATATCCAAAGTTCTAATGTTAGGTAGAGAGAAGTAACGTCTTCTTTTCTTAAGAAACAGCTACATGTTTCATAGCAGAACTGGGCTTAAATTCAGTCCTTTGAGTGGTAAGGAAACTCCAACAGGTTCCAGTGCCAGCTCTGTCACTTACTATCAGTGAGACTTTGGACAGATACTTAATCTTCTGAGTTTAGATTCGCTACCTTTCCCTACCATGAATATTGCATTCCTGAAAACCTCTGTGTGAAGAAAATACCTAGTTGAGGAATGTAAAATCTTTTGGTGTGGGGAGGAGGGAGCTGGTATGGGAAACAGAGTTAAAGGAGCCAAGCTCTAGGGAAACCTATGTAAGCGCTAAGTACTGCTTTCATCCCTAAGGTAAATATTAAAGATAGCATGCTAAATAAACAGTAGTGGGTGTGCTGTGATCACCTTTTCTTGATCACCCTTTGTTTGGAAGAAAATTTCAAGCTTGTCCTTAGTTTAAAGCAGATGTTTTACATAGTTACATCTAATATGCATAGGGAGGCCGTATCCCTAGGTCGTGACCCGTTTACATGTTTTACAGCGCTGGTTTACATATTTTTCCTGTGTAATTATTAATAGTGTCCCCTCTTTCACTCTCCAGAGTGTCCTGGTTTTGGCAATAAACTGTATGTTTGCCCTTAATATTAACAGATGTGTGTATGTGTATTTTATATGTAAATTAAAAATCTAGCAGATTTTCTACCTAACATGAAATATAATCTTGCCGTGTAGAAGAGCTAGATGCTTTTAATGGTGGGAACAGATTTTTAGTAGTTGGTATCCTAAGATTGCTATGGAAATGCTTGAAAACAGCTTGTTCTAGAGTAGGTCTACTGGCTATCTTATTTATGTTTCTAATTTACTTAGTTTTCATTCTTCTTACTGATTACCAGATTAGAGCAAGGAGTGGCTTAGCAGTGCCTGTGACTAAGCTATCAATACTTTAATTTCAGCTAAATATGACTCATCAAGGTTTTGTGGCTATAAACAGAAGGCTCCATTAATAGATGATTGTTGTTTAGGATGAAGTGGGATGATAACCCCACTCTTCTTTGCCAGTGAGCTTCCAGAGCAAACAGTGTGTTCAGTTTTTAGTGCTACACTTAGAGACGTGGACAGATAAGTTCATTCAGGGGAGTGAGACTAGGACAATGAGAAAACTAAAATCAATTTCCTGTGAGGAACGTTTGAAGGCACGATGGCTGTTTAATAAGAGACGACTTAGGGCAAACCAGTGAAACTGTCTTCAGATATTTTTAAAAACTAGAAGATGTATGATCAACTATTGATCCTTAGAGGCACATTAACCATTTGGTGGGTTATCTGTGTGGTTGAAAAAACGTATATTTGGGTAAAAAATGAAAAATACCTAAGGTTTTAAAAAAGCAGTGTGGTATACCGATAATGAGTATGGACTCAGGAGTCAGTCAGCTCTGGGCTTTATCCGGGCCTTGTCATTTCCCAGCTTTGTGACTTCGGGGAAGTTGCTTATCACCCTCTCTGTTTCCTCATCTGTGAAAAGGAGATGGTATTAATACCTCATAGGTTAAGTGCATGTAAAATACTCCGTAAGTGTTCACCTGCTGTCATGCCCCACATACCACAGAGTACAGGCAGTAGAGCCTGCATCGTGTCTGGCACCTCCCCTCCCCGTCAGCTCTCCCAGAGTTAAGCAGCAGCACCAGCTTGCTGTGCAGTAGGCCAGAAGCTAGGGAGAAATACATGGTGTGTACGCTGATTCCAGCAGAGACAGGCACTGTGGAGTAAAGGAGTCAAGAGAGGCAGAGGGGAGGGGAACACGTGCTGCTGGGAACGCAGCTCTACCCAAATTTGGTTCTTGTAATACCTGAAAAAAGGAGAGTCCAGAATAAGATGAGAGTAACAGCTTCTTTTAACAGTTGGTAACATTTGGGCCATTTTCGTCAAGCAATTCATGCCATGTCCCTAAATCACTGTACTTGGGCTATTCTTATACCTTTGGACATCTGATGTGTACTGCATTTTAATTGGTTTATAGTTTTGCTTTAGTTTGTTTAATTTTAAAACCAGCCTTTCTACATTACCACCCTGCCTCAGCAAACTTCAGTTTTCAAAATGTTTGATATATGTCCTATTTTACTGACAGTCATACAGTTTGTGCTAATACAGCTTCTTTCAGAGACGTTTAATTTCTTGTTTTATTTCTAAACACACTTAACTTCCAAGGTCATATCGGAGCCCACTAATAATAGAAAATATGCAAATAAAAAACATCAGTGAGATAATTTTTTGTTATAAAAATTGACTAAGTTTAGAACAGTGTTATACTGTTGATAGGAGTTTAAATCAGTACAAACTTTCTGAAGGGCAGTGTGGCAAAACATATATGTATATCAATGCACATATATATACACACACATATACGTATATAATACACACACATATGTACAGATACACATTGCTGATCAAAACAAAGTAGAATAGTAATCCCACTGTTTCCTCTGCCGGTTAGTTCACAGTGCAAGCATTATGTTCAGGTCTTGGTGCTGCCCTTACAGAAAGACGCTGAGAGACTCAATTTATCATCATTTATTCTGATGTTCAAATTGTCCAAAGTTTAGCCAATGGAAGCTCCTTCTAGCTGGCACTCATGATCTTTGTTTTCTTTATTGTGGTAAAGAATACATATAGGGCTTCCCTGGGGGCGCAGTGGTTGAGAGTCCGTCTGCCGATGCAGGGGACGCGGGTTCGTGCCCCGGTCCGGGAAGATCCCACATGCCGCGGAGCGGCTAGGCCTGTGAGCCATGGCTGCTGAGCCTGCGTGTCCGGAGCCTGTGCTCCTCAACGGGAGAGGCCACAACAGTGAGAGGCCCGCGTACGGCAAAAAAAAAAAAAAAAAAAAAAAAAGAATACATATAAAATTTACCACCTTAACCATTTTTAAGTGTGCAGTTCAATAGTGTAAGTCCCATAGACTTCGGGCATGTCTTCATCATTCTTTGAGCACTTACTTTTTGTTAAGGAAAGATGTTTTAGACTCATCTTGTACATTTCTGTCTGAGCCCTAGAGTCAGTCATTTCTCCAAAGAGGCTTGGTTTCCTCTAGAGGAAAATGGGATTTGGAAGCTAAGCTCTGGATACCACAGGCGCTCATGGCTGCTCCCAGACCCTCTAAGTGGCTGTGTATGTACACACACATACCTCTAGGTCTGCATTTATTTTTATATTTACGTGTGTTGAAGATCATGAATTTATACCAATACCCAGGGGCTCCCCTGGTGGCGCAGTGGTTGAGAGTCCGCCTGCCGATGCAGGGGACATGGGTTTGTGCCCCGGTCCGGGAAGATCCCACATGCCGTGGAGCGGCTGAGCCCATGAGCCATGGCCGCTGAGCCTGCGTGTCCGGAGCCTGTGCTCCGCAACGGGAGAGGCCACAGCAGTGAGAGGCCCGCATACTGAAAACAAATAAAAAATTATACAGTATCCTATACCAATACCCAGCTCCAGTTCAGCACTACAGGGTGTGTTCTAGTTTCCTCCCTTTTCATATTCGTACCTCTTTTCTGAAAGTGAGAAACCTGGTTCCTGTTATTCTTAATATATTCACTTATTTGTTCAGGCCTCTGTTCTTACTTGTTCAGAGTCCCCCACTTCTCCCCGCATTGGTGATTGCCCTCCTCACCCTCCTTGCGCTATAGCAACCCTTGTTAGGCTGTTGTTAACCTTTGCCGCCCTCCACAGGGATGGTCTCCTCAGCCCTTCTAGGCTTCCACCCCCTGTTCTGAGGCTGCCCTCTCCTCAGAGGCATGCCTCCTTCCCCTGCTAGGGCTCCAATAGCCTGTTTCGGGCTGTCCTTCCATGTGGATGCCCTCGCCTCACTAGGCTCTGACCCATTTCTTGTTGAGCTGTTCCGTTATGGGGTGCCCTCCTTTACCCCACGGGCTCTGGCGCCTTGCCCCGGCCCGCCCTCTCTACCCCAGGCACTTCCTTTCCACTTGGGCTGTGACTGCTCTGTTCAACCCACTCTGCAGATGCCTACCTTGCTTGGCCTCCCCTATTGGGTTTTGAGCTATATTGTTCAAGAAGGGGACATATGACTAGGAATTCAAAACGAAACAAAACAAAAACCACAAAAAATCCTGTGGGAACACAGGGTTATTATTATTTGGTTGGTTTTCTTATCCTGAAGAAGCAGGTGATTTATTGGTTATCAGTAATTAGTGAAAAGTCTGGCCCCATTGGTGTCAAATCTAAGATGTATTTTAAGAGTGTAAGAAAAAGGAAAGACATTAATTTTTTTTAAAAAGGCAAGAGGAACGAGGTTGGAGTCTAAAGAAGTATCTGTGGAGTATTGAGAAACAGACTCAGAGTAACGAGAAACATTATGAGACTTTCAGTGAAAGGGTGGGCCAGGTGTTTACTTCATCCATTTCTGAAGCCATTACTGTGTTTTACAATAGTGGATGTTTATAACTTTGACCACAGATCATCATGGGAAGGGTATATTTTAGTTGTAATGTAGAATGACAAAAGGTCACGTATACTTCATACATTCATATACCAAGACAAAGCAATACATAATCCTTTTAAAATAAATTTTAAGTTTTCAAGGGTTAATATTTATTCTAGAAAATTAACTCATCCAGAGTTGATCAATCTCTTATCACTCCAACTAAGGTGTTATTATTATACAGTTGTCCCTTGAACAATAAGAGTTTGAACTGCACAGGTCCACTGATTATATGGGTTTTTTTCAGTCAGTATATGCTACAGTTCCACACGTTTGCTGTTGGTTGAATCCATGGACATGGAACCATGAACATAGAGGGTGTCGTCTGCCCTAACCCTTGCATTGTTCAAGGGTCAACTGTATATGAAAAGGAAGTTGACCTCCCCTCCTGTGTTCCCTAATTGCATCTGGGTGATTTCTAGTCACTGACGGGAAATGGCAGCATGATCTTTAATCCATCCTTTTTCCTTTGCTGCCCACTTTCAGTCATTTCCTCTTCTATCAGTGGTTTTTTTTTTTTACATCTGTATTGGAGTATAATTGCTTTACAATGGTGTGTTAGTTTCTGCTTTATAACAAAGTGAATCAGTTATACATATACATATATTCCCATATCTCTTCCTTCTTGTGTCTCCCACCCTCCCTATCCCACCCCTCCAGGCAGTCACAAAGCACTGAGCTGGTCTCCCTGTGCTATGCGGCTGCTTCCCACTAGCTATCTACCTTACTTTTGGTAGTGTATATATGTCCATGCCTCTCTCTCACTTTGTCACAGCTTACCCTTCCCCCTCCCCATATCCTCAAGTCCATTCTCTAGTAGGTCTGTGTCTTTATTCCTGTCTTACCCCTAGGTTCTTCATGACATTTTTTCCCCTTAAATTCCATATATATGTGTTAGCATACGGTATTTGTCTTTCTCTTTCTGACTTACTTCACTCTGTATGACAGTCTCTAGGTCTATCCACCTCACTACAAATAACTCAATTTCGTTTCTTTTTACAGCTGAGCAATATTCCATTGTATATATGTGCCACATCTTCTTTATGCATTCATCCGATGATGGACACTTAGGTTGTTTCCATCTCTGGGCAATTGTAAATAGAGCTGCAATGAACATTTTGGTACATGACTCTTTTTGAATTATGGTTTTCTCAGGGTATATGCCCAGTAGTGGGATTGCTGGGTCATATGGTAGTTCTATTTGTAGTTTTTTAGGGAACCTCCATACTGTTCTCCATAGTGGCTGTACCAATTCACATTCCCACCAGCAGTGCAAGAGTGTCCCTTTTCTCCACACCCTCTCCAGCATTTA
The DNA here is from genome assembly GCF_008692025.1 of Phocoena sinus. NCBI lineage: Eukaryota > Metazoa > Chordata > Mammalia > Artiodactyla > Phocoenidae > Phocoena > Phocoena sinus. The sequence goes on along the minus strand of NC_045780.1, from coordinate 21,747,314 downwards.
TTGTTTCCAGATTTTTTGATGATGGCCACACTCCTCCTTGAATTCTACAGCTGTCTGGTTCAGGCCTTCATTACTTTTTATATGCGTTTCTGCATTAACCTCAGTTCAATTCAGTAAACATTACGTGAGTGCCTTCTGTGTCTTTCCCTTTGCTTTGCCTACAGTGCCTCTCTCTTAGGGTAGCTAAATTCAATTCCTCTAGAAGGAAAGTTCTGGAGAGATAGGGAAGGGACTGTAGTGAATTCAGTGCCTGACTGCATGTTGAGGGGATTGTTGTCATGCCGAGTTGGGAGCACATTGTTGCCAGATCTTCCGGTCTTGTAAGAGAAGCTGGAAATTCATTATTTTTATGTGAAATCTTAAACTTTTTTCACCTCTTTTCTAGGTACTTCCCCAACAAAAAGAAGATTGACATTGTATTTTAATGTATGAAAGACTGGGAATTCCTACAGTAAACAAATCTCTGTAAGAATCTGGAATCCTTAGTCTGGCCTAAAAGGCTCTTTACCACTTGACTTCAACCTACCGTTCACTGATGTTAGAAGGAATATGCTGGATACTTTCTCATTTCTGGTGTTTAGTTGGATTCTTCTCTTAGCCTGGAATGGCCACTTGTTGTTGATCTCATCCCCCACTTAGTTCATCTTTTCCTAGCTTTCATATCTGCATTTCCATGACAGTTTGTTATACCTCTGTCTTGAAATTATTGTCCTGTTTGTAGTTGTTCATGGATTGGAGCTGTTTTTTTTTTTTCATTAGACTGGGACCTTCTTGAGGATAAAGACCTATACTCATACTATACCATTTGTCACAGCATTTGTCACAGTGCCTAGTGGATGTATAACAGACACTTAATGACAGTGAATGACTGGACCACTGAAGGAAGACAGGTTGGAACTCAGCCGGGTGTTATGGAGAACTAGCAGTTTTCTAACTGGTCTCCATATCCATTCTATGTATATTTTCTGATGTCAGTCTCTTGGAACATGTCTTTGTACTTGTTATACTTTGGTTCAAACAATGCTTGTAGCTCTCCATTGCCTAAAGAGTGAAGTCCATGCTCTGTGCTGTGATATTCAAGATCTTATATGGTCTGGCCCCATTTCTCCTTTATAGTTCATCTCCTACTATTCTTTATTTTGTACTTTCCCTCCCAGCCAAATCTGATCACATTTTCCTGGCTTTGCTTAGCAATTTACTTTGCTTTTTTTTTTTGGCCCTGTCATGAAGCATGCAGGATCTTAGTTCCCCCGACCTGGGATCAAACCTGCGTCCCCTGCAGTGGAAGTGCAGAGTCTTAACCACTCAACCGCCAGGGAAGTCCCACTTAGCTATTTACTTTTGTTTTTTTTTTTTTTTTTTTTTTTTTTTTTTTTTTTTTTTTTGCTGTACGCGGGCCTCTCACTGCTGTGGCCTCTCCCGTTGCGGAGCACAGGCTCTGGACGCGCAGGCCCAGCGGCCACGGCTCACGGGCCCAGCCGCTCCACGGCACGCGGGATCCTCCCGGACCGGGGCACGAACCCGTATCCCCTGCATTGGCAGGCGGACTCTCAACCACTGCGCCACCAGGGAAGCCCTGTTTTTTTTTTTTTAACATCTTTATTGGAGTATAATTGCTTTACAATGGTGTGTTAGTTTCTGCTTTATAACAAAGTGAATCAGTTATACATATACGTATGTTCCCATATCTCTTCCCTCTTGCGTCTCCCTCCCTCCCACCCTAGGTATCCCACCCCTTTAGGTGGTCACAAAGCACCGAGCTGATCTCCCTGTGCTATGCGGCTGCTTCCCACTAGCTATCTGTTTTACGTTTGATACTATAGCTCAAAAGCTGCCTCTTGTTGAGCCAGTCCTTAACTCTTAAAATGGAAGAAGTGGTGTACTCCTACCTAATCCTAGCACATTGTGGCTCTCTTAATTAAAATTAAAATTTATCTCACTTTATAGTTATGCATTTAACTTTTTTTTTTTTTTTTTTTTTTTGTGGTATGCGGGCCTCTCACTGTTGTGGCCTCTCCTGTTGTGGAGCACAGGCTCCGTGGTCATGGCTCACGGGCCCAGCCGCTCCGCGGCGTGTGGGATCTTCCCAGACCAGGGCGCGAACCCGTGTCTCCTGCACTGGCAGGCAGACTCTCAACCACTGCGCCACCAGGGAAGCCCCTGGATTTAGCTTTTATATCTTCTGCTGGCTGGGGATAGGGGCCTTCCACTCAGTACTTTGCAGGTATTTAATACATGATTTTCTTTTTAATTAGGCTATTATTAGGGTGTACATTGATCCCATATTTATTAAAAAAAAGAAAAATTTAAAAATGTAATTCAAATAAATTAAAAATCGTATGGAAATATATTTACTGGGGATAACAGTAGATGTTAACAGTAGAATCTTGGCTAATTTAAAACTTTTGGGTTGTCTGTAATAAAATTATTTCTACATGGGCATATATTATTTTTATAGCAGAGAAAATTGCTTGTAATTTAAAAATAATTTTTGATCTTTAAGATTTTGTTAGGTAAGTGAAACTTCTTCAGCTAGACAAAATAAATAGTAAAATTTGTTGAAGTTCTATATATCTGGTATTAAATATGCCATTCACATGCTGCTGAATGCTAAAAATACTCAGAGGGCTACTCTGGTGGCGCAGTGGTTAAGAATCCGCCTGTGAATGCAGGGGACACGGGTTCGAGCCCTGGGCCGGGAAGATCCCACATACCGTGGAGCAGCTAAGCCCGTGCGCCACAACTCCTGAGCCTGTGCTCTAGAGCCCACAAGCCACAACTACTAAGCTCGTGTGCCACAACTACTGAAGCCAGCATGCCTAGAGCCGTGCTGCGCAGTAAGAGAAGCCACCGCAATGAGAAGCCCGCACACCGCAACGAAGAGTAGCCCCCGCTCGCCGCAACTAGAGAAAGCCCGTGCGCAGCAACAAAGACCCAACGCAGCCAAAAATAATAAATATCTAATAAATTAAAATGCTCAGAAATTAAAATAAGAATTGTAATAAGATCATTATTTGGATAAAATATTATTAGGTCAGGTTGTAATAGTGTTAAGAGACACAAACTCATAATATCTAAAATACTCATGTGGGATTAATGCGTATTTGTTTTTCCTATAGGATTACAAATAGAATAGTTTAGGAGAGCCAAGGATAAATATTAGTTAATTTCTGTAAATATAATATTTTTATGTAAATATGAAGTAGCATTATTTCTTTTAGTTCTTAGCTTACATTTGAAAAAAATATGAAATTAAATAATTGAAAATTTTTTCTTTCCTCTCTTTCAGAAATCAAGGAAGGACCGAGGTAAGATTATTTCTATGGAAATTTTATTTAAAACATTAGATTATTTTACTATGCATTAGTAATAGTAAAGAGAGGGTAGTGTTTGCGTTCTGGAAAACTCCACATCAAGCTGGTGGCTGGTCAGGAACACATGCTAGTATAAATGCCACTCCTGTGTGAATGAATAGGCTCCTTTCTACTTGTTCATGCTTAGCATTTTTCTACTTTGACCTAAATATCCCCTCTCTGGTACTCTGAAAGTTAGTATTGTTTCAGTAATACTTTAAACATTATTTCACGTTGGCAAATGCATTTGATTTGGATTTTTGAAGGCTTTAGATTTTGACCCATTAAGTCCAGGACATAATTTGCAGTACCTGTCGCATAGTAGAGAGATATTTAATAATACTTCATAATCTTTCTACGTGGTTAAGAGTTCAGTATGTTAAGTTTATAAATCCCTTTGATGTAAAATTTGGGGAGATATGGTAAAAATCGTTTTGAAAGAACACCTGCTGTGTCTTTTGATTCTAAACCTCAATATTGAGTTATCCTTACGAATATTTAGTTGTATTTGTTGAAATATTCAAAAGTAAAACAGCACCGTGTACTCATACAGTTACTGGATCTAAAAAGAAAGACATCCTCTGCTTATGGGAATGTTTAAGCTTCCTGAGTAAATAGCTCACTTCCCCCTGCTTCAAGTACATTCGCTTTCTTAATACTTTGAAAATGTTCAGTCATTCAGCAAACACTGTTTTCCTTCTGTGTGCCAGGCATTTTGCTAGGAGATGGATGGATGAATGGATGGATAGATCTGTCTGTCTATCTATCCATCTGTCAATCTATCCATCCATCCATCCACCTAATACTTATCTAATTTATTTAGGGGTATAAATATAACAAGACATGGTTTCTTCCTTGACCTCAGACACCTTAGGAAAAAAAATTTATTTCTATTTTGTAAATAGAAGTTTTTCAGCCATAGACCAGAGAAAACATTTGAAAGCTGTCTGTATAATGGTAGATTAGCCCCATTATTCTGACAAAAGGGGATGGATTCTCTTATTAGGACTAATTAAAAATTTTTTGACGAAGTTTTTAAAAAATGCTTAATAAAATGACTGGAAAAGATTCACACTAAAAAAGTATTTGATTTATAGTTAGAATTTCTGTACAGATACTTTGAATACAAAAATCTATTGTAATAAGCTCTGGTTCGTGTGTCTCCTAGGTGTCATTTACTTTGAATGAGGACCTTGCAAACATTCATGATATTGGCGGGAAACCAGCTTCAGTCAGTGCTCCTAGAGAACATCCATTTGTCTTGCAAAGTGTTGGAGGACAGACATTAACGGTGTTTACCGAGAGCTCATCGGGTAAGTGGGAAGAGAATTATTTAAATGCAATTCCTGTACATGTTGTGTAGATTTTCTCTCTCAGCGCATACTCTAAGGTCATTACCAGGGCTGTTCCACCTGTTGTTCTTTCTACCTCTTATTCATATCATACTACTTCTCTGCTCTAAGTACTTTCCTGTGACTGCTGAAATTTTGGCTGTTACTGGAAGGGTTTAATTTCCATTTGGGGCATGAAGAAATAGAACAAAGCAGATGGAAGAGTGTGGTGCATCAAGCTGTCTTCTAGGATGTTGAGGAAACAGTATTATGAGTTTTGCCAAGGTAAGGTCATCCTTGCCTGTTTTGGTAAATTAATATTCAGTAACTATAAGTTGTGTTTTAAAAAGTACTGCTGAATATTAGGGAATATTTAGTCAAAATAGAGGGAATATTTTGGCTCTTGTATGCTTTCTATACTTTTTAATGCATAGGGATTAATTTCTTTTAATCGGTATCAACTTCTAAGAAACTGTGTATAGTTTTTAATTTTGTGTGTTTGCTCTCAGATGTTTTAACAGTTCAGTAAATCAGAGCAGGTGTTCCAGTTTGTGAATTAAATATAAAGGGAACTTTTTTTGTGGCGTATGTAAGAGTATATGTTTATTTTCATTGTTTCTTGGTTTTTAAGCTTCACTGAATTTCGCATATTACTAGTAAAGCAGCAGGCCACCTCACTTTAACAGAACTAATTTCTCTTACCTGATTCAGAAAGTTTATTGGTTGTTTAAAAGAAAAACATCCATGGTTTTGTTGTATTTTCATTAAACATTACAAAGAAAGCTGTAAGATTGAGGACACGGGGAGGGGGAAGGGTAAGCTGGGACGAAGTGAGAGAGTGGCATGGACTTATATACACTACCAAATGTAAAATAGATAGCTAGTGGGAAGCAGCCGCATAGCACAGGGAGATCAGCTCGGTGCTTTGTGACCACCTAGAGGGGTGGGATGGGGGGGGGAGGGAGACGAAAGAGGGAGGAGATATGGGGATATATGTATATTTATAGCTGATTCACTGTTATAAAGCAGAAACTAACACACCATTGTAAAGCAATTATACTCCTATAAGATGTTAAAAAAAAAAGAAAGCTGTAAGAAATTATAATATGTTAAGAACATTATTGTTTAAATAGAGTATACAGTTGATCCTTGAAAAATGGGAAGGTTAAGGGCAGCAACCCTCACAGAGTTGAAAATGCGCATGTAATTTACAGTGGGCTCTCTGTATCCAAGGTTCCTCCATATCTGTGGTTCTGTGTGCTCAAACTTAACAACTGTAGATTGTGTAGTACTGTAGTATTTACCATTGAGAAAAATCCACATATAAGTAGACCTGTGCAGTTCAAACCCATGTTGTTCAGGTGTCACCTGTGCTCAGATAAATTTTTTGTGGTGTCTTGGATTGCCAATAGCTGCATAAATTGATGTCGAAAAAATTAGTCATTTTTTTTCCCCTGGGATATAGAATTTAAAAAAAGATTTGTATTATTACATTATTCTGTTACCATAATAATTTGTAGTGTAATATTATGGGAAGTAGAAAATGTTAAACGTATGCATTTTCTCCTGGAGAAGATTCAACCATTCAACAAATATTTATTGTATGCTACATTGTGCAGGGCATAGCATAGGCACATCCAAGGAATCTGAATTAGTCTTGCAACTGATGGGATTTAATAAGACCTATTGAACCTGTGAGGTTTTCTCTACTTTTGTGTGTGTCCCTGGAGTAGAAGAGGTGTTGGCACCAATATGATAAAAAGGAAGCAGTCTGGAAAAAAGCTTGAGGTAGGGAGACTTGAGCTTCCTTGGTAGAGAAAGGTGCCCTATTTCAGATTTTTTACCTCTTATCAAGTTGCTCATTTTTCCGAAGCATGATTCATTGCTGGTACGTATACAGAGGACAGTGGTTTAGAAAGCTAAGGTTTGTTATCCTCAAAATTAATCTTTCATTTTTAACCTCGTAAATCCTTTAGTTAGCATTGTGATCTTTTTGCACATTTTGTATTCACATTTCTGGTTACAGTGTACTCCAAAGTGAACATGGCATTATAAGGATTATCTTGCCAGGAATATGGAAAACGATCAAGATTGTCATCCTTTTTCTGGAGTTTGTACAACATGTTCTTGCTTTGTAGAACTGTGATGATACAGGTGCAGGTCTAAGTTGCTCTGTTAGGTGGTGCACACTATAAGGGAGGTCTTTGCTGCCTAATCTCGGTCATTTCTGTTTCACGTCGTTGTTCCTTAACTCTCTTTGCACCTTTTTAGGCCTTAATTTCCTTATTTATGAAATACAGATAATAGTTATTTACATTAGTGCATAAATATGAATATATTTAAAACACTTTGAATAATACTTGGTATATAGTACATGCTCAGTAACTATTAGCTGTTATTACTATTATTAATATTAGATTTTACTTTTAAACACTTTAGGTTTCAAATGTATTTTAAGGTGTGTGCATGCATTTTACCTATATCTGGGTGTATATCACTTGATAAAATTCAACCAGAAGAGATTTTTATGTTCAGTGTTTTTAATTGCCTGGAGGACCAGGAAAATTGCTCTAGAATCGTTAACGGTTCATTTCCTTTTCTGAGCCTCGCGTCATTTGCTGTTTCTACTCATTAAGGTATCAGTTGTAAAGCTGGGTTCCTTGGCTCTCTAGGAAGTCATAAATAGACAACAGGGACTCTGTGACATGTTTAAAATGCTAGCTAAGTGTATATCTGCATGTTTTTCTGCAGGACAGGACCCGAGCTTTCATTGGGGTCTCAGAGGGATCTGGGACCCAAAAAAGCTAAAGAGCCACCACTCTAGTATTAGCTTGGTTTGTCATGAACCTGCCAAAGTGTAAGTGAGTGAGTCATCTTACAATGAGCAAGCCTTTTATTTTACATTGAAATATACATGGAGGCGGACATTATCCTGAATATTTTTCCATTTTTCTCTCAAGCATAGAACTGTACCTTCTTATTAAAACAATTGCTTTTCTGGGCTCTTTATTTCTTTTTACTAGTGCCCAGGTCTATAAAACAGAATTTTATAAGAAAAGATTAGACCTTCACTTAAGTTCAGTGTGTGGAGTTTAATTTTAATAGCTTTATTTTCTCAGTTAACATACTTTTGTTGGTTTTTGAGAGACCGCTTTTGAGCCAGTTTTTCTGATGGTTGAATTCTACATATTTGAGTGTCTTTGGGGTGATGGGGTTAGAGGGGCCTGATGATATGTTTTACAATGCTTTCTCCTTAATTAAAACAATCTGCATTTTATGAGCATTTGATGAACACAATTCATTTGTTTCTAGTTGAGCATTCCTATCTCAGAGAATGGGTTTCATTTTTAAGGGCCATTTGGATTAGCCCTTCTTCCACCTCCAGATTTCTCCGTGAAATTCCAGATAATCCTGTTTTTCTCTATTAAATATTTCCATGGGGATCTCTATTAGCCTTATCTCTCTACCCTCATCTACATGGAAAAGCCTCATGTGTTTGGCCTTTTTTTTTTTGTTCTCCTTGGGCCTTCAGTTTAGTATTTTTATCTACTATTTTCTGGTAACCAGATAACTTCTGTTTTCTTTTGTCCTTTGTACGACTACCTTTGCTCAAACTTATGTTTTTCATTTTACAATTGCCAATTCTAGACTAAAGTTGTTCAACAGATATTTTTTTATGCTAGGCTCTACGCTAGAATAAGACTTGACTCCTGTCCAGTTGGGCAACTGATATGTGAAAAAATAATTGCTACAGAAAGTGCTCTGTTAGAGTTATGTACAAAAAAGAGTATGTACTTTGCCTGAAGGAACTGGGAGAGGCTTCAAAAGTGGAGAAAATATTTGAGCTGGACCTCAAATATATGAATAAATGCACATCAATAGGAGGGAAGAAAGTGAAGATAAAATGTATTTCTCTCACCTTCAAGTATCCTATTCTTCACTTAGCTTTCTGCTACCTGTCATACTCTGTCATCATCTAAAATCCGTTCAATGATCCTGGTTAGATCAAAGCAAAAAAGCTCAGTTGTGGATTTCATAGTCTAGTTTAGAGATGAAAATCTTTGTACTGGTACAGTGGCAGTGGAAAAGAGGGCTCCTGTTCTAGAGATATTAGAGGAAATTTGACAGCTTTTGGTGATGAATTGACTGGGCAGGGACTGGAAGAGTGAGAAGTCTAGGATGGTTTCCAAGCTTATTTGACTTGAGAATCTGGTTGAATGGTGAGACCATTACTGAGTTAGAAAGTATTGGAAGAAATGGGCAGGCTTGGAGCTGATGGAGGCAAGGTGACTTTTTTGCTCAAGTTTTCATTATCTTTTTTAAAAAAATCTATTTATTTTAGTTATTTATTTTTGGCTGCGTTGGGTCTTCATTGCTGCATGCGGGCTTTCTCTAGTTGCGGTGAGCAGGGGCTACTCTTCGTTGCGGTGCGTGGGCTTCTCATTGCGGTGGCTCCTCTTGTTGTGGAGCACGGGCTCAGTAGGTGTGGCTCATGGGCTCTAGAGCGCAGGCTCAGTAGTTGTGGCACACGGGCTTCGTTGCTCCGTGGCATGTGGGATCTTCCTGGACCAGGGCTTGAACCCATGTCCTCTGCATTGGCAGGCGGATTCTTAACCACTGCGCCACCAGAGAAGCCCCAGTTTTCATTATCTTTGACCCCTTTTTAGCAGCTCGTTAATTCAGAAAATTGGTATTTGTACCTAGTTTTTGCAAGCCCTCTTTTACTTAGGCCTGCGATACTTCAGTGAGCAAAATCTCAGCTTTCATAGTGCTTACATTTTAGTAAGAGGAGACAGCAACAAATAGTAAACATAATAAGTAAATTGTATTGCAGCCTAGAAGGTGGTAAGTTCTCTGGGAAAAAAGCAGGCAGTGGGATCAGGAGTACTAGGTTGAGGGTGGGGCTTGACATTTTAAATAGTGTGGTCAGATATGGGCTCATTGAGAAGGTGGGATTTGAACTAAGTCTTGAAAGAGGCAAAGGTTCTAGCCCTTGTGGAGTTAGTTATCCAGCTAGGAGTTTTCAAGGCAGAGGGAACACATTTGCCGTAAGGTGGGAGCAAGCCTGGAATGTTCTAGGAGAAGCAAGGAAGTCAGTGTGGGCAGAATCGATGGGCAGGGGGAAGAGGCCATTAAGCTGGAGAGAAGGGGGTTGGCGGTGGCAGATCATGAAGGGATTTGTGAACCATTATAAGGTTTTTGGATTTTTACTGAGTGAAATGGGGAGCCACTGGGGGTTTGAGCAGTGTAGTGATATACTCTGACTTACATTTTGAAGGCCCTCTCTGGCCAGTTGAGAAGAGACCATGAGGACAAGGGTAGCAGCTAGAGGCTATTGCAGTAATCCAGGGAGAGATGACAGAGACTTGGACCAGTGTGGCAGCAGTGACAAAGGTCTGTTTTCTCATCTGATGTTCATCCCATCTTTAGTTGTCTTAACAGACAATCCACTTGGATTTCTTATCACCTGAAACTCGGAAGTTATGAAATCAAATTGGCTTCTACATTCCTTTATTCTCTATGTATCCATATTTCTGTCAGTGATAACATCGTTCTTCTGTTCTCTTTGGCCATGATAGTTCTTGGCCTCCTCTAACTCTCACATTCAGTCAGTTGCCCACTCGGTCATTCCCATAGTAGACATCACACATACACATTTCTCGATACCACTTAATCCAAAATCCTCTGAAAACTTTCACCCATCCTCTCTATCCTCTTCTAGTCCAATCTGCTGGAATCCCTTCGCTCTCACAATAGCTTCCTGGCACTGCTGCCTCTCCTTTTCCCCTTGTTTTTCCTCTGCAGGGAATTTGTTTGCCTTTTACAGTTATAACCATTCTGCCCTTTATGGCTGTAGCCTTTTGATTTGATTGATTCTTCCTTCATCTGGACTTGTATGGCAGTAACGTTTGTATTACTCATTTTGTCCCGGAATTCAACCTTATGGGCAGGGGACTTTGGCTCGTGCTTATCTCCAGAGTGTCTATTGTAGGACTGAGCACATAGCACATGGGCCTTGTTAAAGCAAATACGTGTTGAAATAGTTTGTTTTCCTTTATTTTCTCCTAAGAATTACTAATACTCTAAAGGTACTCTTTAGTATGTTTTTAAGTGAGATGGCTTGTTAGTGACAAAAGGATAGATTTTCTTCCTTCAAAGTTAAGTCTTTTTCTTAGGACACTTGAGGTTCAGAATTGAATATTAAATTCCTTTGTTCCCTACTTTACTTCTTGCTCATTATATTTTTATTTTGGCACAGATGATTCTTCTACTTTCTCTTTGCTAATGAGATTAGCTCAGTGCTGTGTGATGTGACACTTGGTTAACCAGTGGACACATTATAATAATGCTTGGTGCATTTCCCCTGTTTGTTGAGAGTCAGTTGGTTTGAATTAAGCTTGACGTGTATCTGTGTGTGCTTTATAGCTTTCAAACTACAGCTGTTTTCTTTTTGAATTTTTTTCTTACTACTGCTTTTACATGAATTACCACTGTTGCATAAATTATCACCATCTGTATATTACTAATTGCCATTGCAGTGGGGACTCTGAGATTTTTTTTTTAACCGAAGTATAGTTGATTTATAATGTTGCATTAATTCTGCTGTACAGCAAAGTGATTTCAGTTATACATATATATGTACATTCCTTTTAAAATTATTTTCCATTAAGGTTTATCACAGGCTATTGAATATCCCTGTGCTATACAGTAGGACCTTGTTGTTTATCAATTCTATATGTAATGGTTTTGCATCTGCTAACCCCAAACTCCCAATCCGTCTTTCCCTCAACCCCCTTTCCCTTTTGGTAATCATAAATTTGTTTTCTATGCCTCTGAGTCTCTTTCTGTTTTGTAAATAAGTTCATTTGTATTATATTTTTTAGATTCCACATATAAGTGATATCATATGATATCCTGTCTTTCTCTGTCTCACCTACTTCACTGACTGTGATAATCTCTAAGTCCCATCCATGTTGCTGCAAATGGCATTATTTCATTCTTTTTTTATGGTGAGTAGTAGTATTCCATTGTGTATATGTACCACATCATCTTTATCCATTCATCTGTTGATGGACATTTAGGTTGTCTCCGTGGTCTTAGCTATTGTGAATAGTGCTTTTGTGAACATAGGGGTGCATGTATCTTTGAATTATAGTTGGACTATATTCTTGGTTACATTTGCTGTGACACATAGTGCCTCGTTTTATATTCTCATAACTATTTGGTTTAGAAAAATTGAAGGGACTTTTTACTAAGGTTTATGTCTTTCTTGTCATTAAGCAGTGATAGCTAAACAGAAGTAGGTAACCTGTTGAACACTTATTTTGTTCGCTATGTTAAGCAATTTACAGGAATTATTTATTTCACACAACAAGCCTATGAGGTGGGCACTATTGTTATTTTATTGATGAGAGAAATGGAGTTTACATAGTATATAATTTGACCAACATACAGCTTGTAGACCTGTGCCCTTAATCATCATTCTAGTGGTTTTCAGAGTGTAGGTACAAAATCAATTTTGTGAGTAATTGGCACCATTAAAAAAAAGAAAGCGAGAAATAGAATGGAAAAAAATTCACTTTTTATTTTGGAACATTTCAAACATACACTGAAGTAGAATAATATAATAAACCCTGTGTACTGTCCCCACCCAGCTTTTTTAACGTGCTGTCAGTGATAAAGAACAAATTACTTTTATAAAAAGGTATTTTGCTTTTTTCATATATATATTTGCACCCCTCATTGCCCTGCTGCATTTTGTCTCCTAAGCCTCTGTAAGGCCTATCACTGTGATTTTATCAAAATGATATATAGCTTCACTTATTCTAAACCTCAATTCCTTCATAAATTCCCTATTGGGTTTTGCCCTGCAGAACAAAAATAATCTGTCTGATCATTGTCTGTCTGCAGATTATCAGTATGTTTTTAACCTGCCTCTTTCCAGGTGGGTATTTGTGTTTATGTATTATCTAGTGCAGTGGTTTCCACCTGGGGGCTGCTTTGGCAGCATCCAGAGACGTTTTTGACTGTCACACCGGCTGCATGTTCCTGGCATCTGGTGACTGGGGAGGCCACCAAACATCCTGCTGTGCACAGGGACAGCCCCTCGCAACACAGAATTACCCAGCCCAAATGTCAGTAGTGCCAAGGATGAGAAACCCTTGTCTAGTGTAAGAGAAGCTGTTATTTTTCGTGAACAAGCTATTTGGTATAACTACGGATCAGATTAAATTATAAAATAAAAATGCCTTTTTTTTTTTTTTTTTTTGACGGAGCCAACAGGAGTGACCAGAACCTGTTCACCTCCCCAGTAGTTGGTTTTTGTTCTTCTCCTCCTGTTCTTCCCCTTCCCGTCCTCCTTCTGCCTTTTTTCTTCCTTTTGTTGTATCAGAAGAAATTTCTGTGCTTTTAGGAGACTGCTCTTGAGACAGCTTAACTTTTGTTTGGAGCATTTAATCCATTTACGTTTAAGGTAATTATCGATATATATTTTCCTATTGCAATTTTCTTAATTGTTTTTGGGTTTGTTTTTTGTAGGTCTTTTTTCTTCCCTTACTCTTTTGTTCTCACCTCTGTGTTTCCCACCTACAGAGGTTCCTTTAGCATTTGTTGTAAAGCTGGTTTGATGGTGCTGAATTGTCTTAGCTTTTGCTTGTCTGTAAAGCTTTTGATTTCTCCGTCAAATCTGAATGAGAGCCTTGCTGGGTAGAGAATTAAAGAATTAAATTTCATCACTTTAAACATATCATGCTACTCCCTTCTGGCCTGCAGCTTAACTTTTCATTGTGGAAAAAATTTTAAGCATATACAAAAGTAGAGAAATAGTATAGTGAAACTTATGTGCCTGTCATCCAACTTCAGATGATCAACATTCGGTCAGTCTTGCTTCAGCCGTAGGCCAGCCACTGCCCTTTGTACCTCACAAGGTTATTTTATCTCACACAGCATATCATTCCATCTTTAAATTCTTTTTTTTTTTTTTTTTTCATCTTTAAATTCTTAGTACATGTCTCCATAAGGATTCCTTTTTAAAAAATACATAACCACAGTACCATTATGGTACCTAAGAAAATGAACATTTATTCCAAAATATCATCATAGATGTAGTCAGCGGAAACTATTTAATGCTCAGACTCCAATGTTTTTTGATTTTTTTTCCTCTTTACGTTCTGTTTTCTGATTTGTGGTTCAACTTTATCTGAAATCACAGTGGTTTGCAATTTAACAGCTTACAATGTCCACTTACGAAGGCACCACTGGAGAAAATACCATTCATCAAGTCATTTGTATTACTGTGAAGGCATGTAGCGGTCTTTCTGCAGAACCGCTTCAGGAATTTGGCTGGCAAAGAAGTGACAGAATAGGAAATCATTTTTAGAGCTGTACCAAGGCACTGATGTCAAATTTGTAACATTGTTGGAGAGGGAGATACTTAAACTGTGTTTACCGAATGTCATGGATTATTTTCAGATTGCATAAAGTTAAAGTTAACAAATAGATACATTTAGAAAGAAGAAAATGTAGTCAGCGCAACATGACCAAACTCTAAAGGCATAGAGGGCTTTTAAAATAAAAGTTAACAATAAAATAGAAGCTGTGTAAGAATTTATATGATGAATGGACTAAAAAATGTTATTTAATTCAATATAGTTACTATGAGTAGGGAAGTACTAGTTTATCTCAATATAAACAATAGGGGGGCTTCCCTGGTAGCGCAGTGGTTGAGAGTCCGCCTGCCGATGCAGGGGACACGGGTTCGTGTCCCGGTCCGGGAAGATCGCACATGCCGCGGAGCGGCTGGGCCCGTGAGCCATGGCCGCTGAGCCTGCGCGTCCGGAGCCTGTGCTCCGCAACGGGAGAGGCCACAACAGTGAGAGGCCCGCGTACAGCAAAAAAAAAAAAAAAAAAAAACAAAAAAACCAATAGGGACATATACAATTTGTGTACAGACCTCAATTTAGAATATCAGTTTCTTGGAAAATTAAAGAAATTGATCAAGAAGACTAGAGAAACCGATCTCATCTAAGTTGAGTTTAAGTTTAAAATAAACCTCTTGAAAGTTAGGTCAATTATATGTCTTTAATGCAAAATGACTTAATAAACACTTTTAAGTTCTTAAATAAAACCTTATTCTTACATGTTCTTACCAACTGTGAGACATAGACAGCTGTGGCCTGGCCAGAGGTGAAACATTGATGGAGAGCCAGCGTATTCTGAAAGACTGTGTTTGAAAAGAAATTCAGCTGAAGTCTGTTTTTTAGTTTATTGTAAGAACCATGTGTATGTGTATCAGTCTGCAGTTTCTTGCTTATATTGTATCATTAGCTATTCCAAAAGAAGAAGGGGAAAACTCTACAGACATACTGTTTTTACATTTTTTTCTCTTCTCTTTAAAAGAGCCTTTCTGGAGAATATTTTATGATTGGAAGTTGTGGCCTTCTCTGCTCATAGAGAAAAAAAGCACACCACCCAAGGTCGTTTGCAGCTTTGGTTTCTTTTATATAACTATGCAGAACTTAATAACTATGAGGATTTGGCAGAGTTTTTCTTTGTAACTTGTTATGTATCATAGCTAAACAATTTCTTGAGAAGAGCACCTCTACTGTTTAGCAGAGGAAAATGTCTATTGATTTAGAGCAGTTCTCAGTCCTTTTTCTGCATCTTCTAGGTGAAGGGTGATGTTTCTTACATTTCCAAGTTAGCGACAGATTCCCCTGGTTTAGGAACTGTGACCTACGTGCCCTAGATGCTCTCAGTGCCCTCCCAGAGTCCCTCAGCCCTTGCCATTTCTGTGCACACTGGCCAACGTCTAAATCCCAGTATCTGTATCTCTGCCTGAGAGCTTTCTCTGTTGCCAGCTGGCCTGGAGGGCAGGTCAGAAATGTCAGGGTGTTAACCCTCACTCTGGGAGCGGCCCTCAACCAATATCTGACAGGAGTTGGTGGGTAAGTACCCAGCTCCCTTAACCCTCAGGTGGGGTGACCCGCGACACGCGTCCTACACTGTCTTGCAGAGTTCTGCAGTAGAACTGCAGTTGTTCTGCAGTTGTCCACAGTGGCATGCAACTGGTACCCGTTTTCTAGACTCAGCTCTTTATTGGCTTCTTTCTTCTTCCTGTCTCTTTTCCCCAATCCTCTTCCAGTGTTTCCTGGGATCACCTTACAAATAAACTACCTCAACTTTAAAACCTTGTCTCAGTCAGCTTCTGGAGGAATACAAACCAAGATAGAGATAGTAAACTATAGCCCTACCTTTATTCAGAAAGTGAAAATGATGTCTTTATAGGGATTACCTTGGCACCCGTGATCAGGATGACTGATCACGCTGCTGTTGCCTTCACTGGGCTTTTACCACCGTCTCCCCTCAGTCCCCCAAGGTAATCCTGTCTTTTTTCATCCCTGCCCCTCTCTTCATCTGGACTTCTCCAGTCCCTCCATGAACTGTGGTTATGATTCCAATAAAGTTCTCTTAGAGACTGCCTCTGATCTTTTTGGATTTCAGCATCTAGTTTTTCATTTATGCAGTTTCCCTGTATTCTCCAGCTTTTTGAAATAACTACTTCAAAACCGTAGAACTTTTCCATTAGAATATAATTTACTCAGGAAGACAGTTGCAAGGGGAAAATAATACCCGGTTCCTCATTAGCTGAAAAAACTATCACTTGTTGGAAACAATTTCATTTCAAGACTATAAAATTCATGAAAAGTAATTCAAATAAATTAACTGCATCACTGCTTCAACTGACATTCACTTTCCACAAAAGTCTTTACTTGCTTGAAGTCTTGTCGGAAGAAAATGTTAAAAGATGTTAAGTGGGAGAAAGAAAAACTAATTGGAGCCTATGTGATAAGTTTACCAGACTGTGTGTCTCACAAAGATAACCACAGTCTCTTCCCATTAAAAAAAGAATAGATAGATAGATAGATAGATAGATAGATAAAATGATGGAACCATGACTCTGGTTGGTTTCTTTTTAACATGTTAGTCCTTAAGAAGTTTAATGTTTCTGATATTGCAGTATTTCTAAACAATACTGGTTGTGTCCAATAAGACCTATGCTTGAAAGATAAAAAACAATCTGTATTAGGAAGGAAACAAAGTTACTCAAGATATGTAAGCAATTAGTATAGAAAATTCAGTTTTGAATCCATGAATTCAGAAAGCACAGCTACCAGTGTTTTCTGTTTTGATATGAGTGGTGGTTACATGAATGTGTTCACTTTGTGAAAAGTCATCAAAGCTGGAAACTTATGATTTGTGTACTTTTATTAAACGTAGGTTATATTTCAGTACAAATTTTATTAACAAAGCAAAGCACAAGGAGAAAACACATTTTTCTAAAAATCCAACCACATCTTTTAGTTTGTTCAAAAATTTTTAATCGCAGGTATTAAATCACATTGTATTAGTTTGCTAGGGCTGCTGTAACAAAATATCACAGACGGAGTGGCTTACACAACAAGTTTATGTTCGCACAGTCCTGGAGGCTAGAAGTCCAAGATTAAGGTGCTGGCAGGTTTGATTTCTTCTGAGGCCTCTCTCCTTGGCGTGCCCCCTTGCTGCCTCTTCACATGGTCATCCCTCTGTGAACATGCACTGCTGGTGTGTCTCTTTATGACCAAAGGACACCAGTTGTGTGGCATTGGGGCCTCACCCTGTGGGTTACGTTATTATGACATTTGATTGGGAACCTGAGGATGACTCTGCAGCACGCGATTATGTCTGTCCCATAGTTTATGCATCGTTGGAGAATAGTATACACTTCAACCAGTGGAATCATATTGGCTGAATTTACAGAATTAGAAGGAGTGCTATTTAAATGGTAATCTTCTCACATTATTAGTGGAGAGGGAGATGCCTTATGAACCAGACCATTTCTGAACAGGAGTTGTGTGTGCACATGTGTGTGGGGTTGTAGTGGTATTGAGATATTGGTTGGAAGAGACCTTCGTTTACGAATAAAGGTATTGTAACTCTGACATTCAAGGATGGTGGCTTTGCTGCACAGTTAAAAGGAGAGTATAGGACTTTTCCTGGTGGCACAGTGGTTAAGAGTCCGCCTGCCGATGCAGGGGGCACGGGTTCGAGCCCTGGTCTGGGAAGATCCCACGTGCTGCGGAGCAGCTGAGCCCGTGCGCCACAACTGCTGAGCCCATGTGCCACAGCTACTGAAGCCCGTGCGCCAAGAGCCCGTGCTCTGCAACAGGACAAGCAACCACAATGAGAGGCCCCCACACCACAATGAAGAGTGGCCCCTGCTCGCCGCAGCTAAAGAAAGCCCATGCGCAGCAAGGAAGACCCAAAACAGCCAAAAATAAAAATTAATTAATTAAAAATAAATAAAGTATACAATTCGATTAAAAAAAAAGGAGAGTATATTGGGAGAATAAAAAGTCATAGACTGAAGGTAGAGTTTTAGTACTAGGCTAAAGATGTTTTAGGACAAGACATTCAAAGATATTGGTTCATTTTTAGAGTAACATAGGGACCAGCAAACTCTGGCTTGTTGAAACTATCTCCCAGCCATAATGTCTTTAATTTGGAAAACATGGCTCTCATGGTCCTTTTTTTTTTTTTTTGAGTTAAATTTCAAAGGTAGAAGAGGCAGTGCTTAAAGATTATCAGGGTCAGCAAGGAACTCACGAATATAACTCACAAATTTATGTGTGTTATGGCCACTAAAATACTGCTGGTGTAAGAAACTGAGTCCAGCCTTCAGGTGTATTTTATTTGGCTAACTTTCTGTTTTGTTTTTAGTGAATATTGAGATTTTTAGGCAGGACATTTCTTCTCCAGAGGGCCAGGATAGTAACCATTATTTCTTATTAACTACTCAGTTGTTTTACGTAACTCTTTTACCTGCCCCATTTTGAGACTGCCTAATTTTAGTCCAGTCTCCCTTTTCTTTTTTTTTTTCAGTCTCTCTTTTTGAGGTAGCAAAATTGTTTTGAATGCCTTTGAGAAATAGAACTAGAGGCCAGTTTTCTTATTCTGTATCCATGTCCTTCCTGCCATTGAAAGAATAGGAAAGAAGTGAAGAGATGAGTAAGAAGCCAAGTTGTATCTCTTTGGACACAGGACAGAATGATGATGTGCTCTGTAGTTTTTGCTTTAGGCGTCCAGACAAAACTTTGAAAGAAACAGGTTTAAGTGAATTGGGGGGTCCTGCCTGACTATTCATTTTGCACCTCTGAGGCAAATACTAAACACTATAAATTTTCCTTTATACCTGAGGTTAGGGGATATTAAACTTTACTTATTTATTTAATTTATTTATTTTGGTTGCCCTGGGTCTTAGTTGTGGCATGTGAACTCTTAGGCATGCATGTGGGATCTAGTTCCCCGACCAGGGATCGAACCCAGACCCCCTGCATTGGGAGCATGCAGTCTTAACCACTGAGCCACCAGAGAAGTCCCTAGGGGAAATTAAAAGAAAAAATTCCTGGAGTGGGAATCTTAATATTCCTGAAGGTTGTCAGATTCATCTTAGGGATGGAATCGTTTAGTTTATTTGGTTAGGGAATTAAGAAATTCGACAGTAGAGACTAACAGGGTGTCTATATTTCCCAACTATAATTTAGGATGAAAAGCACTGTGATTCAGTGTCTAAAAGATAAGTACAGCCTATACAAACCCATCATTTGTACAGTGCTTTTACAAAATACTTTTGCAGTACTATCACGTGACCCTCAAGAATTCTGATAGGAAAAATAAATAACTCAAGGTGGGTTAAGGAGATATAGTTTGACCACCTACTATGAGATCGTTATACCAAGCCCTGAGAACGAAATGTTTTGGAAAGACACACAGTTCTTGTCCTCAGAGAGTTCGCTTCTGAAATGGGGGTGGTTTACTGGGAGCAAAAGGGAGAAGCTGCAGCAGATTATCCTGGATGAGTGAGAGAAGCTTCACTGAGAACCTAGCCGGAGTTAAGACCTGAAGTATTAGTTGGGGTTCTCCTTGAGCAAGCAAAGCATGCCTGTGGCCTTCGGAAACAGCGTGTGCAGAGGTGCGAGAGCATGATGGGTTTGGAACTTCGCGAGTGTAAAGGATGAGGCGCGGAGTGAGGAGACTTGGGACTAGATGTGCATACACATCAGAGAGTGAGTCGAGCTCTGATGATGACTGCTTTCCCCTACTTTGCTGAAGGGAAGTGGTAGCTCCTGGAAGTGTGTGCATCTTGGTGAAGATGCTTTGGGAGCGTTAAAGATTGGTAGCATCCTCACAATCCAGGAGGTAGGGAGGGGCTGTGGTGCAGAGCATCTCAGACTGAGCAGTGCTACTAGAATAAAGGTTTGAAGAAAGGAGGAAAAGAGATGTGATATTTAATGCCTGGAATTCGTCAGACATGTAATTCCAAAGGGGCTCATGAGAGACTCAGTATCATTTTGAAGTTAATTGTCATGCAGCTATAAATATTTTATATGCATTTCTATTTCATCTTCTTATTGCTCATACTGAAGAATGAGGAATGTTTTGATCATTTGAGGGTACAGTATTTTTCACAAGACAACTATTATCTTTAAGTGCCTCTTTCACGAATGGTGACTGTTTTTCAGTATTATCTCTCATTACTTTTATTCAGACAATGCACAGTACTTCTCATACTGTAGCACTTGAATATTTGTCATTCTAAAATTTAATTTGCTTTGAATACTTTTGTGAAGGATTTCACATTTTATGATCATTTGTTTCATGGCATTACCCTTCAGTGAAAAGAATTAGCTTTGCTAGTGTTTATAATTCTGTTTAAGATCCTTTTCAGTTATGTTAATCATTAGCCCTTATTTGGAGCCAGTTTTTATTTATTTATTTATTTATTAAAAATTTTATGTATTTATTTATGGCTGCTCTGGGTCTTAGCTACAACATGCGGGGATCTTTTAGTTGTGGCATTCAGGACCTTTTTTAGTTGCGGCATGAGAACTCTTAGCTGTGGCATGCAGGATCTAGTTCCCTGACCAGGGATGGAACCCAGGACCCCTGTGTTGGGAGCATCGAGTCTTAGCCATAGGACCACCAGGAAAGTTCCTAGAGCCAGTTTTTAGTTGTCTTGGTTGATATATTGTCTAACTGACTATGCAAATCGTTAGCTGGGTATAGTGATGTTTTATAAATAGTAAGAAACACATTTAATCTGCTTTAGATCTAATCAGATGATACATATTTGATATAAGTTGGTAAGAATTTCCATTTTAAAACACTCTGTCTTATTGTGGAGGATACTATAGTGCTGTCTAAGCTGTTTAGGAAATCAGATTTATTTGAAAACCATTTGTACCATTTCTGCAGAACCATAGATATCACTGTAAAACTGATTTTATAGTATTATTTATTTATTTATTGGCTGCCTTGGGTCTTCATTGCTGCGCGCGGGCTTTCTCTAGTTGAGGTGAGTGGGGGCTCCACTTCTTTGTGTTGCACGGGCTTCTCATTGCAGTGGCTTCTCTTGTTGCAGAGCATGGGCTCTAGGCACGCAGGCTTCAGTAGTCGCGATGTGTGGGCTCAGTAGTTGTGGCACATGGGCTTAGTTGCTCTGTGGCATGTGGGATCTTCCTGGACCAGGGATCGGACCTGTGTCCCCTGCGTTGGCAGGCGGATTCTTAACCACTTCGCCACCAGGGAAGTCCCTGTACTATTTTAAATAATCCTTTGGAAGTTTGGTGCTTAAGGTTATACTTTTAATTTTATTTATTTATTTTTCTGATATGATTAATGTATTATCATCATAAGAGTCTATCTCAAAACCTCCAGAGCTAACCATGGGGTAATTGGATATCTGTCAATACCAGGTAGAGGGTGGGGCAAAAGCAAAAAATGTGCACCTTAATTGTATCCTCTACTGCTTCCTTTGATCTTCCCTTCTTTCCCAAGGTGTGTGGTCCAACTAAGTCTGCATTAAGTGATTTGGGGACTGTTTACCCAGCATTCATACTAATAATGGAATTGGACAGAGCTGATGTCCAAAAACAAATAGCTGGTGAAGTAAATTATGACATATTATATTAGAATATAATATAATTATTGATTTATTTTTAGAAAAATACTTTTTAGTTTTTAATGGAAAACTTCAAACATAGTAGAGAGAGTAATAAATGAATCTCAATATGCTTATTACTTAGCTTCAAAAATTGACAACAGCCAGTCCTGTTACATTTTTTATCTCCCTTTCCTACCTCCCTTATCCACTGCTAGATTACTTCAAAGCAAATTCCAGGTTTATCACCTTTTCTGTGCATATGTTAGTTTGGTCCTCAGATCCTACTCCTTCTTTAAGGATTGCTCTTATCCCTCATATTTAAAATAAAATAAAATAAAATAATAAATGGCTCCAAAATGAAAACTTGTCTGTTTTCTGCTTAAACATTGTATTGAATTTCTGAATTTTTCATAATTCCCTATTTCGTCTATAAGTAAACGTGATGTCATTTAGTGGTCTTGTAAATGAAAAAGTATTTGCATTATATTGCCTTTTTAAATAGAACAGCTTTATTGATACATAATTCACTTAGTGACAATTTACCCACTTAGAATGTACTACAATTCAGTGCTTTTTAGTATATTTGCAGAGATGTG
Source organism: Phocoena sinus (assembly GCF_008692025.1). Classification (NCBI taxonomy): domain Eukaryota; kingdom Metazoa; phylum Chordata; class Mammalia; order Artiodactyla; family Phocoenidae; genus Phocoena; species Phocoena sinus. The sequence goes on along the minus strand of NC_045780.1, from coordinate 21,725,053 downwards.
CACCCAACACCACAATCGATTTTAGAACATTTTTATCACTAGAAGAAACCCCATATCTATTAGTAGTCACTTGTTATTTTCACCCCAAACCCCCATCACACAGGCGACCACTAATCTACTTCCTGTCTCTACAGATATATCTATTCTGGGTAGTTCATGTAAATAGAATCATATAATATTTGGTCTTTTGTAACTGGCATTTTTCACTTAGCATAATGCTTCAAAGGCTCATCCATGTTTTAGCATTAATCAGTACTTCATTCCTTTTTATTGCTGAATAATATTCTATTGTATGGATATTCCGTATTTTACTTATCCATTCATCAATTGATGGATGTTTGGATTGTTTCCACTTTTGAGCTGTGATGAATAGTGCCGCTGTGAGCATTTGTGTACAAGTTTTTTGTGGACTTATGTTTTCATTTCTCTTGAGTATATACGTAGAAGTGCTAGATCGTATGGTAACTTTATGTTAAACCTTTTGAAGAACTGCTCACCTGTTTTCCACAGCAGCTGTACTATTTTTCATCCCGCCAGCAATAGATGAACATTCTGATTTCTCCACATCCTCATCAACACTTGTTATTGTCTGTCTGCTTTTGTTTTTTTTTGGCCGCACAGTGCAGCATGTGGAACTTCCCCAACCAGGGGTCAAACCGTGGGACCACCAGGGAAGTCCTATCTGTCATTTTGATTATAGTCATCTTAGTGAGTGTGAAGTGGTCTCATTGTGGGTTTGATTTGCATTTCCCTGATAGCTAATGATGTAAATGTCTTTTCATGTGTATGTTGGCCATTTGTTGTTTGTTTTGGGTTTTTTTTTTTTTTTTTTTTTTTTTTGGTTTTTTGGAGAAATTTCTATTCAGATCCTTTGCCCATATTTAAACTTGGTTGTCTTTTGTTATTGAGTTGTAAGAGCTGTATACATGTGTATTATTATAGTTATATGATTGGCAAACATTTTCTCCCATTCTGTAGGTTCTCTTTTCACTTTCTTGATGGTATTCTTTAAAGCACAAAACTTTTAATTTTGAGGAAATCCAGTTTGTCTGTTTTTCCTTTTTGTTGCTTTTGTTTTTGGTGTCATATTTAAGAAGGCTTTGCCTAACTCAAGGTCATAAAGAATTGCTCCTGTGCTTTGTTCTAAGAGTTTTATAGTCTTATCTCTTACATTTCAGTTATGGTCTACTTTGAGTTAATTTTGTATTTGGTATGAAGTGAGAGTCCAACTTCATTTCTTGCATGTGGATATCCAGTTGTCCAAGCACTATTTTTTGAAAAGACTATCTTTTTTTCCCCATTGAATTGTCTTGGCACCATTGTGGAAAATCAGAAATTTTTTTACAGACTCTCAATTCTGTTCCATAGCTCTGCATATCTATCCTTATGCCAGTACCACAGTCTTGATTACTATAGTTTTGTAGTAAATTTAGAAATTGTGAAGAAATTGTGAAGTTGAGAGTTCTCCAACTTAATTTCTTCTTTTCTTTTTTTCTTTTTTTTTTTGCTGTACACGGGCCTCTCACTGTAGCGGCCTCTCCCGTTGTGGAGCATAGGCTCCAGACGCGCAGGCCCGGCGGCCGTGGCCCACGGGCCCAGCCGCTCCGCGGCATGTGGGAATCCTCCCGGACCGGGGCATGAACCCGTGTCCCCTGCATCGGCAGGCAGACTCTCAACCACTGTGCCACCAGGGAAGCCCCTCCAACTTCATTTTACTTTTCATGATTGTTTGGCTATTCTGGGTCCTTGAATTTTCCTGTGAATTTTAGGATCAGTTTGTTAATTTCTGCAAAAATACCAACTGGGATTTTGGGAGGGATTGTGTTGAATCTGTGGATCAATTTAGAGAGTATTGTCATCTTTTTTTTTTTTTTTGCGGTACTTGGGCCTCTCACCGCTGTGCCCTCTCCCGCCGCAGAGCACAGGCTCCGGACGCGCAGGCTCAGCGGCCATGGCTCACGGGCCCAGCCGCTCTGCAGCATGTGAGATCTTCCCGGACCGGGACACGAACCCACGTCCCCTGCATCGGCAGGCGGACTCTCAACCACTGCGCCACCAGGGAAGCCCGAGAGTATTATCATCTTAGCAATATTGTCTTCCAATCCATGAACATAGATGTCCTTTCATTAATTTAGGTCTTCTTAATTTTTTAATAGTGTCTTATAATTTTAAGAGCATAAGTTTCATACTGTATTGCCTTAAAAAAATTAAGTAATGACTTGTTATTTTTCTAAAAAGAGATGCCTGTTATAAAAAATATTATAACAGTATAGGAACATTCAGATCACCCAGAGTTACACCATCAAGGAATAAGTGTTGTAATTATCATTTGGTGAACATCATCCCAACTGTACATCATAAAGATACACAGAGACAGAAAGAAAGGGAGAGAGAGAGAAATTGTGTTTGTTCTGTTTTTGAAATTACTTTAATTACACTTTTAATTTCAGATAATTGTAGATTCACATGTTGTAAAAACTAACACAGAGATCCTGTGTACTCTTTACACAGTTTCCCCCAATGGTAATGTATTGCCAAACTATAGTACAGTCCACTGGCTTTGATATTGACATCCTTTGATCTTATTCAGATAGCTGTCCCCCGTCTTACTTGTACTTACTTGCGTGTGTCTAGTCCCATGCAGTTTTATCACGTGTAATTTTATGTAGCCACCACCGTAATGAATATACAGAGAGTTCCATCCCCACAGAGATCCCTTGTGTTACCCTCTGTAACCATGCCACCTTCCTCCCACTCCCCAGCCCCCGCTTACCCCAGCCCCGTCGTCATCCCCTGGCAACAACTGATCTGTTCTCCATTTCTATAATTTTGTCACTTAAAAAGTATCATAAATGTTGTGTAAATAAACGTTATATAAATGCTTTCTTCACTTGGCATAAATTTCCTGGAAATTCATCCAAAGTTTTGCATGTCTCAATAATTTATTCCTTTCTATCACTGAATATTCCATATTATGGATGTATCACGGTTTGTCTAGTCATTCTTTGAAGGATATCTGGGTTGTTTCCAGTCTTTTGCTATTACATATAAAGCTGCCATGAACATTTGTGTATAGATTTTTGTGTGGACGTAAGTTTTTATTTAAGCCCGAGAAGGCATTTGCTGGGTCATATGGTAATGCATGTTAAATTCTGTAAGAAACTGACAAACTGTTTTTCAGAGTGGCTATTTTTAAAAATAACAATATGGATAATTTAAAAAAACATTTAAAAATTTTTAAAAATTATTTTTGGCTGCGTTGGGTCTTCGTTGCTGCGCGCGGGCTTTCTCTAGTTGCAGCGAGGGGGGCTACTCTTCGTTGTGGTGCGCAGGCTTCTCACTGCGGTGGCTTCTCTTGTTGCGGAGCACAGGCTCTAGGCGCGTGGGCTTCAGTAGCTGCAGCATGCGGGCTTAGTAGTTGCTGCATGCGGGCCCTAGAGCACACGGGCTTCAGTAGTTGTGGCGTGTGGCCTCAGTAATTGTGGCACGCAGGCTTAGTTGCTCCGCTTCATGTGGGGTCTTCCCGGACCAGGGATTGACCAGTGTCCGCTGCATTGGCAGGCGGTTTCTTAACCCCTGAGCTGCCAGGGAAGTCCCAAAAAACATTTTTAAATGTGAACACTAACATACAGAAAAAATGCATTAACATAAGCAGTTGAAATAGAACATGGATATCTTTTCTCTGTCATAGCTCATTCCTTCCTCCAAGGAGGTAGCCATTATCATTGACATTTATGATTATCACTTTTTCCCCGTAATTTTAGCATTTAAGCCTTCATCCCTCTGCAATATATTTTATGTTGCCTGTGTTTGAATGTTAAATAGAATCACAGAGTATGCACTATTTTTTGGCATGGCTTTTTCACTGAACATTGTTTTCTAACACTAATCCATGTTATATATAGCATCAGTTTATTCATTTTCTTCGCTGTATTCCATGGTGTGTATTTAACTCAGTTTATCCATTTTTACTGTTGCTGGATATTTGTGACTTATTAACAGTGCTGCTGTCGCATGTTTATACTTGTGCCCTGGTACATGAAATTTTAAAGGTATGTTCCTAAGTGTGGACTTTGGTCACAGAGTTTATGTTCACTTCTAGTTGATCATGCCGAACTGTTTTCCGAAGAAGTTACACCAGTTTATAGTCCCATCAGCAGTGTATGTGAGTTCTTTTTGTTTCAGTTCCTCTCCAATGGTATTATCCTTTTTTTTTTTTTAATGTTAACTGGTATCGTGATGTGTAGTGACTTGTCTTTGTGGTTTGATTTGACATTTCCCTGATTTCTAATGAAGTGGAACCCCTGTCATGTATTTATTGTCCATTTGGATTTTCTGTTTTGTGAAATGCTTGTTCAGATCTCTGTCTTTTTTTTTTTTTTTTTTTTTCGGTACGCGGGCCTCTCACTGTTGTGGCCTCTCCCCTTGCGGAGCACAGGCTCCGAATCCGCAGGCCCAGCGGCCATGGCTCGCGGGCCCAGCCGCTCCGCTGCATGTGGGATCCTCCCGGACCGGGGCACGAACCTGTGTCCCCTGCATCGGCAGGCGGACTCTCAACCACTGCGCCACCAGGGAAGCCCTCTTGTCTATTTTTTATTGCGTTGACTTTTTCTTTTTGAGTTGTATTCTGGGTATAGCCCATAGTTACATGGGTTATAAATGTCTTTTATTTTGTGATTTGCCTTTTCACTCTCTTAAAGGTGTCTTCTGATAAACAGAAGTCATTGTCTTTAGTGCAGTCCAATTTATTAGTCTTGTCTTTTATGGTTTGTGCTTTTTGTGTCCCATTTACGAAATCTTTCAGCTTCCAAGATCATAAAGGTGTTCTCATATCATTTTCCAGAAGCTCTTCTGTCTTTCACATTTAGATCTACAGTCTACCTGGAATCGTTTTTTCTGTATGGTGTGAGATAGGGGTCAAATATTTTTCCTCCTTATGGATGAATATTATGTACTTTTGAAAACCATCTTTTTCTCACCGTTATGCAGTGCTATCTTTGCCTTACGTATCTATTGAAGCACAGGTCTGTTTTTAGACTTCCTATCCGTTCTGTTAATCAATTCATTTATTCTTGTGCAATACCACACTTTCTTTCCTATTCTAGCTTAATAATTCTTGATATCCAGGGCAGCAAGCCCTCCCACCTTGTTCTTCTTCAGGAGTTTCTTGGTTATTCTTGGCCCCTTTCCATTTCTATATAAATTAGAATCATCTTGAAATTTTCCACAAAGCATTTGACTGGATTTGGCCGGGGCGGGGGGTGTCTTGTATAGCAGCTTATGAAAAATTGACATCTTTTATTGACTCTTGCAATATATGTACATTTATGAAGTCTTCTTTAATTGTTCTCAGTAATGTTTATAGTTTTCTCTGTAGATTTCCTGTATTTTTTAATTATAATTCCTATATATTTGATATTTTTGACACTGCTGTATAAAGTATCTTTAAAAAGATTATCCTCTCTTTGTTGCTGGCATATAGAAATACAGTTGAATTTTAACATTGATCTTATATCCAACAACCTTGCCAAACTGCCTTTATACATTCTACTCGTTTATCTATAGACTTTTAAAAATTTTTATAACTGTATAATTATAAGATCTGTGAATATAATCACAGTTTTATGTCTTTCTTTCCAAATTTTATACCTGTCATTTGTTTTTCTTGCTCTGTTTTACTAGTTGGGGAAGTGATGAGGTCACTTTCTGTTTAACATTTATCTTTGTTTGCTGTAACTTTTAGTTAGCTTGCTGTTTTTGGTAGTTAGTCCTCATTGGATTAAGGAAATTCCCTTCTCTTCCTAGTTTGCTAAGCGTGTCAATGAATGGATGATGAATTTATCAAATACCTTTTCTGTATCTATTGAAATGATTATAGGTTTATCTTATTAATGTGGAAAATTATGTTGATTTTTTACTACTAGTCAAACGCCTGTTCTTAGAATAAGCCCAACTCAGCTTTGATTTATAATATTTTTAAATATTGCTAGATTCAGTTTGCTTATCTTTTGTTTAAGATTTTTACATTTATGTTCATGAGTAATATTGGCCCATAATTTTCCTCTCTTCTAATGTCCTTGTTAGGTTTTGGTGTGTTGAGGTTATACTGTCTTCATGAAATGAATTGGAGAGGTGGCCCCCTTTTTTGTTACCAAGAAGAACTTATGTGAGACTGGGTTTATTTCTAACTTAAATATTTAGCACAATTCACTGATTAGTCTGAGTGGGCAGGTTTTAAATTATAGAACATTAGGAGACTTTTCCACATCCTGTTTACTCTCACCCTGTGGGCATAGTCTTTTAGGGATTTTAATTTTTAAAGTAAGGAACTTCTGTTAGGCGTTCCACCTTGTGCGCACTCTGGACTTTGATTTCTGTCCGCCCACACTTGCCTTGGACGTCTGTCTAAACAAAGGGTCTCATGTTCTTCGGATTGGCCCATGACCTCAGAGAGTCTTGTTTTCCCTATCTTTGGAGCTTGGTGATTACTTATTATCTTGTAGTCTTTTTAATACTTTCAAAATTTTATTCAACTGTTACAGTTGTTTTTGGTATGAGATTTGATCTAAATAACTTAGCCCACCATTATAGGGAATAGGAAGAACTCTAGTTAATTTACTTGAATTAACAGAAGAAAGATAACAGAAAGAATTGCTGAATGTCAGATAATGCTTCTTTTCCACAAAAACTATGAGTTCCCAAGAGCTCCTTTCTAAAGTTGGAGGTTGGGGTTGTGGATGTGAGGGGAGAGAGAAATTAAGGGATAGGAGTCATTACGTTGTTTTTTTTTTTTTAACTCCAGGTTTCATTTTTTGACAATCTGTTGATTCTCTGTTATGAAAAATTAGGAAATTATTTTCCTCAAAACACAATTTCTCAAATTTCATTGGTTGTATTTTCACTTTATTAAGATTAGCATTCTGTTCTGCAGCTAATTCTCCTGTTATTTAACCTTAGTATTAATTGTATAAATAGATTTGTACTTTTCGTTTAGTCTGGTTGCAGAGCATGGGCTCTAGGTGCACGGGCTTCAGTAGTTGTGGCTCTCGGGCTCTAGAGCGCAGACTCCAGTAGTTGTGGCAGCACGTGCTTAGTTGCTCCGCAGCACGTGGGATCTTCCCAGACCAGGGCTCCAACCCGCTGTCCCCTGCAATGGCACGCAGATTCTTTTATTATTATTATTTTTTTAACACTTACTTTATTTTATTTATTTTATATTTGGCTGTGTTGGGTCTTTGTTGCCGTGCGGGGGCTTCTCATTGCAGTGGCTTCTCTTGTTGCGGAGCACAGGCTCTAGGCGTGTGGGCTTCAGTAGTTGTGGCACGTGGCGCTGCAGTAGTTGTGGCTCTCGGGCTCCAGAGTACAGGCTCAGTAGTTTGTGGCGCTACTCGGGAATTAGTTGCTCTTGCAGCATGTGGGATCTTCCCGCACCAGGGCTCGAACCTGTGTCCCCCTGCATTGGCAGGCAGATTCTTAACCACTCTGCGCCACCAGGGAAGTCCCAATTCATAGTAGTTTTAAGGAAAGTCATTGTCATTATTTCAAAATAATAAATCAGAGTCAAAAAAGCTTGGCCCAGAGAGATTTGGGGAGAATCTTCGGAATGAATAGCTATAAGGCTATTTAAAATGTGTCAGTTACTTACATATGTAAACATCTCTAATGTTCTTAAAAACACTTTTTTGATGATCTGAGCACCCCCACCTCTGAATCATAGTTACGTTTGTTTGAAGTTAAGTTGTTTGATGAACACTATTTTTTCATAGATGGAGGAAAAAGTCAATTTTCTACTTTTTCAAAGCTAGAAGGAGAATGTAGGTTGACAGAATCGTACTGTGGTAGTAATTGAGAATGGGTTCTAGAAACTGACTGCTGAATTAAAACCCTCCTCAGTCTCTCATTAGGAGATCTGAAGTCTGACACACTTCTTTGCCAGACTTTCAGTCTCTCCCATTTGTAAATTAGTTGTAGCAATAACAATGTTTTTAGCAGAGTGGCCTGGCATGATTTAATGCTCATTTTAACCTTTTATTCATCTTTATTTTAATTTTTTTATTATTATTATACACGTATAATATGAGCCTGTAATTGTGCAGGCTAGGATTTTGAACAGAGCTGAGCAATAAACTTAAAGGTGTAAGGGTCTTCAGCTACAAAAGACAATTTTAAATAAGTGTCTGGTGTAAATATGTTTTAAAGATATGGGTCTCATTGCTTTGGCCTGTATCAGATTACAAGAACATTTTAAAAAGCAGTCTATCATCAATGTGAAGCCAAGCAGGAGATATTATTAGCAGCTTTAGTTAGGTGTATGTTCAATCCAGAAAGATGGACCACGCCACTGACGTTGGACCTGTGCTTCTCTATTTAATTTTTATAAAAGACTGGTAGGGAACTAGGGTAGCGGGCATCTTCCTTGAATGTTTTAGAATAAGAACATTTCTCTGTCTGTCCTCATCTGTTTAGTTATTTAATGCACTGTAAGTGACCAGAAGTTAAAAGATGCAGGGCAACATTCGGGTCTATTTAATTGTATTGGTCTTAGTTGACTTCTTTCATTTATTTGTTTACTAATTTTCGGGAATACTTTTTTCTTCCTGATGAACTCTTTTACGCTGTGTTCTTGTGTTTAAGTCTTCTAATGATTTATAAATAATTTGCCCTCCCATGTGGCTGTGTAAAATAAGGTTTTAAGCAACAATAACTGTATTTTATCTTTTAAAGTTGTGCAATACAAAAACAAGTATGTATTTAGAAGTAAATATAAAATAAATCTGCTAATATGTGGCATGTGTATGTTTTGCCTCTTAAGGGATCATCGAATTTGGGTTTTATAACCAGAAAAACTCACTTATCCGTGTCCTTTAGGTCACTTTTTATCTGGTTTATTTTTAAATAAGTATGTATGTGAGCTTTAATCATCTGTGCTCCAGTATTTTAACTTAAGTGTAAAAAAGCTAGCAGCAGCTTTTCTTGATCCTTCTGTTAACATGTTCTTGGGGAAAATGTCTAATTACTTGAGTAGTTTATACTACAAGCTATATTAATTTGGAAAATTGAAGATAGTACTAGCCTACTTAGGGAACAAAACAGCCGCCCTGCTGGTTAAAGCCTCGGAGCCCCTCTCTGTGTCTGGAGGTAGCTCCTTATGTAACTCTTCATTCATTCATCCCTTACTGTTTCTAAAAAAAAAAAAAGATCATTATGGTTTCCCAGCTTCCACAAGTTCAGTTTTTCAGACTGTTTCTCTTTCTCAGTTTTTTTACTTCATTCCCTCCCCGGAAGACTCTAAAACAGAGGCATGCAAGATGCCTTTTCATCCTAAGTATTTTAATTGCTTGATAACGCAGGGAAGCAGGCGGATTATGCTCTTCTGCATTCCACCCTCACACTCCCCCTCCACCCCCAAAGCAGGGGAGGGGGTGGTGGTATAAAAGTTGACTATATCTCAGAGATCTGTGAAGTTGTTCCTGTGCCTACCTGATATATAAACACCTTCCTCTCCTCCTATTTGCATAAAGATATTCTACTTTTTCTTAGATGTTCCCATTAAGAAATTTTTAGTTCATTTTTAGAAATCAGTTGGATGGTTATTCCCAGGTAGCTGTTCTTCTGGATTTTAATCCAGTAATGAATCTGTACCTGAATGAGGAAAAATCTGCCTGGCTCACAGAGGTTTCTCTCCAGGTTTACACTTATTCCCGGACCTATCAGTACCCCCTTTTCCTTTCTGTGGTTGTGGCCCAGCACTTCTCATCAATGGATCCCTCTGGTTCTAGTGTGGTTTTCTGTAGCAACTCACCAGGCTGACTGGATGCCCTTTTCATTAACTTTGGCGTCTTCCAGTATTTTAAGCCAGGTTTTGGCATAGTCTACTGAGTAGAGGTGCCCTCCTCCCTTCGTTATCCTGCCCATTTTCAAGGCTCACGTCTTCTGCTGAGTCTCCTGCTCAGTTCCTGGTGCCTGGGTGAAAGTGGTCTTACACAGTGGTTGGGAGAGTGCTTGCTTAGCGGTGCGCCTGAGGCAAGTTGTTTAACTCTGTGGGTCTCTTTTCTCATCTGTAAAATGGGGGCTTTAATACCACCCACCTCCATCTAAAGTATCAATGACTTAATGCGTTTTTCTTCTTTGTACAGAAGTTCTGAGGTAAGAAGTGCAGATCTGGTATGGTGGTTCCATGGTTATCAGCAACTGTCTGCCATCATTAGTTTGTGGCTTCCATTCTCAGGGTGATCCAGAATGACTGCTGTGGTTATAAACATCACATGTACATTCCAGGCAGCAAAATGGAGCAGGAGGGCAAGGCAGAAAGGCTCACCCAGCTTTGTGAGAGGACCATATCCAAAAGTCACACCCTCTCAGTTTTGCTTATATTCCGTTGGTCGGAACTCGATAACTTGACCTTGCAGCCACAGAATATCAGGAAATACAGGTTTTTATCTGGGTACAGTTGCCACCTCAATGGAATTAGGGTTCAGTTACTAACAAGTAAGGGAAGAATGAGTGTTGGGGAGGTAACAAGCAATCTGTGTAGCTCTACTAGAAAGGAGATAAGGCAAATAAAGTACTAAGTACTGACTGAGAAATCGTAACGCCTCAGTGAATGCCAGGCATTTTTATGACTTTTGCTAAAAGGTCATATTACCAGCATGTCCCACTTTTTCTTATTCCTTTCCACCCATTCATATACTTTTCAGGGTAGTGATCTTTTATAATACCGTAATACGGTAGCTGAAACTTAGAGAAACAACCATAGATGATTTCTTTGAAGGGAAGAGCTAGGTAGGTAGTGGCTGTTCCCTTGTTGGAAAACCATTGGTCTCTGTAGAAGTTCCATCTTTTTTTGCTTCATTAGCAGTTTTTAATATTGGTGGAGTTGATATGTCTTTTTTTACTTTGATTGGTACATATTCTTTTTTTTTTAATAAAGAGAATTAATTCCACTTAAAAATGTTTTTATTACATCCTTTAGTTAAATGGAAAGTCTTAGGGTGATACAGAATGAAGATTGGGAATGATTTTACTTAATGCTTATTAGCCTTGCCTCATTAAAACACCTAATTGTTAACTACCAATTTTTTTAAGCTTTGCTGTTTTACTATATATTCATCATGTAGTGAATTTTACAATACACAGATTTTTGTTCTATAATAGAGCTATAGTCGAGCCTTCTTTTCTTGCCTCTTATTAAGTACAATTTGCCTTATATCCAAATAATCTAAATTTTGATAAGATAGAAAAAAGAGGGAAGGGATATATAACTGGGAACCAAAATAACATTTTGATAAAGCCTGCCTCCAGGTTTCAAGGTAGCTGAATATTTTTATATTGAATCCCAATGTGTTATTTTCTGGCTGTGTTGTAACAAGTAAGCATATATGTGTCATAAGTGCCTGTGGTTGCATTGTTTTGGTTTTGTTGTTTTATAAATCAGTCACCTGTGACTTTTAGATTCTTCTGATGTTTCTCTCTAGTAATCATCAACCTTTATTAATAATTATTTCTGCACACAGCTGTGTGTAGTCTTTCCTTTTTTTTTATTAGAGTATAATTGCTTTACAATGCTGTGTTAGTTTCTGCTGTAGAACCAAGTGAATCAGCTGTACGTGTACATACATCCCCTGCCTCTTGCGCCTCCCTCCCACCCCACGCCCCACTGCGCCCTGCGTCTTTCCTTTTTCTTTCCATGGTGGTTTCTTTAAAAATATCTATACGTGGATAGAAAAGATATGCAAACCTCAAAGCAGTTTTCTTAGAATGTCTGCATGTATATTTAATTTTAATGTTTTTTTAAAATAAATCTGAATAAAAAGTTCATCAAATGGTATGGTACCTGAAGTAAATGCTAAATGTTGTAGTCCTTTGTAAAACCACATTAAGTCATAGAAGGTTATCAAACTCAAGCAACCATTGAGGTTAAAGTTAGTATCATTCAACAATTTTAAGAACCTTTAAAATTAGTTAATAAATCTCTTTTATAACAAGGCAAAATCAGTAGGGTGGAATTGTTTTTAAAAAAATCAGTAAATTTGCCCAATTTTACACTTTAATGATGTAGAAAAATATGTACTAAAGATTCTAGAAGGCCATAGTCAAAATTACTTCTGAAAAGTTGGCCCTTTCTTCAAAAAGAAATTTATAAAATTAACTAGATCTTTAAAAAAAATAACTAGTAAAACTTGCTTTTAAATGTAACTGAATATTCTGGAATCCTTGGTTTGGAAAAACCTGCTGTACTATTAGGTTAACTGTGTTATATTTTATGCTAGGGAACAGTTTTTTAAGACAGATAATAAAGAAGTATATTATAATTGTCTAAGTCTTTAATATCCAGTTCAGTATTTTTTCTAAAATAAGTAGTAATTTAGATAGATTTAGAATTGCCATATTTTACATACAGAATGCTTAATATTGTATAGTTTTTGCATTATTGGAAAGATTTAATTAAATTAAGTTATTTATAATAGCTTATAAGACTTCTATCAGTGACTTTTGTTTGATAGAAACTCTTGAACTATTGTGTATCTTTGCAAAGAGAAGAAGTAGGAATACAGTCACCTCTTTATAAATTAGGCAAATTTAAAATTTCATCTTACAATGGATAAAGAAGATGTGGCACATATATACAATGAAATATTACTCAGCCATAAAAAGAAACAAAATTGAGTTATTTGTAGTGAGGTAGATGGACCTAGAGTCTGTCATAGAGTGAAGTTAAGTCAGAAAGAAAAACAAACACCGTATGCTAACACATATATATGGAATCTAAGAAAAAAAAAAAGTTCGTGAAGAACCTAGGGGCAAGACGGGAAACAGACCTACTAGAGAATGGACTTGAAGATATGGGGAGGGGACAGGGTAAGCTGTGACAAAGTGAGAGAGTGGCATGGACATATATACACTACCAAACGTAAAATAGATAGCTAGTGGGAAGCAGCTGCATGGCACAGGGAGATCAGCTGGGTGCTTTGTGACCACCTAGAGGGGTGGGATAGGGAGGGTGGGAGGGAGGGAGACGCAAGAGGGAAGAGATATGGGAACATATGTATATGGATAACTGATTCACTCTGTATAAAGCAGAAACTAACATACCATTGTAACGCAATTATACTCCAATAAAGATGTTAAAAATAAATAAATAAAATTTCATCTTAGATATTTCCCTCTGCCCAGCACATCTTCCTTTATCCCCACCCCCTTGGTGTTTATTCACAGAAGCAAATTAATTTTAATATTAGCTTAAGCAGAATATGATTAGGAAAATAAGTCTGCTACAGAAGTAGCCATTGTATATTTCAAAGCTAAATACAGCGGGAGCGGGAGAGGGGGGAGGGATGGACTGGGAGTTTGGAGTTAGTAGACGCAAACTATCACGTATAGAATGCATAAACAGCAAGGTCCTACTGTATAGCACAGGGAACTATATTCAGTATCATGGGATAAACCATAATGGAAAAGAATATAAAAAAGAATGTATATATGTGTATAACTGAGTCACTTGGCTGTACAGCAGAAATTAACACAACATTGTAAATCATCTCGACTTAAATAAAAAATATTAAAAAGCTAAATACAAACAATTTCTAAGTTGCGTGCTGTTTTGGATAGTCCATATTACATTTCTGCTTTATTTGCAAGATAATTATGATTCCGATACTCAGATTTTAACCTTGACTGACATCATTGCAATTTAAGGCATTTGATCATAATTTATTAGACAGGGATATCTTTAAGAGTATGGTATCATATATTATTGCTGACTGATTTTAAATTGCTGATAAAACAGCTGCAGTGATTATTTTGATCTTGTAGATTTGTGCATGAAGCTAAAAGTCCCAAGAAAAACTCATTATATGTATTTTTAAACGAATAAAGTTGAAAACTGCATTTGCCTGGAGCAGTTTAATTTAAAGTAGATTCTTGTATCTTACAGTATTCATCACAGTAGTAAGCGTGCATTTGTCAAAAGTTCTCTGTTCTGTTCATGTCTAAGTTGAAAGCCTAATTAATGTAAATGTGCATTTTTGTGCCTGTTCTTCATGGTTATGTCATGAAGGTACCTTTACACTGGATAAGATAATAACCAGTGCGTATGGGAAGTCTGTGATGGGTGAGGCATTTTACATGTAATTTAGAATTTAAGCCTTATAAATGCTCTATCAACTAGTCATTATTATCTCCATTTTACTGTGAGGATGTTGAAGTTCAAAGAAGTTAAGTGTCTTGCTTATGGTCATGTAAGCAAATTAGTGGAAGTTAATTGAATTTGAACCCAAGTCTGACTCCAGAGCCTGTGTGTGTTTCACTGTGCCATATTTTTTTCCTATGAGGAAAAATATGTCAGTTCTGTGGACTGTGTAAGTCATAAAAAGTAACCCCCCTTTTCAGCAAACCTGACATGTGAAAATCTAGATTTGCCAATATACAAATTTGGGATATTCTTTATTCTTGTGAGATGATTCATCTCATGTTCTTTAAATGACACGACATGACATTTAAAATATTATTTGCTTTCCCAAAATTCAGCTGTTTTACTTAACATTTTAAGAATACCTGCATTGTGAAATTTTTATCAAGTGAGGCAAACCTGTATTTTGGTATTCTTTATTTAGCATGTTCTTCACGAATGCCTGTTTTAACCTGTTTAACACCAGGTTCTAGGTGCTAGAGAGATAGGTGGCCTGCAAAAGCAGACATAGTTCCTGCTAGCTCTGGAACTGGTATAGCTGGGTTTCAGATGTTGCTTCCACCTTTACCTCTCAATAACTGTATGATCTTATTAGCAGGTTCCTTAGCCCTCTTAGGCTCTTTCTTCATCTGTGAGAAGGAAAAATAATCGTACCTTTCTTAGGGTCATCGTGAGAATTAATTGAGATACGTGCATAGCATGATACCTGGCATGCAATAAAACAATAAATGTTACCTTTTTATCTTAAAAATAACACTTTAAATATAAGTAACTTTCTTTAAAAAAATTACTGAACAAGCTTAATTGGTATCGTGATCTTCAGTCTGGGATGGTAGTCATCTTTTTTGTATCACTTGAAAAGTCTCGTAAGTGTTTCCCTTCACTTGTTCTGCACACTGCACACATTTCAGAAATATAGTACACCATAAGCTATGTGTTTATTTTTAATATTTTAAGGGCAATGCCAGAATCACTGTGTGGTGTAATTCCAAATACAGGCGTATATATGTTTGGCTCATGGCCAGTACAGTAACCTATTTTTTATTACCTTTCTTCTGAAAAAGATGACGAGTCACTTTGTGATTTATTCTTTGGAGCAATATTTACTTATGAGAAAAGATTTGAGGAAGAAATTCTTCATTGACTGCAAACAAAAATGTTATGACAGCTTCACTCTGACTTACAGTTGGCATTTTGTATGATTTCTTGAATTTTTTGAATGGAAAGTATTTCTAAGTTTTTTTTTTTAAATAGTGAAATTTAAAAACTAGATATTTTCTGTACACTTACAGTATTTAGGCACTTGAATATGTAAATACAGGTTTAGGTAGTTTTGAATTTAAAAAGGTATATTTATGAAAAGTTACACAGGAGTTATCAATCTAGCCATATTTCCGTGTAGATACCTAAATTGTTTTAGGATATTATGATTTATGAAAAGCTTGAGGAAAAATTAAATGCATTCCAGAAACGATTTTTTAGAGATATACAAAAACACGAGTGACAAATTTCTTTAAGTAATGGTTTCCATCAATAATTTTGTTATAACAGTTAAACTTTCTTTTTGTGAACTGATGCAAAAACCTCACTTATAATACTTCTAAGGAGATTTGTTCAGCTATATTTCCTGTAAAAAAGAGATGTCAGGGCTATTTTTATTATCTGTAATGAAACCCTGTTAGAGAAGATCTTGCTTTAACATTAAATCACTGCCCTTTTTTTCATTACGAAGTCTAAATGCCAAGGAAAAGTCAACTTGTAAGCTGGAGAGGTATATAAACAGTTCAATTATAGTGACTGCTAAAATAGATTTTATTATTTTTTTCTGTTTTCGTAGTTCTTTTAAATCTTGATTAAGCCATTTTTAAGTACTTAAGAGATAATTTGATGCTTTAATAGTAACTTTTTTTCTTATAATACAAAAAGAAGATTGCGTGGTTGATGTAGAGATTTTTGTTTTTAATGTGAATTTTTAAAGGACTTTTTTGTACAAGAGGTTTTTAAATATTTCTTTTAGTATGTACAGCCAACATTTGTATTACCTCAGATGTTGTAATGGGAAGTCATTTTTACTTCTGAGAATGAATATTAGCTTTGCTGAATTTTTATGTATAAGCAGACTTTTGGCTTATATGCTAACTTACGTAACCTCAGTCAAGATTTTCAGAAATACTTTGTTGAAGTTTATTAAAGTTAAGATTTAATTATCAGTTTTAATGGTTAAATTTTAAAGGAGCGAATTTAAGATGTAATTTGTTCTTAGAAGCCAAAGAAAATAAGTGGCATAGAAATAAATGATTTAGCTGTTCTTTGGGAGGAAAAAAATACACTCACATTTAAAGCTAAGTTTCTAGATTATTTACTTGAGATAGCGATATATAAAACTTAATTTCTAAAAATACCTTCTTGTTTAGTATGAAGCAAAGAAATTACCACAACTCACTGAGTCTGAGTTTTAGCATCAAAAGAGGTGCTGAGAAGAATAAAGTTCTTTCATAAGGATGTTTAGTGATGTTCATCTAATATTTTTGAGCTTGAAAAATGAATAGATAGGACGATTCTGAAAATGAACTCTTTCATTAGTCTCATACCATGTACTACTGTATTGAGACTAAGTTATCCATGCTGTGTTGGAGCTCAGCCTGCAAAGAAATGAATTGGCTGATTTTTGTCATTTGCAAGTCCAGCCAGGGTTACTGCAGCCTGCCAGTTGACCACATCAATGCATAATTTTGTGTGAAGTCGTCAAAAGGTACTATTTGTTTTAAAAGTGACACATTTAACTTTTTACTATAATTATTAATACAAGCAAAGAAGTTAGTAGTGCTTTCTTTTTTTTTTATTGTCATCAAGCCGTTTTCTAGGAATTTTCAGCAATATATCAATTCAGCTGTAATTCTAGTATGAAATACAGAAACTATGAACAAGCTTTTGGTGCCTACCATTAAAAATTAAATCCATAACTTTAATTCTTACAATCTCATTTTGTTTCACCACAGCTCTGTTTTAGTAGATCTGCATATCTGTCTTGGTCTCAAGGGTTAATTTTACCAGTTCAGTTTTCTTTGTAGATTTTTGCCATAAGTAGAAAGGATTTAAAATCTTACAGTCCCTTAAAATATTTTATTACCATTTACTTGAAAGAACGATAGATAATGTACATGCTTGTTCATTGTGCAAATACTTAAGACATTCTGATTGAAAGACAGCTTAAGGAAAAATAAACAAATAGCAAAAGCATTCAGTCTTTATTTACAATATGTAGCAGATCACTGTTTTCACTTTAAGTGTGCGAGTCTGATCAGCAGGAACACCCTAGAGAAGGACATCTTTAGCGATAGAATTTACATACCGTTAGCTCACAGTAATTGATTAGCAGCAGGTCTCTGAGTACAGAGCTAGCTGGGCACGTTATTGGGGATGCCTTTGATGCTGTGGTTTTCCGAAGCTTGCTGGCTGCATGCTTGTTGCCTTTGTTCGTGACACAGGTAATTACTTGATAAAATGAAGTGCATCGCTGTGAACAATTGACCCTTTGGAGCAATCCAGGCTGGTCAGCAGTCTAAAACCACACTTTAAGGCCATCATTATGGCCTCGAACTTAAGAGTTTCCAAGGTGCAGACAAAGGTGTTGTCTTCCTTCAGTACAAGTCGAGTGCCATTTTCAGACTTGATGAAGTATTTAAATTGAATGATGTTTGACGATATTGAAAACTCCTCTGGAAAGCCATCCAGCCTGCTTTTGGACACCAGAACAATGCGAGATTTTATTTTTGATATGAAATCAGGAGCATTACAGAAGATTCTCAGTCCTTGTGAGCGATCATGGTTATCTGTTATTTCCAGGAAAGTAGTCTCCCTGGGTGTTAGCTGTTCTTTTTCCCACCTGGACTTCACTTCCTCCGCCAGTCCCTTGAGCTGAAAGAATTCTGCTTCTTGTGCGAGAAGTTGATTTTCTCGAAACCCTTCTGGCAGTAGAAGTTCTCCGTTTCGTAGGAAGTTTAGAACATGCCTGAAGAGGAGCCCATCCCTGTCTATGAAATAATGACCATCGGCATCAAATGGGCAGAGGATTTTTCCATTTACTATACCTTCAAGGAAAGTGTCTGGGTACTTGGTCAGTGTTTGTTTCTGAGTAATGTATAGGTATCCACCAACGTTGAGGGTCATCAGGGTGGATTTGCAGTTCTTTCCCTGGTCAGCATCTTCCAGGCTGTTGTGTTTCCCTTCATACTCCTTTTCTTTTTCTCTTCTGTTTATTTTACGCTCCATTTTTGAAAATGCTATTTCAGCTCGTTCTTCTTGGCGTTGAGATTTTTTAAAAAGAAACACTACCACACAAACACGCCTTTATTCAGCCCCAGCCTGGTGATGGAATGGAAATGCTGGCAGCGTTGCCTGTGCTGTCAGCTCGGTTTTGCAGTAGGTGGCGTGTCAGCTATGTATGCAGGAGCTTTCTGGAGTAAGAGGGGAAAAAGATAATTTGCATTTAACTATATCAGGGAAGGAACTCGCTGTGAAAAGGTTTTCATGTGTATTCTTTGAAGTAATGAAAGTTACTGAATAAATTGAATTTCCTACTGGCAGTTAAGCAGTTACATATGTTTAATTCTCCAGCTAATTTATCCACTTCTAAATGTCTTTTAAGTTATTAATCAGGCAGGCTTAATGTTGAATAATAGTGTCACCTTTTGGAGAATAATGTATGTTGAATTAGTATCATTTTTTAAAGTAAATCATAAGTAGGAAACCCAAAGACAAAGGACCTAGGTGTATAGAAGTTTTTCTCCTAAAAAAAGTCACACATTTCACAAGTGGTGTAGTCATTTTAGAGACACAAGTGAGAATATTTAAACCTGTTGTTTGTGACATTGTACTTGAATTTAATTGGATTTGCCTGTGATTCTGCTTTGTGGATCTTTAGCGAGTGAGAAGAAATTTTCTTCATGTCCTTTAACAAAAGTCTCTGTTATTTTTGGCTTTTTACCCTAAAGGTAAAAAATCAAATATACAGGTTTTACAGTAATCTTTTTTTTTTTTTGGTTAAGATTTCCTGTGGAAAATTCATAAGCTTGTTTCACCCTAAACGTGCTTCACTGCTGAACAAAGACTTGGACTGCTGTGGAAAACACTGTAACCGTGTGTCTGTGTGCACGCAGGCATGTGCTCCCTCGAGAAGATAACAGAGAGACACATTCAAAATACCTGCTGTAAAATAGTGTCATGGGCTAAGTTAGTTGGGTTTCTTTTGCCGCTGTTGGTTTTTTTTTTTCAGTGCTCACATAGGGGGAGAGAAAAGACCAAAGCCTAGCTGCCCTTTTTTTTTTTTTTTTTTTTTTTTTTGGAGCTGGAACAGTGTGAGTGTGGTGGGGTTTTTTTCCCCTTTCTTTTTTTTTCTCCTTCCGCTGTAACTTGCCTTCCAAAACATTTTAGGGATCTTGAGTCTTCGTTTCTAGAATTTAAAGACCCAGTGGTAAGAAATGTGAGCATTGTCCCCAGGGCACTATTATTTGGCTGATCTACCTGCCAGATGATTCTGAGGAGCTGCATTGTCCTCAGAATTAGACTTTAGATTTTTTTTTTTTTTTTTTTTTTGGCGGTACGCGGGCCTCTCACTGCTGTGGCCTCTCCCGTTGCGGGGCACAGGCTCTGGACGCGCAGGCTCAGCGGCCATGGCTCACGGGCCCAGCCGCTCCGCGGCATGTGGGATCTTCCCAGACCGGGGCACGAACCCGCATCCCCTGCATCGGCAGGCGGACTCTCAACCACTGCGCCACCAGGGAAGCCCTAGACTTTAGATTTTGTTAAATTGATTTATATTTTATTACATTAAAGGTATTTGAAATTTTTTCAACTTTTTGTTGATAGAAATATTGGTGCAGATTCTTCTAAAAATGCTTGCCTTGCATTTTCTCTAAACAATGTTAGGTTTTCTAAAGATATAAAAATTTTACTTTTAATTATAGCGCATTTTGAATTTAGTATTTACATATCCTTGAGCTTATCAAAATTTCATTGAAATTAAACTAGGAATCTAAGGCATAACATTTTTAGGGCTGAGTTTTTGCTTTGAGACCATGAAATTGAACCAAAGGTAAGATTGAATTCTCGAGAGATTTTAGTGTTTTATGTAGAACTTTACAACTTGTTAATAGTAAGCCAACATTTTGACTAAAACTTCCTCTCAGTACTGCATCATTTAAGAAGAGTTTACTATTATATTCTAACAATTTCATATGTGTTGATTTTGTGGTTTTGGAATCAGGTCTTACCTACGGCTATGACTTTTTCTGAAATATTGAATAGATTTGGGGGGTACAACTTTAGAAATGGAATTCTTGTGTTAATAGTCAATGCACGTGAGTAGTACCATGTAATGGCAAAACCAGCAAAGGCATGCCAGTTTCATTTACAGTTATAGTCCTGTGTCAATGAACTTCGTGGGACACCAGAATCAATAGAACATAACTGTAGTATAGTAGTGGAGACTGTACGTTTAAATAAAATGATATAGTTGAATTCTATGTAAGGCTTAGTCTGCTTCCTTATACACTGTTTGGCCTGTTTATAGATGCCTTCCTGTTTATAGATGCCTTCCTGGGGGAGCCCTAAAGCTAGTGCTGCTGGAGGATTTGCTTCCATGGGGTGGGGAGGTGAGGCAGGACTGGAGGAAGCTGGACTGCTGATCCCTTCAGCCATCACCCCCAGGGCCACCTTACACTTGCAGACTTGCTCACTTCTGGTTTCTGCTTTCTGCTTTTTAAAATTCCTGGTGTGTGTTCTTTGTTTCTGCTGGATTGCCTTGACAGACATGTGCCTAGACATGTGCCTCTAACCCTTGACCGCTCTTTCTCTGTAGACTTCACTCTGATGTTCTTGGCTTCTGCAGACCTGACCTGTGTGGTTTGTTTGCCGGCCGTGGCCTGGCAACAATAGTTGCCTTACAACAATAACGGAAGCCGTGTCTGACTGGAAGCTGATAAGAATCCATAGGACTTTTCTTTTATGTCCTATTGCTCCCAACTTGTGGTCTTGAGAAAGAAAAATGGCACCCAGTAGGTCCCAGCTTCTCTGCATTACTCCACTCCATCCCCATTAAAGCAAGATGATTGCAGCTTACAGAAATCACGGGGCTTTGTTGATCATTGCTGCTGTGGTGGTTCATATGCCCCTTAGGAGAAAGCCAGGTTGTCTTCTTTTTAGTCTTTTTTAAGCTTATATTTACCTGCTTTGGGGGGCTGTAGGGTGGGGAGAGTCATGTCAATCAAGTCCACACATGCCTAAAACTGTAAAAATGGTGCTTCAATAACTATTCCAAGGCAAACATCCATGGTTTATGTGACTACATTTCTCTGCCTCACTGCAGATACCAACTGGAAGTAATCAGTTCAGTGGTTTCAGCAGAAGGGCTTAACCTACACATCAAAGATTAGCTCCCGGGCTTCCCTGGTGACACAGTGGTTGAGAGTCCGCCTGCCGATGCAGGGGACACGGGTTCGAGATCAGCTCTATCAGGGCACTCTCCCACCAGCAGTGCCTGTGGTTTCCTGTTTCCCCACATTTTTTCCAACACTTGGTGTTATCTGCCTTTCTTTTTTTGTTTTGTTTTGTTTTATTTTTTACATTTCACATATAAGTGATACCATATAGTATTTGTCTTTTTCAGTCTGACCTCTTTCGCTTAGCATAATACCCTCCAAGTCCATCCATGTTGTGCAAATTTCATTCTTTTTGATGGCTGAGTAGTATTACAGTGTGTGTGTGTGTGTGTGTGTGTGTGTGTGTGTGTGTGTGTGTGTATCTTCTCTATCTATTCATCTGTTGATGGACACTTAGGTTGCTTTCATATCTTGGCAACTGTAAAGAATGCTGCTGTGAACATTGGGTGCCTGTATCTTTTCGAATTAGAGTTTTCTCTGATTATATACCTAGGAGTGGAATTGCTGGGTCATATGGTAGCTCTGTTTTTAGTTTCTGAGAAACCTCCATACTCTTTTCCACAGTGGCTGCACCAGTTTAATTCCCATCAACAGTGTATGAGGATTCCCTTTTCTCCACATCCTCGCCAACATTTGTTATTTGTGTTCCTGTTGATGATAGCCAACTTTGAGGATGTAAACAGTGTCATTGTCAGGTTCTTGTTATGAGTATATTCATTGGTTAGGCCCAATGCCTAACCAAATTTTAGCAAAACCTTTCCACTATATGGTGATGCTAATCTTCCACTGTCTGCATTAGGCAGAATTTATTCCAGGCCAATGGGAATTCCCATCTTATCTACCAACTCTTGATAGGAAATGAGGTCATCATCATCAACATTATTGACACAGAACATGACCATAATATATGCTTGCTCCATTTATATGCCAGAGGTATTCTCCTGCCATGGAAGGAAGTAGAACCTTACCAAGAAGGTATCTCTCTTGGTTGGAAGATAAAAGATGTGATAATTCCCCTAGACTCAACAGATCGCTTTCTGAAATTCAAGCACTCCTTTCCAAGGAAAAGGGATGGTCTCAGAAGCTGCCTTTATTAAAAACACTGGGCTTCTGTTTCCTCATTCTCTGTCTCTACCAAATCTTTTTGGTTATTTTCACCTGCATACATTAATGCCTGTTTTTAAAAAAAGATTATTTCCTATTACCTTAGGAAGAAAGTAAAACCAACTGCAGAAAGAGCAGTAGCTGTCAATTTTCACTTAAAGCTGGCACTATGTCTCTGCCCTGGTCTTTTGCAGATTTTTTAAGGCTTATTGATCTGGGTCTTTCTTCTTCACTTGAATTTGATACCCATCTACTTGATTCTGCAGTGATATCTTTATCTGTTCATTTTCCAAAATCTGGCTAACCTCTGGCCATCTGACTTGCATGTCCTCTCATTCCTTTTTGCCTTGATCTTCCTATAACTTTTACAAGCTGAGTTTCTCTTTTTTAATGTGTGGCTTTCTTGTTCTTCATAGCCTCCTGTTAATAGCATTGAATGTGAGAAATATTCACTTTGATATTCAGCTGTAATCTTGTTATTTTAGCCTCTTTTTTGGTGTTAAAAATATAAATAAATTACACAGTGTAATGTATTAACATATTTTAAGAATCAAGGATTTTTCTGTGTTAATCTAATTCTATTTGAACATCAAAACTTTAGTTTCGGGCTTCCCTGGTGGCGCAGTGATTGAGAGTCCGCCTGCCAATGCAGGGGACACGGGTTCGTGCCCCAGTCCGGGAAGATCCCACGTGCTGCAGAGCGGCTGGGCCTGTGAGCCATGGCCACTGAGCCTGCGCATCTGGAGCCTGTGCTCCGCAACAGGAGAGGCCACAACGGTGAGAGGCCTGTGTACCGCAAAAACAAACAAAACAAAACAAAACTTTAGTTTCATTTTGAAATATAAAATTTTTCTGCAAAATTAGATGTTGTCTTGTACTGGGCTTGCATCCCCACAAGTACTACCTCACTACCTTATGGAGCCGACTGACCACAGTATCTCACCGCCTGTGCAGAGTGCTGAAGTCCTCCTAGGACACATTCAGTATAGCCTTGGCAGGAAGGTGATGTGGATGTGTAATTCCAGTCAGGTGAATAAGCTTGTAAATGTTTTGCAGTGTTGAATTGAGTCTTCAGAGAAGCCCAGGAAACTTTGCTGCATCAGCAAATTTTTAAACCTCACCTGATGAGTGTAGAAAAGATGAAAACACTTTGTATCAAAAGGAGCACAAATAAAAATGACAGACTAAATGAGAAGTTCTGGCAAAATTCCATTCCACGTTTCTTTGCTTTTCATTACAGAGGTAATCTTGAAAACAAATTACATTAATTCATATTTTAAATGTACTTTGGGAGATGATTATTTCAGGGAAAACTGTGTTTTATAATTCTGTAGGCAGAAGTCATTTAAGTTTTTAAAAACGAGTTTGCTTTTTTTTTTTGAAGTGCAAACTATGCATTATTATTCACTGGAAAATTTTATTGTAACTAGATGAGCAAAGCACTTCTATGAGCCATCAAATGAACACTGAAATTATATTGTGTAGAACTCATTTTTATAGTGCTATTTGGCAAAACGGAATTTTGCCTCCTCTTTCAGAAGGAGATGTTTTAAGTTAATAGCCATTGTCTACAATCTCAAAATGAGGGACATGACTTTGAAAAGTTGTAAAGTTAATGTTGTTATGAAATCAGTAACCCAAAGAGTCTCAGCTGCTGGTGCGGTGCCCTACCAATGTCCCTCCTGTCATCATCTTGATTTTAGATTCTCTTGTGTCTTCAGTGATGACATGGTGTTGAGGAGAGAGGGGGTCCTGAACCAGCAGGACAGTATATCATGGTTCATAGGAGGAAATGGAGTTCTTCCACAGTGCAGAGTGATTGCAAATCAGGGATGGATAAGTCTGTCATATTGCACACTTCTTCACATTTAACATTTCTGAAATCAGGGTACGTCTTAAAATCATTGGCTTGTAAAATTCTCATGGTAGTATTTTGTGTTTCTTGGTGGCACATAAAATGATGGTGACTATTACAACTGATGGTATCTTAGATTTGATGAAATATTTGAGCAGTTCTGTAAGCTGTTATCCCCATACCACCAGAAAATAAAATTACCAGAGATGCAGGAAGAGGAAAAGATGTAGGGGAGAGGAGGAGAGAAATATCAGGGCAGAAGTTCTCAACCCTGGCTGCTGCATATTAGAATTATCTAGCGAGGTGGTAAAAACACCTCTTGCCCGCACAGTGCAATTAGGGTAGAATCTCTGACAGTGGGCCCAGTAGTTTTTAAGAAGCTTCCCAGGTGATTCTTAGGATCAATCAGAGTTGAAGAACTACCATATACAGGAAATTGGTGAGCTCAGGAAGGGGAACTTACCCCAAAGGAGTTCTTAATGATGAGGGCATAATTTCTACTTGGTAGTTATGAGGATCACTTACTATTAAAGTGTCTTGAAAATTGTAAAGAACTAAACTAGTATGTGGTATTACTACTGTTCCTAAACATGGTGGAGAGAACAGGAGTTATTGAGGATGAAAGTAATGAAACTTGAATCATATTCAGTTGATTTAAAAATGTGTCATCAGATGGCCTATATTAATATTGTATCCCTCAACTATATTACAGGCTTTCTAAGTGCAGGGGTCTGTATTTTTCTTCCTTTGTACCCCTCATCACATCTAGCACAGTGTTTGGCACTATTTAACTGTAATGAAGCACTATAGTAAAAGTCTTTTCTTTTTACTTGGCAAACTTAATCTTTCCTGGAAGGATTTGTTTTTCTGTCCATTTAATCACATTTGCTATTGTTTTTGAATTCTCTCTCATTTCAAGTGCAACAGCCAAAGCTGCATTTGCACCCTTTGATGAAGGTCTAACTAAGACAAACTATCACAGTACTCTGATTTTCCTTTTCATTTATTATTACAACGCAGCAGTACTTCATTTTTTTAAATAAAACTATATTTTATTTCTGGGTTTTATTCAACCTCTTATTTTATTTTCTTTATCCATTTGTCTATTTTTTTTTTTTTTTTTTTTTGCGGTACACGGGCCTCTCACTGTTGTGGCCTCTCCCGTTGTGAAGCACAGGCTCCGGACGCGCAGGCTCAGCGGCCATGGCTCAGCCACCCAGCCGCTCCGTGGCATGTGGGATCTTCCCGGACCGGGGCACGAACCCATGTCCCCTGCATCGGCAGGTGGACTCTCAACCACTGCGTCACCAGGGAAGCCCCCCATTTGTCTATTTTTTGTTAACATCTTTATTGGAGTATAATTGCTTTACAGTGGTGTGTAAGTTTTGCTGTATAACAAAGTGAGTCGGCTGTCCATATATCCCCATATCCCCTCCCTCTTGCTTCTCCCTCCCACCCTCCCTGTCCCACCCGTCTAGGTGGTCACAGAGCACCAAGCTGATCTCCCTGTGCTATGTGGCTGCTTCCCACTAGCTATCTATTTTACATTTGGTAGTGTATATATATCCATGCCACTCTCTCACTTCGTCCCAGCTTACCCTTCCCACTCTCTGTGTCCTCAAGTCCATTCTCTACATCTGCGTCTTTATTCCTTTTCTGTGCCTAGGTTCTTCAGAACCCTTTTTTCTTTTTCTTTTTAGATTCCATATATATGTGTGAGCATACAGTATTTGTTTTTCTCTTTCTGACTTACTTCACCCTGTATGATAGACTCTGGGTCAATCCATCTCACTACAAATAACTCAATTTCATTTCTTTTTATGGCTGAGTAATATTCCACTGTATATATGTGCTACATCTTCTTTATCCATTCATCTGTCGATGGACACGTAGGTTGCTTCCATGTCCTGGCTATTGTAAGTAGTCCTGCAGTGAACATTATGGTACATGACTCTTTCTGAATTATGGTTTTCTCAGGGTATATGCCCAGTAGTGGGATTTCTGGATCGTATGGTAGTTTTATTTTATAAGGAACCTCCATACTGTTCTCCCTAGTGGCTGTATCAATTTACATTCCCATGAACAGTGCAAGAGGGTTCCCTTTTCTCCACACCCTCTCCATTATTTATTGTTTGTAGATTTTTTGATGATGGCCATTCTGACTGGTGTGAGGTGATACCTCATTGTAGTTTTTTGTTTTTTGGGGTTTTTTGCGGTATGTGGGCCTCTCCCTGTTGTGACCTCTCCCGTTGCAGAGCACAGGCTCCAGAGGCACAGGCTCAGCAGCCATGGCTCACGGGCCCAGCCACTCCGCGGCATTTGGGATCTTCCTGGATTGAGGCACGAACCCGTGTCCCCTGCATCGGCAGGCGGACTCTCAACCACTGCGCCACCAGGGAAGCCCCTCGTTGTAGTTTTGACTTGCATTTCTCTAATGAATAGTGATGTTGAGCATCCTTTCATGTGTTTGTTGGCAATCTGTATATCTTCTTTGGAGAAATGTCTGTTTGGGTCTTCTGCCCATTTTTGGATTGGGTTGTTTGTTTTTTTGATATTGAGCTGCATGAGCTGCTTGTAAATTTTGGAGATTAGTCCTTTGCCAGTTGCTTTGTTTGCAGATATTTTCTCCCATTCTGAGGGTTATCTTTTCATCTTGTTTCTGGTTTCATTTGCTGTGCAAAAGCTTTTAAGTTTCATTAGTTCCCATTTATTTATTTTTGGTTTTATTTCCATTTCTCTAGGAGGTGGGTCAAAAAGGATCTTGCTGTGATTTATGTCATGAAGTGTTCTGCCTATGTTTTCCTCTAAGAGTTTTATAGTGTATGGCCTTACATTTAGGTCTTTAATCCATTTTGAGTTTATTTCTGTGTATGGTGTTAAGGAGTGTTCTAATTTCATTCTTTTACATGTAGCTGTCCAGTTTTCCGAGCACCACTTATTGAAGAGGCTGTCTTCTCTCCATTATATATTCTTGCCTCCTTTATCAAACATAAGGTGACCATGTGTGTGTGGGTTTATCTCTGGGCTTTCTGTCCTGTTCCATTGATTTATATTTCTGTTTTTTGTGCCAGTACCATACTGTCTTGATTACTGTAGCTTTGTAGTATACTCTGAAGTCTGGTGCCTGATTCCTCCAGCTCCGTATTTCTTTCTCAAGATGGTTTTGGCTATTCGGGGTCTTTTGTGCTTCCATACAAATTGTGCAGTTTTTTTGTTCTAGTTGTGTGAAAAATGCCAATGGTAGTTTGATAGGGATTGCATTAAATCTGTAGATTGCTTTGGGTAGTATAGTCGTTTTCACAATGTTGATTCTTCCAACCCAAGAACACGATGTATCTCTCCATCTGTTTGTATCATCTTTAATTTCTTTCATCAGTGTCTTATAGTTTTCTGCATATAGGTCTTTTGTCTCCTTAGGTAGGTTTATTCCTAGGTATTTTACTCTTTTTGTTGCAATGGTAAATGGGAGTGTTTCCTTAATTTCTCTTTCAGATTTTTCATCATTAGTGTATAGGAATGCAAGAGATTTCTGTGCATTAATTTTGTGTCCTGCTACTTTACCAGATTTATTGATTAGCTCTAGTAGTGTTCTGGTAGCATCTTTAGGATTCTCTATGTATAGTATAATGTCATCTGCAAACAGTGACACTTTTACTTCTTCTCTGATTTGGATTCCTTTTATTTCTTTTTCTTCTCTGATTGCTATGGCTAAAACTTCCAAACTATGTTGAATAATAGTGGTGAGAGTGGGCAACCTTGTCTTGTTCCTGATCTTAGTAGAAATGGTTTCAGTTTTTCACTGTTGGGAATGATGTTGGCTGTGGGTTTGTCATATATGCCTTTTATTACGTTGAGGTAAGTTCCTTCTGTACCTACTTTCTGCAGGGTTTTTATCATAAATGGGTGTTGAATTTTGTCGAAAGCTTTCTCTGCATCTATTGAGATGATCATATGGTTTTTAGTCTTCACTTTGTTAATATGGTTTATCACATTGATTGATTTGCATATATTGAAGAATCCTTGCATTCCTGGGATAAATCCCACTTGATCATGTGTATGGTCCTTTTAATGTGCTGTTGGATTATGTTTGCTAGTATTTTGTTAAGTGTTTTTGCACCTATGTTCATCAGTGATGTTGGCGTATAGTTTTCTTTTATTGTGACATCTTTGTCTGGTTTTGGTATCAGGGTGATGGTGGCCTCGTACAATGAGTTTGGGAGTGTTGCTCCCTCTGCTGTATTTTGGAAGAGTTTGAGAAGGATGTGTGTTAGCTCTTCTCTAAATGTTTGATAGAATTCACCTGTGAAGCCATCTGTCCTGGGCTTTTGTTTGTTGGAAGATTTTTAATCACAGTTTCAATTTCAGTGCTTGTGATTGGTCTGTTTATTATTTCTGTTTCTTCCTGGTTCAGTCCAGAAGGTTGTGCTTTTCTAAGAAATTGTTCTTTTCTTCTAGGTTGTCCATTTTATTGGCATATAGTTGCTTGTAGTAATCTCTCATGATCCTTTGTATTTCTGCAGTGTCAGTTGTTACTTCTCCTTTTTCATTTCTAATTCTATTGATCTGAGTCTTCTCCCTTTTTTTTTTGATGGTCTGGCTAATGGTTTATCAATTTTGTTTTTCTTCTCAAAGAACCATCTTTTAGTTTTATTGATCTTTGCTATCATTTCCTTCATTTCTTTTTCATTTATTTCTGATCTGATATTTGTGATTTCTTTCCTTCTGCTAACTTTGGGGGTTTTTTTTTGCTCTTCTTACTCTCATTGCTTTAGGTGTAAGGTTAGGTTGTTTATTTGAGATTTTTCTTGTTTCTTGAGGTAGGATTGTATTGCTCTAAACTTCCCTCCTAGAACTGCTTTTGTTGCATCCTGTAGGTTTTGGGTCATTGTATTTTCATTGTCATTTTTTTCTAGGTATTTTTTGTTTTCCTCTGATTTCTTCAGTGCCCTCTTGGTTATTTAGTAGCATATTGTTTAGCCTCCATGTGTTTGTATTTCTTTTTCCTGTAATTGATATCCAGTCTCATAGCGTTGTGGTCTGAAAAGATACTTGATACAATTTCAGTTTTCTTAAATTTACCAAGGCTTGATTTGTGACCCAAGATATGATCTATCCTGGAGAATGTTCCATGAGCACTTGAGAAGAAAGTGTATTCTGTTGTTTTGGGATGGAATATCCTATAAATATAAATTAAATCCATCTTGTTTAATGTGTCATTTAAAGCTTGTGTTTCCTTATTTTCATTTTGGATGATCTGTCCATTGGTTAAAGTGGGGTGTTAAGGCCCCCTACTATTATTTTGTTCCTGTGGATTTCCCCTTTTATGGCTGTTAGCATTTGCCTTATGTATTGAGGTGCTCCTTTGTTGGGTTCATAAATATTTACAATTGTTATATCTTCTTCTTGGATTGATCCCTTGATCATTATGTAGTGTCCTTCTTTGTCTCTTCTAATAATCTTTATTTTAAAGTCTATTTTGTCTGATATGAGAATTGCTACTCCAGCTTTCTTTTGATTTCCATTTGCATGGAATATCTTTTTCCATCCCCTCACTTTCAGTCTGTATGTGTCCCTAGGTCTGAAGTGGGTGTCTTGTAGACAGCATATATACGGGTCTTGTTTTTGTATCCATTCAGCCAGTCTATGTCTTTTCATTGGAGCATTTCTTTCATTTACATTTAAGGTAATTATCGATATATATGTTCCTATTACCGTTTTCTTAATTGTTTTGGGTTGTTATTGTAGGTCTTTTCCTTCTCTTGTGTTTCCTGCCTGGAGTTCTTTAGCTTTTGTCATAAAGCTGGTTTGGTGGTGCTGAATTCTCTTAGCTTTTGCTTGTCTGTAAAGGTTTTAATTTCTCCGTCGAATCTGAATGAGATCCTTTCTGGGTAGAGTAATCTTGGTTGTAGGTTTTCCCCTTTCATCCCTTGAAATATGTCCTGCCACACCCTTCTGGCTTGCATAGTTTCTGCTGAAAGATCAGCTGTTAACCTTGTGGGGATTCTCTTGTATGTTATTTGTTGCTTTTCCCTTGCTGCTTTTAATATTTTTTCTTTGTATTTAATTTTTGATAGTTTGATGAATATGTGTGTTGGCATGTTTCTTCTTGGATGTATCCTGTATGGGACTCTCTGTGCTTCCTGGACTTAATTGACTATTTCCTTTCCCATATTAAGGAAGTTTTCAACTATTCAAATATTTTCTCAGTCCCTTTCTTTTTCTCTTCTTCTTCTCGATTCGAATGTTGGTGCATTTAATGTTGTCCCAGAGGTCTCTGAGACTGTCCGCAGTTCTTTTCATTCTTTTTTCTTTATTCTGCTCTGCAGTAGTTATTTCCACTATTTTATCTTCCAGGTCACTTATCCATTCTTCTGCCTCAGGTATTCTGCTATTGATTCCTTCTAGAGAATTTTAAATTTCATTTATTGTGTTGTTCATCATTGTTTGCTTCCTCTTTAGTTCTTCTAGGTCCTTGTTAAACATTTCTTGTATTGTCTCCACTCTATTTCCAAGATTTTGGATCATCTTTCGTATCATTATTCTGAATTCTTTTTCAGGGAGACTGCCTATTTCCTCTTCATTTATTTGACCTGGTGGGTTTTTACCTTGCTCCTTCATCTGCTGTGTGTTTCTCTGTCTTCGCATTTTGCTTAACTTACTGTGTTTGGGGTCTCCTTTTCGGAGGCTGAAGGTTCATAGTTCCCATTGTTTTTGGTGTCTGCCCCCAGTGGGTAAGGTTGGTTCAGTGGGTTGTGTACGCTTCCTGGTGGAGGGGACTGGTGCCTGTGTTCTGGTGGATGAGGCTAGATCTTGTCTTTCTGATGGGCAGGACTGCATCTGGTGGTGTGTTTTGGGGTGTCTGTCAACTTATTACGATTTTAGGCAGCCTCTCTGCTAATGGGTGGGGTTGTCTTCCTGTTTTGGTAGTTGTTTGGCATGGGGTGTCCAGCACTGGAGCTTGCTGGTCGTTGAGTGGAGCTGGGTCTTAGTGTTGAGATGGAGATCTCTGGGAGAGCTCTCACCGATTGATACTACCAGGGAGGTCTGTGGTGGACCAGTGTCCTGAACTTGGCTCTCCCCCCTCAGAGGTTCACGCCTGACACCTGGCGGGAGCACCAAGACCCTGTCAGCCACACAGTATGTGTTAGGCGTTCCACCAGACTCTGGGAATACCAGCAGGGAACTGCTTCTGCCTTGCTGAAGACAGCTTTTTCTGAGACACAGCTGCCAGCAAACCAGAGGTCCTGCAGTGGGGCAACCGTACATCTATGGGGCCAGACGCTGGTTCTGGGGGCTCAGAGAGGACTGGAAGGGCAAGAGGAGAAAGAGGAAGAGGGAATTGGGAACTAGAAAGCTGGTGTGGAGTGGTAGAGCCAACCTCTTATTCTCGAAAGCAACTTTTAGATTAGGGATTATGTCTGTTTATACAGCATTACAACATTATGCCCACATCTGTATTTGAGGATTTATATTGATTAATTATATATATTAAATTCTATATATAATTATATATAACAAGCAAAAAGGAGACTACTGTGAAGTATAGGAGGAATGATAACTTGTGAACTTGCCTCGTAAACAGTAAAACATACAAATGTTTGTTTTAAAAATGTTCTCTAAGTTATTTCTTTGACGAAAAGTTTGTTATGGCTTCTGTAGACTCACAGAACAATCCAAACTCCTTTGTACACTTAAGGCCTCCATCTTCGATTTTGTACGTTACGTAACCACTCTTCTACTCCCGGACAACCAGTCTTGTCATTCACAGGTACTCTTTGATGAGCATTACAACATCCCTTGTATAGGAATGTACATAAACCTTCTTTCTCCCAGTCCATAGGGGAAAAGTTGAAGAGCAGTAGTAGGAGTGAGGAAGCCGAGATGTTTTCTAACCCGAAGTCTAGTCCTCAAATTACGGTTTCAGTATTTGGTTTAAAATTGGGAATTCCCAGCTATTTAGGCATGTTTGTAATTTGAATATCATTACAAGAAAACATATTGCATAAACAGATAATTTGGGGGAGTACTTATATGGCTGCTCATTTTGTTGCTTTTGAGGTAATCCAATGCTGACTCTGTAGGTTTACTGAAATCTGAGCATGATCTTTTATTCCTGAAATTCCTGAGTATTAGATAGAGATCAGAACATCAATTGACAAATTTGAATACAGCACGAAACACCTTCTTCATAACATAGGGATTGCAGCTTTGCCCAACTGGTTTGTTAAGATGCCAAGTAGCATGTATTAATAGGCCTTGCCCTGTGAACCACAGGCAGAAACTGCTAGGAAAAGATTTTAAATGAGAACAGTGGAGACTGGTAGGAGTATTAAAAATGGTTTATCTTTTAAATGCTCTTGCTCAGTTGAAATATTATTTCTTTAGTCCTTTTCCAGCGAGGGTAGACACAGGTGTGATGTAAGGAAGAATCAGGAAAGTAGCCTCAGATCTCAAGAATCAGTCCAAAATCTTGCTTCTAACCTTGTCTGTGTTTTAACTTGAGTTGGAAGTGCTCTTAAAGGCCTCCACGTTGAACTGGATCGAGTGGTCTTGTGGAAATGAACGCCTGTAACTTCCTGATGCCCAACATCTTCTTAACACATTACTTCTCATTACTTACATGCCAGTGCTAATAGACACCCTTCCTGTTTACTTCCACTTTAACTTTTTCAAACTAGCCAGGCCCTTAACTTGTAAAAAATGCCAGTCAGTTGTTTCTCTTGGGTTCCTCAACATAGAGTATGTTGGAAGGTCCAGCTTAGAACAGAAGTCTATATATTTTCAAGTCTTGGACAGCTTCTCAACATTTTCTCATTGTCATTCCAAGAAACAGTTCTTCTCTAATTTCTACTCAAAGAAAATTTAATTATATCTAGGTCTTATAGAAAGCATTACGGCAAACAAAATAAATACTAATGAAATAATAAAACATCCTCAGTTGGAGGGGAAGGCCAGTTTTGTTTTGTTTATTTTAGTGAGAGAGAATTGGAGGAGATCTCAGAGATCCCAGTGACTTTATTATACATATAGATGCTGAGGCCCAGAGATGTAAAGTAATTTCTCCAAAGTAACACCGCTGTTTAGAGACAGAATCAGAACTAGAACACTTCCATTCTTGTTTTAGGATGTACTTTGTGTGACTTACCCTTTAAAACTTTCTCTCAATTGTTTTCTGAAACTAGGTGGCAGGATATAGACCAATAAAATACCATCACCAAAGGTGTATGTTCATAGTCATGAAGATTCTTTGGGTTACAAGTAGCAGAAACCAATAAGCAAACCAATCTAGCCCCAAAAGCGAGGGAGGTGAGAAAATTTAGAAAAAGATCCTGGAATAGTTCCCAGAATCCAGAGAAGAGTTGAACGAACGGCCAAGCCTAGGGAAAGATAGGAACCAAGCCATGGCTGGGATTTTAGTAGAATGAGCCTATGTGGCTTCTCTTCAGAGTGCTGTTGTGACCATGTCCTTCTAGAGATTTCTGAGGTGGAGTGACTCTGGTATGGGTCCCTTAGTTTAAAATTCTGAGAGAGACAGACAGAGAAACAGAGAAGAGACAAAAGCCATTGCTCATGCTGTTCCCACCACCTTCGGTGCCCTTCTGCTTCACCTCCCACTCTAAATCCTACCCATTTTTCCAGGTCCAGCACAAACATTGCTTTCTCCATCAGAGCTCTTCGTAATCCCCAGCTAGATGTATTCTCTTTGTGTGTATGTGTTTTAATCCCAGTAGTCTGTCTCTCTGTCAGTAGATCATAACCCTCATAAACCATGGCAAATTCTATGTAGTACAGTAGATCCCACAGCCTTTATGGAAGGACTAGCAGTCCTTCCAGTAGTTAAATTAAAAGGTAGGGAATCATAAAAATGATAATAGTATATATTCCTACTGCCTTAAACATTTTAAGACCCACAAATGGACATTTAGTCACCAGCGTACATGCAGGACAAGGCCTTTGCTTTCAGTATAGGGTGCTGAGCATCTGATTTCTCTTTCCTGTGAAAAGTAAACCCTAATTTAGTTTAGATTTTCGGTTTTGGTTTCTTTAAAAAGGAGCAAAAACTTAGACACTGCGAAACAATATGAATGCAGAATCCTTCTAGACTTTTATGTTTCTCTTCTAATCTCTAGTTGTCTCTCCAGTACCTAATTTGAGAGATTTTTAGCAATTTATCTTTATATCACATCTTACAAAGCATTAAACCTAGTTTTTGTAGAAACATCTCCCTCCCCCGTACTCTTTTTTTTTTTTTTTTTTTTTTTTGCTGTACACGGGCCTCTCACTGTTGGGGCCTCTCCCGTTTCGGAGCACGGGCTCCGGACGCGCAGGCTCAGCGGCCATGGCTCACGGGCCCAGCCGCTCTGCGGCATGTGGGATCTTTCCAGACCGGGGCACGAACCCGTGTCCCCTGCATCAGCAGGCGGACTCTCAACCACTGCGCCACCAGGGAAGCCCTCCCCTGAAATCTTAAGCAGTGTTTTGGAGAAGAAGAGGAGCATGGTTTCGTGGAAAGAATATGAAAACATGTTCCTGTGAGGCTTTAAAAAGTGTGTGACACCTTTAAATCTTGCTTAGGGGGCTGTATTATAAGTAAATTGGTTTTTAAAAAATGTATTTAGGAAGAGAGCGGGAACGGCAAAGAGTTAACAGAGATGTGGGGTTATTTAAGAGCAGCCAATTGGTAGAAGTTTTCATTGCTGCTGATGAAGACTTTTCCTTTCATTTGAGAAGCATTTGAAGGCTATTTTAGATTTGAAAAGGGGATGTGATGGACAGAAAATCATGGTTTGGGGAGGTGAATTTTACTGCTTTGTGTGAGTGAGCTTGATTGAAGAAGAGTGATGAGGGGTGGCCAAGTTGAAATGGACAGGTGCTTTGGATGCTCTTAACCCTTTCAGGTATTACGTGTGGAACGTTGACAGCAGAAACCTTTAACCAGAAATTAAACTCATCCTGTCCACCAGGAGTAGGTACAGATAAATTAGTGGGGAACATTCACAGGTGGTGTTGAAAGGTAGCTTTTTAGTATTCAGCATTAGTAAACACCTGGATATGTAACTAAATTATTTTCAGAGACAGTATTCCAGATCTATTTTGTTTTTTAAAAAGGATTAATTTATGTTTAAAAAGTGAACTTTTGGGGCTTCCCTGGTGGCACAGTGGTTGAGAGTCCGCCTGCCGATGCAGGGGACACAGGTTCGTGCCCCGGTCCGGGAAGATCCCACATGCCGCAGAGCGGCTGGACCCGTGAGCCATGGCCGCTGTGCCTGCGCGTCTGGAGCCTGTGCTCCGCAACGGGAGAGGCCACAGCAGTGAGAGGCCCGCGTACTGCCAAAAAAAAAAAAAAAAAAAAGTGAACTTTTCTCATGCGTTTAAGACATTACAGATTGGAATCTTTCCCAAATCTTGTTATTGTTATGGCAACAAGTTTTTCTAGGTACAACTGTCAGCTTCAGTGGAGAGGCATGCTCAAATATAATACTTGTTTTTGCTTTAAGAAAATTTAAGAAAATTTTAATCTTACTAAATTCATTAATAAGAGGAAATTACTTTTAGATATTTAAACTTAAATTTAATCTAAAATAATTGCGGCCTTCTTATTGTTTCCTTCCTGGCATATTTTGGTGTAAGGTAGACGTGCTTCTCATCATTGCTCTTTGCAGTCATCTGTCAGCCTCTACTTGAGGTTTGTTGCATATGTTCCATTGAATTATTGAGTTACTGTGTGTGTTAGTACTTAGGGGCTATAATAAGGAGTTCCTAGATTTTGGAGGCAAAATCGAGAAAGGTCACCATAAGAAAAATTTTCTAACATAAATCATGTGGGCATGGTTCTGTCTGCATTCTATGTTTTGGTCAACTTATCTGTTCCTCCAGTGAACTGTATGCTTCTTGAAGACTACTGTATTTCAGTCATCTTCGATTCTGCAATGCCTAGATGGTTCCCTTCACATCGTAGGCATTTAGTTAATGTTTGTGGAATGCATGAGGTCATTCACCCTGAAAAGATGGATCATAAATGCATTGCTGATGAGCCAGAGGAGTTCCTGAATCTCTTCCAGAAACCTGGGTGAACTCTCCTGGAAATACAACTGAACCATAACTGTTGCTAACCATAGTCGTACATTTCCAGACTGCAGTAAAGCAGATACCATTCGTGGGTCAGCCATACATGCATTATCAAATAAGATGAGGTCTTAAAGTGACTTGGTGCCTAGTAGGTATGCAGTAGGTGCTAACTTTTGTTTTCTCTTGAATTTTGTGTCAGGGTCACCATGAGAATTCTTACTAATGGTGGGAAAAAGTGTCCTTCTGTTTGGACAGATATTCATAGCAGTTAAAGCTCTAGTTTAGACACATCATATTAATCATTTTGCTGGAAAATAGAAGTCAGAGCAACTGGCAGGCAGAACTAGTACACAGTATAACCCAACCAAGGACCTGCCTAGTTCCACAGTATTTTCTAAGCTAGCTGTACTAGTCGCCGTGTATTCTAGAATTTTCTTTTTTGCACATATATGTGTGTGTGCCCATGCATGCATATACGTGTGTGTATGAATTTTTGATTTAGTGCCTTAGGCTAGCTGTGTTTTCAGAACTTACTTCTCTCCCAAAGATGATATAGCTGCCACACCCTTCAAATTTTTACTTGATTTTTATGCCCTTTTAAGCCACTCTCTTTAGGAAGAGCTAAGTGTATAAAAGCTGTTATTGGCAAGGGGCAGCGCAATAAATAAACCTGACAGAAGCCCAGTTTTTTACTAGCCAAGAGTAAGGTTTTTCTCTATTCTGACCAATGATATTACTATAAACTTAAAAATATTCCTTTTCTTTCCTTGATTTTTATTATTAACTATATTTGATTGTAATCATTGTTACCTTGGTTAGTATGTCAAAATACAGTCTTGAACATGATAAATGTTATTTCTCAATACGTTTGTTAATTTTTGTCTTTCCATTCAAGATAAGCTTTCACTGGAAGGAATAGTGGTACAAAGAGCTGAATGCCGACCTGCTGCCAGTGAAAACTACATGAGATTAAAGAGGTTGGTGTTTTTTAACTTTAAAATAATACCTGATATTTCTTCTTTGGGATTGAAATACATACATTAGATTGTCTGTAGACTGCATGAAAACTATGGTTATTGTTGAAAGTGTTTTCTTCAAAGGTTGGTTTTAAAACCAAGTAAGAACATACTTCCAATTATAAAATAAATGTCATGAGGATGTCATGTGCAACATGGTTACTGTAGTTAATAATACTTCATTGCACATTTGAAAGTTTACTGAGGGAATACATCCCGAAAGTTCTTACCCAAGACAAAAAAAATTATTTAACTATTACCTATGCTGGTGGAAGTTAACTAGACTTATTGTGGTGATCATTTCCCAATGTATACAGTTATTGAATTGCTTTCTTGTACACCTGAAACTAATATAATGTTGTATTGTATACAACGGGTATAATGTCAGTTATACCTCAGTTTTTTAAAAACTCAGGAGTTTCTTTGGCAAAAGAACTTTCAGAACCTGGGCTGTTAATTTGGGGTATATTAAGCTACTGTGTTAATATAACCTGGAATCAAATTTTTTAAATGTCTTTTTCTAGTTGTCCTTATAAATCTGGATTCTCCAAAGACATGTAATAAGATCTTTGTACTGTTTTATTTTCAAGGGCTATAATTTTCCCATGATGAATATGTATCTAAAATACTGTACATTAAAAAGCAAGTATAGTTAGTTGCTAGAATACCATCCTTTTCTCTTAATCTACAAAGAACTTTTTAGAAACTTATTACTTTGTTAGAGATTTTGCTTAGGGGTCCTTCCTCCCCACTTTAGTACGTGGTTAACCTTTTGTAATTAATATTTAAAGATTATGATCGTGAATTCCTGATACTTCAAACTTTGTGACTTTCAAAGAGTCAACAATTTTTTAAACCTGGAAGAAATGTATTTATTGTACTTGCTTTATAGTTTATATTGAATGTATTTCAACCCCATGTAGTTTAGAATTACACATTTTTTCATTTACCCAGCACTTACTGCGTGAAATAGTAGTGAACAAAACAAATAAAAATCTCTACCCTCATGGAACTTACATTTTAGAAGATTGTAGCTGCTCAGAACTGGTAGTTGGGAGGACACTTTCAAGCGACAGCAGCAGCCCTTATGGATATCCAAACTGGCTGAGCTGGATCAGCTCTCAGTTTCACATTTAAAAATTTTTTCCCCTTTTCTCAATTAGATTGGAAGACTGTCTCCTGGGAATGAAGCAAAGAGACTGGCTTTGTCCAATAATTCCTCTAATTTCAGTGCCTCCCCGGGGCAAGTAAAAGGATGACAATCAAAATGAAAAAATTTTTTTTTGCGTTACGCGGGCCTCTCACTGTTGTGGCCTCTCCCATTGCGGAGCACAGGCTCCGGACGTGCAGGCTCAGCGGCATGGCTCACGGGCCCAGCCGCTCCGCGGCATGTGGGATCTTTCCGGACCGGGGCACGAACCCGTGTCCCCTGCATCGGCAGGCGGACTCTCAACCACTGCGCCACCAGGGAAGCCTGTGAAAAAATTTTATAACAGTAAATAACTTTGGAACACAGGCAGATGTTTCTCTTTGTTTCTGGCCTATAAAGTTTATTATATAATACAAGTCCTTTTGAGAATTTTCCTTCAAATAACTACTGAAATTGGAAAATGCAAAATCTGATTTCTCAGCTGCTTGCCAAGATATTTTTCTGTGGTCTTAATTTTCTTTAAAAGTTTCTAAAAATTTCTGATGATGAGATCAGGCAAGTCACCTGCTGTGTTTATGAAATGGCTGTTGTTTCCTTACCAAAAAAGACATTAAAATTGTTTAGCCTTTTGGAGTATGCTAAAAGACCAGCCATTATATATTTCAGTTACTTCAGTGACTCGAGGAAACAGGGTGATTCAGGAGATGATAATTATGTGAGTTAGATGCTATATGACATAAGTCTTGAAGGCTGAGATTTTTTTTGACCAAGTGGAAAAAGACATGAGTAAGAACACTTTCTACACAGAGAGACATGTAGGTACAGAGACCCGGGAAAGGCATCAGGGACCCGTGTGTAGTTCTGCAAGCCTGGAACGCAGGGTTTATTTGGGGCAGAACAAGCAGAAGCTCCAGCCCTTTTTTGAACTGTGAACTTAAATATCCAAAAGCCTGGTTGGATGTCCAGTAGACATTTCAAATATGTCAAAACCTGAACTCCCAGTCTTGCCCCTCAAACCTGCTCCATCAGCATTCGTTCTCATCTGAGCTCATGCCAACTCTGTCCTCCCATTTTTCTCAACCCATAAACCTTGGTTGCATTCTTGACTCCTCTCTCACACCCCACATCCAGTGTGTCAGAAAAATCTTACTGACTGTACCTTCAAAATATTATACATCTGCAGTCTGACCATTTCTCACCACCCACACGATCTGCCATTGTTTCTCATCTGGATCATGGCGGTAGCCTCCTAGCAGAGTTCCTGCTTCCACCCTTGCCCTAGTGGAGTCTATTGTCAGCACAGTAGCCAGAGCAGTTCTTTTAAAACCTGTCAAGTTGTGCCATTCCTCTGCTCACATGTCACTTCCAGTGTTTCCTGTATTACTCAGAATAAAATCCAAGTCCTTATAATTGTATACAGGGACCTACATGGTCTCCCTACCATTCTCTTCCCCTTCTCCCCATTCGAACCTCCTGCTTCCCTCCCTCACTCACTCTGCTCCATCCACACTGATCTCGTAACAGTCCACGAGCACAGGCACAGTTCCATATGAGGGTCTTTGCACTGGATGTTCTTTCCTACCTGGAACACGTTTTCTCCAGATAGCTGCATGGCTCACCTCGCCTCTTTCAAGTCTCTTCTCAAATTCTACTTTTTCAATAAGGCGTACCCTGACCACCT
The DNA here is from genome assembly GCF_008692025.1 of Phocoena sinus. Classification (NCBI taxonomy): domain Eukaryota; kingdom Metazoa; phylum Chordata; class Mammalia; order Artiodactyla; family Phocoenidae; genus Phocoena; species Phocoena sinus. The sequence continues at coordinate 21,684,551 of NC_045780.1, read as the reverse complement.
TATTTCCTTCTATGCTTGTATTTTTTTCAATAGCACATATCACCTAATGTAATTTATTTACTATATTTATTACCAGCTTTGCCCTAGTGCAGTTTAAGCTCCCATAGTTTGTTTTTTGTTTTGTTTTGTCTGTATGTGCACCTACTTTGTTCACTGATACACACACGCATACCCCCAAGTGTCTAGAATAGTTCATGACATGTAGCAGGTGGTCAGGAGATATTTGTGGTTTTTTGTGTGCTTTTTTTTGGTTTTGTTTTTAATTAATTAATGGCTGCGTTGGGTCTTCAATGCTGCGTGCAGGCTTTCTCTAGTTGCGGTGAGCGGGGGCTACTCATTGCAGTGGCTTCTCTTGTTGCAGAGCACAGGCTCTAGGCGTGCAGGTTTCCCACCAGGGAAGTCCTAGGAAATATTTGTTGAGTGAATGAATGGCAGGACAAAAGTTGAAATGTTAGTCTCATATGCTTGTTAAATTACTTGTTAAAAGGTCTTCCATGCTGTGGTAAGAAATTTGGACTTTGTGTGCTTTTACTATTAGGGAGGCACTGAAGGATTTTAAACTGATGGAAAGCGAAGGGATTTGTGTGTTAGAAGAGTCATTCTGGCCATAGTACAGAGATTGAAACCAGGGAGATAAATTAGAGGCTGACGTAATAGCCCAGATACAAAATGTCAGAATGAGTAAACAAGGTGGTTAGGCAGAAGGGAGATGAGAAACTAGGTTCTGAGGATATTTGGAGGTAGAGTTTGTGCGACTTGATAAACTCATCTCAAACTTCCATGGTTGGGCTTCCCTGGTGGCGCAGTGGTTAAGAATCCGCCTGCCAGTGCAGGGTACCTGGGTTCGAGCCCTGGTCCGGGAAGATCCCACATGCTGCAGAGCAACTAAACCCGAGTGCCACAACTACTGAGCCTGGGCTCTAGAGCCCGTGAGCTACAACTACTGAAGCCTGCGTGCCACAGCTACTGAAGCTCGTGTGCCTAGAGCCCGTGCTCCTCAACAAGAGAAGCCACCACAATGGGAAACCCGTGCACTGCAACGAAAAGTAGCCCACGCTCCTCGCAACTAGAGAAAGCCCGCGCGCAGCAACAAAGACCCAATGCAGCCATAAATAAATAAATAGATAGATAGATAAATAATTTAATTAAAACTTCCATAGTTGTGGGACAGGGGATTTCTCTAGGACCAGACTGATGGTGGTGGCTCTTGTGTTGTGGCCTAGATACACGTCCTGCTGTGAGTCTCAGACTGGCTCCATACCATTCTGTGCAATGCACTGACGAGGTCAGAGGGATAAAGAAGTCCTTACAGTTTAATTTAAATCCTGGTTGACAATTTACGTAAAAACTTAAAGAAGCAGGAAGTACTTAAACTTCAAGAAGCGTAACAATGGGTAAATTATCAAAATAGGAAAATAATCTAAGTCATAAGTGTGTCTCATGTGTTTTATCATTATTCAACATTTTCCAGTGTCTGCTGTGATCACTAAGGTAAGATTCAATTTTAGGAAAATCACTAGATAACTGTTCTTGCTCTAGAGAGCTTTCAGTCTTCGAACCTCAAGAAAACACACACAGAGGATTATTTAAAAATATTTATTGACAGTGTAGTGGGGGAGGAATAGAAATGTTGTGGTACTATTGATGTAAAGTGGAAAGACAGATTTTCAGATGTGGGTGGGTGATCTCCAAGTGGAAGTGTTTGAGAACAGAATTGGTGATGCAGTATTTCAGATATCCTGTACCTAGATATTTCATACACAGGCTCAAAGTTTTTCAGGGCCTTCTTCTTCTTTTAATTAATTTTTTTTGGTTGATTTACAGTGGTGTATTAGTTTCTGCTATACAGCAAAGTGTATCAGTTATACATATACATGTATCTACTCTTTTTTAGATTGTTTTCCCATATAGGTCATTACAGAGTATTGAGTACAGTTCCCTGTGCTATACAGTAGGTCCTTATTAGTTATCTATTTTATATATAGTAGTGTGCATATGTCAATCCCAATCTCCCAATTTATCCCTCCCTTTCCTCTTCCCCTTTGGTAACCGTAAGTTTGTTTTCTACATCTGTGACCATTTCTGTCTTGTAAATAAGCTCATGTGTACCATTTTTTTAGATTCCACATATAAGCGATATCATATGATATTTGTCTTTCTCTGACTTACTTCACTCAGTATGACAATCTCTGGGTCCATCTAAATGGCATTATTTTGTTCTTTTTTATGGCTGAGTAATATTCTGTTGTATATATGTACCACATCTTCTTTATCCATTCATCCATTGATGGACATTTAGGTTGCTTCCATGTCCTGGCTATTGTAAATGGAGCTGCAGTGAACATTGGCGTACATGTATCTTTTCAGATTATGGTTTTCTCCCGATATATGCCCAGGGGTGGGATTGCTGGATCATATGGTAGCTCTATTTTTAGTTTTCTAAGGAACCTCCATACTGTTCTCCATAGTGGCTGTGCCAGTTTACATTCCCACCAACAGTGTAGGGGGTTCCCTTTTCTCCATACCCTCCCTAGCGTTTATTGGTTGTAGATTTTTTGATGATGACCATTCTGACCAGTGTGAGGTGATACCTCATTGTAGTTTTTATTTGCATTTCTCTAATAATTAGTGATGTTGAGCATCTTTTCATGTGCTTTTTGGTCATATGTATGTTCCCTTTGGAGAAATGTCTATTTAGATCTTCCATCAGGGACTTCTTCTGACTGCCTACTCTTTAATGACATTCAGGGTTTTTTTTTGATAATCTGGCTCTTGTCTCACTTCCTGGCTTCATTTTCAGCTCTTCTCCTTTACATAGATGTCCGATAGTTATATCACACTACAAGTTGTCTTCCCAGATGTACTAGGCACTTGTACATCTTATGGCTGTGTGATATGTTGCATCCTTTATCTGGAAGGCCTTAACTACCTTCTGCTAAGGGCCTTTAAAACCAACACAAGTGTCGCTTACTCACAGAAACCTTCTCATATCTTCCACTCCCCACTCCAGTCAGGATCTGCCTCCCCTGCCCCTTTCCTATGTTCCCACATACTGTTTTTCTTTAATGGTATGTATAAACGTCTATGTTTTCTACTACTTAGGTGTACATAGTTGCATCTTCTACAAGATTATAAACTTCATAAGAGCAGGAACTGTGAGTTTTATTTTTCTTCCTTTCTTTTCCGTTTTTCCTTCCTCCTTTCCTTTTTGTATCTCAGCACTTGGCATAGCACATTACAAATATATAAATATCCAGAAGTATCTGTTGGGTTGAAATTGATTGAAATAGAAATGAATGGCAAAACTAGGTACGGAAACATGGAAATCAGCAGCACTCAGCTGCTTTAATTTTTTTTTTTTTTTTTTTTTTTTGCTCAGAGCTACACTTGAAACCTGGACTTGATTTTTCAGTTCATTTACATGTGCATGTGTGTGCACATACGTACACACACACATCTTGCTTTGAGAAGAAAGTGATTGTAAAACAAATATAGAAACATTTTGTCAACAACGAAAAAGTTTTTCAAAGTATAAAATAAGAATTGAATAGTCTTCCACTTACAGAGGACTAGAAAAGAAAGCCTTTGTATCAAAGACCTTTCTTTCCTTGACTTAATTGAGTGAGGTTTTTTCCTGAAATCAGTGAGATTTTACTATATTATATTTTAGCAAATAGCAGCTGAACTATTCTCTTAGTAATGTAGATGGGTATATACAAAGTGTATTTTATATTTATAAATAATACTCTCTAAGAACGATGTGTTACTTCAGTGGGAATTTAATTTTAGTAGTAGATTCTTATTACAGCTCTCTGTTATTAAAATTTAGCTGATAAATTAGCCAAATGTTATGAGAATTACAACTCCCATATTCATCAAATGTAAGTAAGATTCTGTTAGTCTGTAAGAGTCTGTTCATTCATTAAATGAAGGTGGAAATTAGTATTGCAGTAAACCCAAGAAATATGTTAAACCTTTGAATCAGTGAAATTTAAGCCAAGAAGAAATGAATCCTGTGCTATAATTTTCTTTTGTCCAAACCCATCACGTATATCAAATTTTACAAAAATCCATTTAGCCACGCAAGAAAATCTAAAATCAAATGGGAAAATAAATATTTCCAATGCTTCTAGTACTTTCTCTTAATCTGACATAAATTTGGATGGATCTGAATGATATTTTATTAGGAGGAAATTTATTTTGAATTGCTAAATGTAAATATATTTAAAATAGCTCATATCTGATGTATTATGTAATTTAAATTTAATTTGTATTGTTTCATTAAGTGTAACTTCACTAATCATCTTGAGTTTTTCCTTAATAGTCAAATGATAAATTACGTAATCCACCTATTTATAATTCATATTGTACATTTTTAAATGTAAAGGGACATAAATATAAGACAATCATCCTAAGGTGTTTTCGTGTAGGAAATCCTAGTAATAGGAAAATATATGGCTTTTTAACTTCTGCATGTTTTTGTCACTAAGTCATCTAAAAATATTTGTCTCAAAAATTTTTATTTTTAGTTCTTTCAGTGTTTGTGGGTTTTCTTCAAAAACCTAATAAGAAAAGCTTTTCCGTTTGGGAACAGAACATTGGCTGTAGATGGGTGGAGAAAAGAAAAAGCGGGTTTCTTTTCTATTCTAAGACACCAGACAGAGGAAGCAAGTTGTGATTCACATTCTCTCCTGGGGAGAAGTTACCTTGCTGTACCTGCCTAGATTCCTGATGCTTCGTATTATGGTAAAAGATGTCTTAGAACGTCTTATTGTAAGGGAAATGGAAAGGACCCTCTCACTCAGTAGCTCTTTACGTAATTTGTGGGTGATGTGATTCATGCCCAGAGAAGTTTCTGCAAATAAAATTTTTGCTTAATGCAATAACAGCACTGAAGCGTTTTTCTTTTCACCATATTTAAACTAGTTTTCGAATATATTTAGTCCTTGTAATTTTTATTTTTCTTCATACATAAATTACATAGAGAATAATTATTTTATAAATGATACTTCTTATATATTAGGATGATTATCTTATAGCTATGTCCCTTTATATTTAAAAAAGTACAAAATGAGTTGTAAATAGGGTAATTATATAATTTATCGTTTAAAACAGGATACTTTTAAGAATGAAAGTAGGCCTAACCTGAGAGCCACACCGAGACAGCAGTGTAAACTGTCCCACATAAACTGCGATGTAAGATCACCCTTATTGTGAATAGCCTGGATATATTAAAGTGCTAACTTTAAAATGAGAACTTAAAGAGTCAAATAATGAAAGTTCTGGCAATTAGGAATAGAAACTGCTATGGCTGAACATAAACTGCTGTGTGAGTCCCAGTAGCCACCCAAATCTGGGCATATGACAGTGCTATGTGAACGTTTAAATGTATATTTGTATAATCGTAATGTAAATTTGTAGATAAAGTTTATTAAACAGCAAACTGAATAATAAACTAAACTTAGCTTTACAGAAAATCACTTTTCTGTTAATCCTAAATAAAAGGTGAGGTTATAGAAGTAACTCAGGGTTCAATAAAGATAATTTCATGACCAGGGAAATACAGTATTGGATTTTAGCTTTCTGGTGATCTTATTTGAAACAGATTTTATTGAACAGAGTTTTTGGTGAATGTTGAGGTTAATGGTTAATGTACTTGTATTCATTAGATGCTTTCATTTGTAAGTATCAGAAAACCCAGTGCAAACTGGCTTAAAAATAAAAGGAATTTGTTGACTCCCGTAAATTGAATCCAGTGGTATTGTGGGCTTTAGCCGTGGCTGTACCTAGGAGTTCTCAACGTCCTTAGTGTTTGAGCTGTTTTGAATTTTCTTGGGTCTGTCTGTCTCCAGCTTGCCTGTTTTCAGACTGGCTTTTCTCCTGGTAGCAAGAGGGCTACTTGCAGTTCCCAGGATTATCTACCTCATTCTTTATATGGGGCCTCGGGAGTTAAGTGACCTTGTCTTCAACCAGCCGTTAAACAGAACCCTTCACTTCCTTCTGTGGACCAACATGGGTTCTGAATTTATTTCAGAAACCGATAAATGTGTTAATGAAGGTGGGGAGTGTGCACTAATGCTTAGGGCCCACCTGTAGAAATGTACAGGAGGGAGGGTCAGTCCCATCAAACAAAACATGTGGCTGCTGCTCCGTAGAGGGGGGACAGGGTGGGTGCTAGGGAGATAATCCTGAGATCAACAGCAAAACTCTTTACCAGAAAAGCATCTTAGGGGTAAGAAACACTCATCAGGGACATTCGTACCCTTCATTGCTTCTCTTGAGGAATGACCGTCTTCTCTCTTGAAAGAGGGTCAGAACTTTTATTAGAAAGCAACTCTGTGAAGATGCCTTAATAATAGGGTAAGATGGTGCAGAGCTTGGGCTCTGGAGTCTCACTGCCTGGTTTCAAAGACTGGATTCCCCATTTACTGGCTCTGTGATCTTGGGCAAAGTACATGGCCTTTCGGTGCCTTTGTTTCCTCATCTGTAAAATGTGGTAGTGGCATTTATCTGTGTTATGATAATGATTAAGTAATACTATATGATACATGATGTGTCTGACACAGAGTAGGTACTCAATAAATATTACCCATTACGTTTATGACAGTTGCCTGAGTAAGTACTCCTGTCCTAAAACCCTCTGGAGATATTCCCAACCCAACCCGGTTTGTCTTAGTTCTCCTGATAAGAGACTTGCACACAAGGATTCTTTTTGAATTCCTGCCCTGAAGTAGATAAATTAGTTTAATCAAGTTTAAATTGGAAATAGAGCAGAAAGAGAACTAGAGCTAAGAAAAAGAATCTGAAGATTTTTTTATAGAGTTCATGATAATAATCCTCTTTTCAAAACAAAAACCCTAAAGTAGTGGTTTAGAAGTTCCTAGATATTATCGAGATTCAGACCCAAGGAACTGACTCTTCACAGTCTTTTCATCTACCCTGTTCTTGCCCTCAAGAACTCCTTAATGTGCCCACCACCATACATAGATCAGAAACCCATGGATTTTTAGTTTATAAATCTTCTACTGGATGTTCAGAATCTTTATGGAAATTGTAAAGGTTACTGATCCTGAAATTTTCCCAAGTTACCTTTGGAAACAGTCTTATCGTCCCCTCCTGCAGTGATACTTTAGCTGGTGACTCTCCTGAGGTACCCAAATGTGTGACTTTTAAAATGTGGGGCTGTAAATCTTCTTCATCAAAGATTTTTTTTAAAGGCCAGAGAACAGGAAGTTCTAAAGAGCTAACCCAAGAAGGCAGCTAACCTTCTTTGCCGTAAGTGTGCCCTTGTTCTCACATCCTTTCACCTTGAACTGCTCCTTTTTAACTACCATTTAAAAATGAAGCATTATGTGAAAGAAGCTGGATGTCTTCACTGAAGTACAATAATTTTTAAATGTATTATAAATAAATAGCTGCAGTAAACATGCAAAACTACCAGTGGGATAAAACGACCGTGAAAAGGTAGTCATGGTGTTTTATCAAGAAGTTTTTAAAAGACAGATCTTCATGGGGAATGCTGTTTGGTGCAGGGAAGCCTTCTGTTTTGGGCTGCATTGGGTATTTGTTGCTGCGCGTGGGCTTTCTCTAGTTAGGGCGAGCGGGGGCTACTCTTCGTTGTGGTGCGCAGGCTTCTCATTGTGGTTGCTTCTCTTGTTGCGGAGCACGGGCTCTAGGCACGCGGGCTTCAGTAGTTGTGGCACACGGGCCCAGTAGTTGTGGCACGTGGGCCCAGTAGTTGTGGCCTGCGGGCTCTAGAGCGCAGGCTCGGTAGTTGTGGCGCACGGGCTTAGATGCTCTGCGGCATGTGGGATGTTCCCGGACCAGGGCTCGAACCCGTGTTCCCTGCATTGGTGGGTGGTTTCTTAACCACTGCGCCACCAGGTAAGTCCCAATAATGGATTTTTTTTTTTACCCCCACACCGTGAGGCTTGTGGGATTTCAGTTTCCTGACCAGGGATCGAACCCATGCCCTCGGCAGTGAGAGCACTGAGGCCTAACCACTGGATTGCCAGGGCATTCCTGGTGTAAGAAAGACTTCTTAGGGAGATTGACAGTAAAGATGTCCTTTTTCCCTCTGAAGAGCCCTAGCAGCTGTCCCCACAGCCCTTGAGCTGTAGACTGCTCCTAAAGATTTACTATTCTGATGAAACAAGGATTTTCCAAATGATTATAAAAAGTTATCAGGAATATATTGATATATTAAAAAATTAAACCATTGGCATAATTAAACAACAGACAAAGGTTCTATATAATCCTTCTTTCAAGTCCTCAGATATTTTTACCCTAAGATTGCAGGAGGAGAGGGATTTTTTTTCAGTATCTGGGTACCGTTGTCTCGCCCTAAACACAGCTCGTCTTTGGAATTCCCCACCTCTTCTGCCCGCGTCTTGGTGTTCCTGGGGCTTCTGACCCCTTCTTACTCTGCTGCCATTGCAGCTCAAGCGCGCACTAGAGCAAACCCAGTCATTATCAGTCTTCCCCATGTGCTTTCGTGTCCCACTGTCTGCTGTGCTCTTTCCTTGCTTTCCTGCTTTCCAGACTCCTGTTCGCCCTTTAAGATTCAGCTCAAATGTCAACCTGCACAACTGTTTCTCTCCACCCAAGATAAGTACCATTCCACCAAGCTCCTGCTTATACTTTTTCTAATAAACCACTAATCACATTTTGCTTTTCATTCTACTTTTATTACTTTTGTTTATATCTCTACTAGATAGTGAGCTCCTTGAGGTCAGGGTCTGTAATCTCATTCATGCTTAATCCAACAGCTTTATGTTCAATAAGTGCTAGTGGAGTAATTGACCAAAAATCAGTAAAGTTAAGAGTTTACATTGTACCTTAATTAATGAATCTCTCCAGGATTAATACTCTTTTAAAAATGCATTTAGCTGTATTTAAGATTCAAATTATAGGTCCTGAGAAACAGTATTGGCATGTGGTGGTGTTTGTACAAAGCCTCACAGCTTTGCAGGATAAAAATACCTCAATACACAATTTCTCTTTGTTCACTCACAATTGAAAATCAACAGGGCTAAACCTTAGGCAAAACTGTGAAGTATGGAAAGTTTATCTTTATTATCCCAGCATCTCCTTTTTTCATTTCTTTTCCTCTTGGTAATGCTGTCTTTACGCATCTATTTACTTTTTTTTTTCTTAACATCTTTATTGGAGTATAATTGCTTTACAATGGTGTGCTAGTTTCTGCTTTATACAGAGTGAATCAGTTATCCATATACACATGTTCCCATATCTCTTCCCTCTTGCGTCTCCCTCCCTCCCACCCTCCCTATCCCACCCCTCCAGGCGGTCACAAAGCACCGAGCCGGATATCCCTGTGCCATGCGGCTGCTTCCCACTAGCCATCTACCTTTTACGTTTGTTAGCGTATATATGTCCATGCCTATTTACTTTTTATCCTGCTCTAATCTTTTTTATTCTATCAATTCTGAATATATTTTAAGAATGAATGGGCCTAAGTCAAACTGGGTATTTGATTTTAAACCTTTTCTTACTAAATGTGAAATAATAGCCCTCAGGTTACCTGTTCAAGGTATTTGAGTAGGCACATTTTTTTCACGAGAAAGGAGGAAAAGTCATTGAAATTATAGCATTTATAGGTTGGCCCTAAACACAGATTAAATATGCCTTTTTGTTTGTCAGGGGGACTTATCCCCAGGATAACCATCTGTGCTTCCTGGCCCAAGTGGGTAGATCTGGCCTAGCTGCATTTGTTGGAGATCTGTTCTGAGAATTTAAAACTTGCTCCTGAATGTGACCCACAGAAGTGGCCAAATGTCCTTAGGCAGGATCAGGACCACCACTAGTCTGTATTGTACAAATTTTTAAAGGTGATCCTTCCTCAAGTGTTTTTATTTGTATCTGTCAGAAAATCATAGTAATTTACATATTTGGTTAAATAAGACATTACTACCATCTGCCAGAAAATTGTCATAATAATTACACAGATCTTTGCTCTCTCTAATGCGAATGTGCCCCTTCATGTGGCACCACTATACACGCTAAACAGAGAAACCTGGGAAGGAGCTCTACTCTCTGGTTTGCTGCAGGCCTTCAGGTCCTGTTTTCTTACCAGTTGGCTTAAAATTTAAGTTGCTTGCCCAGTCCTTGCAGGCACTGGGTTTTCATCTCTTGGTCTGTGATTCCCTGAAGCACTTGAAAACTGAGGAAAGATACCACATCTTCCTTTATTAGGGAACAAGGGTCCCATTTAGTACGTTGAATCAGTAGGAATAATGATAATCAAGCCTTTAACTTATTGCTAGGACGAACTGATTTAAACTTTGGGATGATCAGGCTTTAAATATTCTTAGTAGTTAGTCAATCAAAGTACAAGAAAACCTGACTCATAAACATCTTATATACTATCTCTTTTGCTTGAGACTCTAATGCAATTGCCATGGGATGTATTTGTAAAGAAAACTTGGATTTTTTTAAAAGAATCTTTCAATTTATAAGTAGAGAAAGAGAAGATATTGTTTACAGATTTTAAAAGACTGTTTTGGGGAACTGATTTTAGGGGTCACACACTCTTAAATGGCTTCATATTTATATTAATTAGATGTTTATTTTAGTTACTGGTTTTTTTCAGCCTTATTTCCATTTTCACAAATGATCATAGAGTCATAGAGAAGTTGTGATTTGCCCAAGCTCACAGTTTGTAAATGGCAAAGCTGGAATTTGAACTGAGATCTGATTGATTCCAATGTGTTAGGTGGCAGGCTGCCTCTTCTGGCTTTTGTAGTTTCAAAACGTTGCCCGGCTTATCCGTAGGCCAAGGGAAGGGAGCTTGTTCTCTTTCTCTCGTCTCTTGCACTGGATGATCATTGCCCTGATGCCCCACAACTTAAACTAATATCGTTAGGACCATAGTTCTGTTTCACTGTACAACAGGATAACATTTATGGGTTTATTATATAAAATATATAATGGCTTCATTGTTTCAGTTTAGATTTTTGAAATCAAATTTCAGATCCTACAACTTAAAAATGAGCTTTGTTAGCATAACTTGCTTGAATTTCAAAGCTCCATGTATCTGTAGAAGAGAGGTAGAGTATTAAGTGATTTTATGTCTGTGAAGTTTATTGTTTTACTTTTGTGAAGTTTATATGAAATTCGTAATACTTTGAGGTACTTTTGATGAACTAGTAGTTGTACCATCTTGAAGATCTAGTTCTCTTTAATATACCCTAGTATTACACTTGTCATATACTGTATACTGATCTGTATGTGACTTTGAAGGCCTCAGAATGTCTAAAACCCTTTTTGTGTAACATGTTATGTATTTGAGGAAAACTGAAAATATGGAATTAACAATAATCATAATGTTCAGGCAGAAACTTTTCAAACTGAAAAATAGTAGACATTTGGGAAAAACAGGGGCGAAAGATGTGGGCTTAGTAGTAAGCTTATGCAAAGCAATATATGCCAATGAACGGTATTCCCACTAAAATGCAGTTCCATGAGGGCAAGACTTCTTGTCTGCTTTGTTCACTGGTGTATCTCTAATGACTGGAAGAGTGCCTGGCGCCTGGTAGGTGCACAGTGAATATTTGTCGAATGAAGAAAGGAAGGCATGAGGCTTAGGTTTTGTCTCACAGGCTGCCTAGGGCTTTGGTGACAATGAGTCATGCCTTTTCAAGCTGTTGCGTGCCAAGTTAATTTATCTACTTCTGTCACTTCCCCATGCTTCATAGCTTCAGAGTGTCATTTATTACTCATTTGCTCAACAGATATTTATTGAGCATCTAATGTGTACTAAGCAGTGTAACTAACATAAAGCAACCAGAGCTTATTCGTTTTGGGGAATGGATCATAGATGGGTCCTAAATAATAATTTAGAGTATTATATGATTATAATTTTTTATAATCATACTATTTTGAGAAAAAATTATTTTCCAAAAACTGTGTTCTTTGTACTTACGATGTGACTTGTATTACAAAGCACAAATATTCCAGAAAGCACCATTTTTGTTATTAGCAGGGACTGAACCATTTGGGTCACATCACCTTTTACATGAAGAATCACGAGTATTATATTACACAGATTTCAGGATCTACCAGGATGGATTTCCTCCTGGCGTACTCGGATACAGAATTTCCTGTAGATCTTTGTAACAAATTAGCTGATAACTAAGGGGTTCATATCAGCCAGAATAGCTAGGTTATAGCCCAGCGTGATTAAAATCAAGGCCTTAAAGCAATTCACTTCTGATTTATGCTCTACGTCTAATGTTTGTTTACCACAGTTATTCAGGGGCATGAAAGAGAGGTTGACACAAGCAGTAAATATCAGGTTTCAGAAAATATTGACTTGGTAAAGTCAGAGAAAGGAGTCATAGTGTTTGACTAGATGAAGAGTGGGAGGGAGGGATTCTGGGTGGAACAGCACAGCATAATTTGAGATAAATCAGTAGGAGTGTTCTGGGAAACATAGTAGATCAGCCTGGCAGATTAGACAGAGGGCTGATTGTGGGGATTTTTCAGTGTTAGACTGAACAGGCAGGCGAGCCAGTGAATCAACTGATTGAGCACATTTCCCTCTGAGGGAGGTCCCAGGTCTCCTTCATAGCTCTGTCCTTGGTACACTCTCCTCCCTTTGTTACTGTGGTCCTCTTTAGTTTTCCTCTTGCCTTAGTAGTCTTTGTAGCTCCCGCTTCTGTCTTGATCTCTTCCCCCGCTACATTATCTCGCTGAGTGATCCCATCCCCTTTCACCACACACACACAGTAACTCCAGAATTTGTATCTCCAGCCCAGACTTCTCTCCTGACCTTCATACTCATACGTGTACAACATTCCCCTTGATAACACCACTTGGATATCACACAGGCATCTTAACTTCACATGCCAGAAACTGAATTTTTGGTTTTTACCCACCCTCCCACCCCTAATGCAGTTCTTCCCCCACTCTTCACCGTTTCCACTCAGTTACTCGGATAAAAAAACCTGGGAGTTATCCTTGAGTCCTCTTTCCTTTTTTTTTTTTTTTTGCGATACACGGGCCTCTCATTGTTGTGGCCTCTCCCGTTGCAGAGCACGGGCTCCAGATGCGCAGGCTCAGCGGCCATGGCTCACGGGCCCAGCCGCTCCGCGGCATGTGGGATCCTCCCGGACCGGGGCACGAACCCGTGTCCCCTGCATCGGCAGGCAGACTCTCAACCACTCCGCCACCAGGGAAGCCCGAGTCCTCTTTTCTTGACAAGACACATGCAGTCCATTTTCAGGGTCTGTCAGCTGTACCAACACTACACACCCTGCTGCTACACTGTTCTGAGCTGCCTTCTTCAGCTATATTTAGGACTGACTACCTAATTTGCAGGGCCTGTTGCAAAATGGAAATATAGAGCCCCTTGTTCATAAATTATTAAGAGTTTCAAAATGGTGCCAGCATTGCATTAAATCAAGCGCAAGGCCCTTCTAAGTGCAGGCTCAGTGTGACTGCATGGGGCACTTGCTAGTAAAGCTGGCCTTCCCTCTGCTATAGCAGACGCCTCCTAACTAGTGGCTCCCTGCTTCCCCCTATAGACCATTCTTCACATAGCAGTCAGAGTCCTCAGAGTAGATCAGATCATACCATTTGCCTGCTTAGAATATACAGGAATCCTCCATGCTCTGGCCTTCCAGACTGTACGTGATGTGGTCCTGAAGCTTCTTCAACCTCTTCTTCTACCACACTCCTCTCTCATTCCCTAGGCAGCAGCCAAAATGGCCACTTTTTCGTCTCTCGGAACAAGAACAGTCCCATTTGAGGGCTCTTTCAGCCTAAGCACAAGTCTTTCACCAGATCTTAAAGGGTCAGCCTGCTTTCCATCATGCAGTTCTCAGGTCATATGTTACCTCCTGAGATAGGCCTTTCCTGACCACTCCTATGAAATAGTATAGCCTCCTCCCCGATACTTGCTACACCATTACCCAGTTTTATTGTGTTCTTAGCACTTAGTACTGTGTGGCACTACCTTTGTTAATTATTAGTTATGACTTACTGACGGTATCCCTGTCACCTAGCATAGTGCCTGCCACAGGTAATGTTCAATAATTAGTTGTTGCATGAATGAATGTTTTTCATAATATTTTTACCCTCTTATATTTTGGAAATTTATCGTAAGATCGACAGGGTTTTTTCCTTCGTTCAGTCCTAATACCTTTTTATTTGTTGAATTCTCATAAAATTGAATTCATTTATGTTTAATTTACAGATATTCCAAAGTTAATTTTAAAATCTCAAAGAGATCATTTTTTCTTTAAAATGGCATGTCTTTGGTATGACACATACTATATGTACTGTAGCTTGGACAGGGAATTAAAGATGCTATTACGTGTTGAAATTGAAGTTAATAATACAGAATGAGTAGAGTTTTCCCCCTCAGAATCAGTATTTTATATCATAATACCAAAGGTTTCACAGCGCAAGCTTCACAAGTTTATGTAAAATCATTATTCAGTAAACATTGAGCATCTATTATGTACCAGACACTTTACTTGTCCTTGAGTTGCTCACTTTAGAAAGCTTTTGCTTTTATATGCAACATTCTGTGTAGTTTCAAAAGAAAAATACTAAATCTACTTTATGAACTACACTCTATCTTCTAGCTTTTAAAAAGCCTTACTGCTAGTCCAGAACGATGCTGCTGTATAGAAGAAACACACACACACATACACTTTATGAAACTAACATGAATGTGAACTATTTAAAGTTAATTTACAAATCTGTTGTTTACCAGTACTGTCTGGTACACACACCAGTTTTGGAGGGGGCGGGTGTGGTGGCGGCCAAGTGCTATTGTTCACAGAATTTTCAATGCTTTTTACATAATTACATTGAATGCCATATGGCATTTTATTGCAGCTCACTAGGAGTTTATACTTCTATTTGTGTTATCTTTAGTGCATTTCAGTAGCACTATTTTTTGTAATATAAGTGTAAAATATTTCTTTTTCATAAAATATCATGCTTCAAGATGAAAATAATTCATAGAATACAGAATCCTGACTTTTCCAGAGATAACTCCCACGTGGATTCTAAGTGGTGACTAAATGACAGGATATATGCTGTACAGTCCTTCAAATATGGAAAATAGGAATAACTGTTGCTGACCATGTCAACCAAGAGATAACAAATTATTTTTTTCAAGGACTATTTTTTAAAAGATATCTCATTATATATTTTTATTATTTTTTTATTTTAAATTTATTTATTTTATTTATTTACTTTGGCTGTGTTGGGTCTTCGTTGCTGCGCGCGGGCTTTCTCTTGTTGCAGTGAGCTGGGGGCTACTGTTTGTTGCAATGCGCGGGCTTCTAATTGCAGTGGCTTCTTTTGTTGCGGAGCATGGGCTCTAGGCACGCGAGCTTCAGTAGTTGTGGCACGTGGGCTCAGTAGTTGTGGCTTGCAGGCTCTAGAGCGCAGGCTCAGTAGTTGTGGCGCACGGGCTTAGTTGCTCTGCGGCATGTGGGATCTTCCCGTACCAGGGCTCGAACCCGTGTCCCCTGCATTGGCAGGCAGATTCTCAACCACTGCGCCACCAGGGAAGTCCCCTCAAGGACTACTTTTTAAATTTATTTTTGGCTGCATTGGGTCTCAGTTGCTGCGCACGGGCTTTCTCTAGTTGCGGCAAACCGGGCTACTCTTCGTTGTGGTGCGCGGGCTTCAGTAGTTGTGGCATGTGGGCTCAGTAGTTGTGGCATGCGGGCTCAGTAGTTGTGGCGCACGGGCTTAGTTGCTCTGTGGCATGTGGAATTTTCCCGGACCAGAGCTCAAACCCGTGTCCCCTGCCTTGACAGGTGGATTCTTAACCGCTGTGTCACCAGGGAAGCCCTTCAAGGACATTTTGTTTTGAAAATTTCCTCTCTTGGTCTGGTGCATTAGTATCTTTTTTATTCCTGGAACTCTAGAGAGATGAGTTGTTTCTAATAGTTTTCCAAATAGCTGTTACTAAACTGTTTTTGAAAGTTTGTAACTTTAACATTTTTTAAATTAGCTTCATGAATGAAAATCTTCCTAAAATATATTACACATTATACTTGTATCCATACCTCACAAAGTTTATTGGGAACATAATTTAGCCTTCTCTTTAACTTGTTTTTTCTCATGAATGCCTATTTTTGAATTATGTGGTAGTTGCCTCCAGATACATCAAGAACAGTGGGTTGGGCTTCCCTGGTGGCACAGTGGTTGAGGGTCTGCCTGCCGATGCAGGGGACACGGGTTCGTGCCACGGTCCGGGAAGATCCCACATGCCGTGGAGCGGCTGGGCCCGTGAGCCATGGCTGCTGAGCCTGCGTGTCCGGAGCCTGTGCTCCGCAATGGGAGAGGCCACGACAGTGAGAGGCCCAAGTACCACAAAAAAAAAAAAAAAAAAAAAAAGAAGAGTGGGTTATTTACCCTTTCATAAGATGGCCACGGAGTATTGTACTTTGTGAGTTCTTTTGATTATTTTATGTAGTTCTTCACTCCCCTCTTAGCAACTATCGTTTTGTAATGTTGATTGTGTTACTGTCAATTGCAGCCCCTCTCTTTGTTCTGATTTAGTGTTTTTAATTTCCTGTGAGCTAGGGAACCAGTTTTAAAATTCGATTAGAATGAATAATGTGTGTAAAAGAGGACTGAATAGACTCTGAGTGAAGGTCTAATGGGCTCACCTATGAGTCAAGTGCCCAGAGCTGTCATACTTGGCCTTGTGACATATGTTTTGGTTGCTGAGATGCTCTTTTTTGCTTCTTTTCTGGTACTAGTTAGGACAGATGTCACTGTGTTTAATAAATCACAAAATAGAAAATATGTAGAATTTGGAACCCTTCCTTTGGATCACTTGGTCCTTGGTACACTGTACCATCTATCTGAAATTCAGATATATAATAAAGTATTGCTAATTAAATTCCCTGACATCTTTCCAAGCGCTTTGCCATGAAACTGAGTCATACAACTTAATGATCTCTAAAAGCTGTTGATTTCCAAATTCAGATTTCTATCATGGATGAAGTATGCAGTTTCAAAATCCGTTAAGTGTTGACAGCATATCAGGATACTCTGCAGTTAGACCCAGTGTACGTTCGATAAACTGCCAACATATATAATGGGATACGTACTTTGTCAGGCATTATCCTAGGTAGTATGCCTAAAATGAATAAGGAAACCAGGGTTTCTGTTTTTATAGGGCTTATGTAGTACCCAGTTGCTCTCAGACTTTTACCTGTGTATACAGATCACCTGGGGACTTTATTTAAAATGCTGATTCCAGGATCCGGCCTCCAGAGTTTTTGTCTCAGTAGGTCTTGAGTTGGGACTACAAATATGCATTGTTAACAGACAGCCTGATGATTCTGATGTAAGTGGTCCTGAGAGTACATTTTGACAAATATGTGTCTGGCTGATAAGGAATTATTAACAAGGAGGTACAGTCTTCAAATAGTATGTAGACAAGAACAATGTATTTCTGGGTTTAACCTGATCAGTATTCCATCTATAATCTAAACTATCTCAAGAGTCTATTTTTTAAATCACTGGCTTATGTTTCTACTTTTTACCTTTATGTTGAGATAAAATTACTGGAAACTATGATTAAATCTAAGTATGGTGTTTCTTCTCTCTTGAATACCCCACCAACAAGTAATCTTTTCCATGAGAATAACAGTGGCCTATGACAAACTGTCTCCCAAAGATAACAGTTATTAGAGCGCTAGAGTACAGGCAGAACATTTCCACCCAACAGCTTCTTTAGAAATAAAGTGTCAGTGAATGCATCTTGAAGTATATGTGAGAAATTTTGTCAGTGGTTGCCTCCAAGGAGAGGATCTAGATGTCTAGGGGAGACTTCGTTTTTTGTTTAACTGAAGTATAGTTGATTTACAGTATCATTTTAGTTTCAGGTGTACAGCACAGTGATTCACGTATATATATATATATTCCTTTTCAGATTCTTTTCCCTTATAGGTTATTAAAAAACATTGAGTATAGTTCTCTGTGCTATAGAGTAGGTCCTTGTTACCTATTTTATATATAGTAGTGTTATATGTTAATCCCATCCTCCTAATTTATCCCTCCCCACCGACCCCCCTTTCCCCTTTGGTAACCATAAGATTGTTTTCTATGTCTGTCTCTTTCTGTTTTGTAAATAAGTTCATTTGTATCACATTTTTAGATTCCATATATAGGCAGTATCATTTGGTATTTGTCTTTCTCTGTCTGACTTACTTCACTAAGTATGATAATCTCTAGGTCCATCCATGTTGCTGCAAATGGCATGTTTTATGGCCAAGTAATATTCCATTGTGTATATATACCACATCTACCTGATCCGTTCATCTGTTGATGGACACTTAGGTTGCTTCCATGTCTTGGCTATTGTAAATAGTGCTGCAGTGAACATAGGGGTGCATGTATCTTTTGAATTAGAGTGTTGTCTGAATATATGCCCAGGAGTGGGATTGTAGAATGATAATGGTAACTCTATTTTTTGTTTTTTAAGGAACCTCCTTACTGTTCTCCGTAGTGGCTGCACCAATTTACATTCCCACCAACAGTGTAGGAGGGTTCCCTTTTCTCCACACCCTCTCCAGCATTTATTATTTGTAGACTATTTAATGATGACCACTCTGGCCAGTGTGAAGTGTTACCTCATTGTAGTTTTGATTTGCATTTCTCTAATAATTAGCGATGTTGAGCATCTTTTCCTGTGCCCCTTGGCCATCTGTATTTCTTCATTGGAGAAATACCTGTTTAGATGTTCTGCCCGTTTTTTGATTGAGTTGTTTATTTTTTTGATATTAAGCTGTATGAGCTGTTAGTATATTTTAGA
Organism: Phocoena sinus; assembly: GCF_008692025.1. Classification (NCBI taxonomy): domain Eukaryota; kingdom Metazoa; phylum Chordata; class Mammalia; order Artiodactyla; family Phocoenidae; genus Phocoena; species Phocoena sinus. The sequence goes on along the minus strand of NC_045780.1, from coordinate 21,665,737 downwards.
AATTAATCCTTTGTTCATCACATTGTTTGCAAACATATTCCCCAGTCTGTAGGTTGTCTTTTTGTTTTGTTTACGGTTTCCTTTGCTGTGCAAAAGCTTTTAAATTTAATTAGGTCCCTGAAAATGTTTTTCTTAATTCTTTTTACCTGTTCAGTCTTCCATGTCAATTTTAGAACAGTTTTTTTTTTCCAAATTCAAAACATCCCGGTAAATTTTTATTTTAAACCTATAAAATTGTTTGGGAAGAATCAGCTTCTTAGGATATTTAATCTTCCCATTCAGAAATACGGTTGTTTTCTCCATTTATTCAAGCGTTCTTTATATTTTTAGTAACAATGTGTAGTTTTCTTCATATAGAGTTGAATATTTTTGGTAAGGGTTGCCCTGTGTATTTAGATTTTTGTTGCTATTTTAACTGCTTTCCCTTAAAAATATTATATAGCTAGAATATAAGAAAGCTACTTTTGTATATTTGCACTGTTTCTAGTCTATCATTGTTCAGTTATTTCTTTTTTTATATAAATTAATTTTATTTATTTATTTTTGGCCGCTCTGGGTCTTGATTGCTGCGCGCGGGCTTTCTCTAGTTGCGGTGAATGGGGGCTACTCTTCGTTGCGGTGTGCTGGCTTCTCTTGTGAAGCACGGGCTCTAGGTGCGTAGGCTCTAGAGTGCAGGCTCAGTAGTTGTGGCTCGTGGGCTCTAGAGTGCAGGCTCAGTAGCTGTGGCGCAGGGGCTTAGTTGCTCTGCGGCATGTGGAATCTTCCCGGACCAGGGCTCACACCCGTGTCCCCTGCATTGGCAGGCGGATTCTTAACCACTGCGCCACCAGGGAAGCTCTGTTTCTCTTTTTTTAAAGTATATAGTTATATTGCCTGCAAATGTATACTGACACTTCATTGGCATGTGAAATTTAGAAGAGTTTTATATAAATGTATCCATAGGTATCATTCTATTAGAAGTACAAAATAAAACGTCTGTGTCCTTAAGTGCCTGAGATTATTGATCAGAAATAGACAGTAACTTAAAAAAAAAAATTCAGTTTGAGTTTATTGATTCCTCCACAGGGAATACAAATTTCAGCATGGAGGAGCCTAGGTTGTCAGGCTGGGTGGTTTCTCTGAAACAAGTATCGTGTGGTTTCACAGCTATGTACGTATGTGACAACTTATCAGATTGTGCACTTTAAGTGTGTGCAGGCTATTGTATGTCAGTTACACCTCAATAAAACTGTTTTAAAAAACAGTATCACAGAACCTTTGCTTGAGTCAGGTTTCTTCCCCGATAGCCTTGCCTTCATTTGCTTTCACTGAAGATTTCTATTACAGTTTTTGCTAATGAACTTGAAAAGGAGTGCAGATCAGTAGTTACCGTGGTCCCTGACAGGTAATAGACACTCTGAGTGTATTAGGCGGAATGTAATTGAGTAACACTGGATTGCTTTTCCTTCTTTAGTACAATGCTGTCAGCACTCGCCTCGCAGGTGCCTGTGGGAATACTGTTACCCTCCAGTATGTGAGCCATGAGTAAAGAACATGGGAGACGGAGCAGCCGCCTCCGGAGTAAGGGCTGGCTTTGCTGGAGAGGCGATGACCCAGGAAGGAGTTTGCCCGGCAGAAAAGGAGGAGTAAGAATACAAAAGAAGGTGGCAAATGCCAGCGGATCCTCAGAGGTTCTAGAGGCTGTTTTGTTTGGGTAGCAGTCCGTCTCGCCTGCTCCTCCAACAGCTGGTAGCTTTTTCATATGTGTTTCTCCTCCAGTACCTGACACTGGGCCTAGGTTATGTTAGGTCTGCAGAGCCCTCTTGAATTGAGTGTCATATGTACACTTACTGTACTCACATGCCGCTCTGCCCTTCCACTCACTGGTACTGTGTAGCTTCCCTTCATCTCTTGTTTATTGTTCTCCCTGACACCAGTCTCTCCTTACCCTGCTTCATTCTCCGTATTGCTGCCAGAATTCATCTTCATTTTACAGTGAATCCTTTGCTGTAGTTCCCGTGTTTTAACAACTGATTCCTGATAGCTCAGTTTGGCATAAAAAGGTGATTTCAAGCTAATTTGTGTGTCTTGAGCAATGCTGATGAAAAAGCCATTCAAGTAGAAAATAGGACGGGATTAGAAAGTCCTGATCGAAATCTGGGAGGATAAATTGAGGTATGTAGTAAGTGTGGCTTTCACACTTTGACGTTTACACCAATCAAAACAAGGATAAAAACAAGCATAGCATTGCCTAGTATTTATTAGAAATCAGCCATAAAAAAAAATGAAAATTCGCCATTTGCAGCAACTCGGAAGGACTTGGAGGGCATTATGCTAAGTGAAATAAGTCAGATAGAGAAAGACTGTATGATATCACTTACATGTGGCAGCTAAAAATTACAACAAACTAGTGAATATAACAAAAAAGAAGCATACTTACAGATATAGAGAACAAACTAGTGGTTACTTGTGGGGAAAGGGAAAGGGAGAGGGTCAATATAGGGGTAGGAGAGTAAGAGATACAAACTATTACGTATAAAATAAGCTGCAAGGATATGTTGTACGACAAGGGGAATATACCCAGTATTTTATAATAAGTATAAATGGAGTGTAGCCTTTAAAAATTGTGAATCACTATGTCGTATACCTGTAGCTTACATAATGTTGTACATCAGCTATACTTCAATGAAAAAGTTTTAATTTAAAATAAAGGTCAGGATATAACTAACATTTATGTACAAACATAATATGATATATTAATATAACATATTGTTTATATCACTAGAATTTAGAAGATACTAAAATATAAACATGTCTTTAGTTAGTTCCTATATAGTAGCAGTTAAAAGTTCTTAGAGGCCTTGTAAATTCATGAGGAAAAGACAAAAACATTTGGGTTTTTGTCGTTTCCAGCCTTTGTTTTTATAAGATCAAGTAAGAGTATGTGGAATGCTGGATAATTTAAATTATTTGAGATAAATCTAATTCTAGCATTAATCTTTTATAACTGTGTTACAGAAGTTCATATCCAGCTTTTATTTTCATTCTTGAACGTAAAGTTTAAACTCTTCAAAGTTGGAAGGGTTTGAATTAATTTTCTTGATAGGGAGAAAGTGAGACCATATGGCCTGGAACCCCATTCACAATGGGAAGTCTGAAGCAGTGAGTCAACAGGGAGTCCTTCTTTCTCCCTTTGCTGTCCTAAATGATAGTCTAAGTGTCTCTCACTCTTTAATGTCAGTACCACAGCAGCTGATCCTAAACAGAGCACTCTCTCTTGAACCAAACCACTCCTCTGATTCCCGCCCCCTGGCCTCATTTGGTGCTAATTAATCTCACTTTTTAATTTTTCAAAGGTTGCTAAAACAGCGTGTTAAAATTTACCTCATTTTCTCAGAAATTCTCTCTGAATTCCAGCCCACATTGATGGCCACATCCGGCCTGATATTTCCCATCTATTATTCCAGCATTTATAGTTTCATGGAGTCACTAATGAAGTAGCCATTTGCTGTATTTGCATAGTCACCATAGCAACAGTGTCTTGGTTCATGTATGCCCGGGTAGCTTCTTACAGTTTGACATGATATGCGGCTCATATTTCTGATTTCTGCTCAGAGGCAACTGGAGATTTGCAGAATGGTATTTTTAAATTTGCTGAATAGAAGTTGTTTTGATTCCACTGTTGTAGTCTCTTGGCACCCATCACGTAGTCATAGGATCATAGACATTTTAATTTGGAAAAATGATTCATACTTGCAGTATATATCACAGGGACTGGCTAGAGAAACATTGCATTTATCATCATAAGCAGCTTATTAAATCCCTAACCTAAATATTTTTAGGAGTAAAAGAAAGTGATCAGAGGTTAGCAGTTGGGGCTGCTTGATAATCTTGGATGCTTAGCTTTAAACCATTTTAAATAATTCTGGTTATAAGAATTCAAGCTACAGTATAATAAATGTGAAAATTGGAAAGTACTTCTCATCACAGAAATTTTTCCAGTCTTTTATTGTCTGATTTCTGTTAGGTCAGCTTCTTTGAACTGCATTACCTCATTCGAATATTTCCCTTCCTACACACCCGCTCTAAGTTCCTTCAGTCACCACTGAAACTAAGTTACATAAATCTATTTTCATTTTTAAAATGTGTCTTCTTCAGATTTCACATAGCGTAAACATGTACCTTGCAGAAAATACATACTCTCTAATATACATTATTTGGAGAAGACGGTGTAGCCTGTTTGTTGTGATAGAATTCACAGTTTCAAGAATCTGATCTCATCTTAAATGATAAAAAATTATTGCTGTACCATCTGTTTTAAAATATGTAAAAGCTCACTTTAAACCACCAAGTTCATTTCACACCTAAATTGCTTTTATCAAACACACTCTATACTTTAACCCCTACCTTGCGAATGAGTGAGTGAAACCCACAGATGCCCACTTCCCTTTAGTCATCTGTAATCTCGTTTTGATCTGTATAAAAATGCAGCAAGCTCAAATCCTTACTAATTTCTTTCTTGGCTCTGAATATTGGACCTGAAGAAACATGGGCATACTTTAGAATGTGTTTATTCAAATATATATATGTACATATACATACATACATATTTTTTTCACGTTTTCCTGCCTAACTCAGTTACTGAATGGATTCACGAGGAGACCAAGGTTGTATGGTCAGTTGCTCTTTGAGCATGTTACCTTGGATTGTTCCACGGACACAGATATTGCCCTCGCCTTTAGCTAGTGACACTAGAAGGAACTGGGTGAAAGAGCTTGGTATGAAACCATTACCACAACTGGAAAAACGAATGTAGGAGTTTATGCTTTCTTACTGCTATTCAGCCTCATTCAGGATGTCTACCAAAGCAACATTTACAAAGATTAATGACCCAGATCATCATATCAACACATTAGCAAAATAAAGTGGATTTTGTCCATATAAGTAGCCTGTGTAATAACTGGTAATCATCCGTGCGTGTTGATGATGCAGGAAATGTTTTTATACGTTTGTTTGGGGCCCCTAATAGTAGTCATTCTGTGACTAACCAGAGCTACATGAAGAATAGCCTGATATCCCTAATGTTTTATAGGAGTTATAGGCTATAAAATAAGTGACTAAAAGGTAAAGGTACTTTTAAATAGAGCTAGTAATACAAGTAAAATGACACATACAAGTAAAATGACACATAGAGTCTAAATCCATAAAGCATCAATACTGTTTTTGCCCACATCTTGTTTAGAAATCATTTTCCTATATGCTAAATTTATTGTCTTTGTTCTAAGACCAGCTATAAAAATCCTAGATTTGAATTGAACCAGGTAGTGTTTTATATATTTAGAAAAAGCAGACTGAAGCATTTCTATAATGCCTTCTTCCCTCTACTAATAGCAAGAAAAATTATTTTGTTAAACTCATAAAATGATATATTCTTTTTTTTTTTTTTTTTAAATAAGTATTTATTTATTTATTTTTGGCTGCATTGGGTCTTCATTGTTGCATGCAGGCTTCCTCTAGTTGCAGCGAGCGGGGACTACTCTTTTTTTTTTTTTTTTTTTTTAAAGAATGGGGATACTGCTTCACATTTAGTCTTGACCAGTTCCTGCACTTCTGTTTTTCTGATAGGTTTTTTTTTTTTTTAAGATGTTGGGGGTAGGAGTTTATTAATTAATTTATTTATTTTTGGCTGTGTTGGGTCTTCGTTTCTGTGCAAGGGCTTTCTTTAGTTGTGGCAAGCAGGGACCACTCTTCACCACGGTACGCGGGCCTCTCACTGTCGCAGCCTCTCTTGTTGCGGAGCACAAGCTCCAGACGCACAGACTCAGTAGTTGTGGCTCACGGGCCCAGTTGCTCCACGGCATGTGGGATCCTCCTAGACCAGTGTCCCCTGCATCGGCAGGCAGATTCTCAACCACTGCACCACCAGGGAAGCCCTGGGGGGTGGGGGGCTACTCTTTGTTGCGGTGCGCGGGCTTCTCATTGCGGTGGCTTCTCTTGTTGCGGAGCACAGGCTCTAGGTGCGCGGGCTTCAGTAGTTGTGGCACATGGGCTCAGTAGTGGCTCGCGGGCTCTAGAGCACAGGCTCAGTAGTTGTGGCGCACGGGCTTAGTTGTTCCGCGGCATGTGGGATCTTCCCGGACTAGGGCTCGAACCCGTGTTCCCTGCATTGGCAGGCAGATTCCTAACCGCTGCGCCACCAGGGAAGTCCCTCAGTTCTTAATAAATCTATCCATAGACTCTATATAAGAGAAAATTTGCATGTTGGCCAGGTCATGTCAGTGTTCACAGTTCCCCACCAAATGATACCAAACCAGAAGCCTATTTATCAGTCAGTGGATAGGTTTTAGGAGCTTATAAAAGTGGGGATTGAATGTCTCTTGAGAGGGCTGGCAACAAGAACTGACAAAATGGTGAAAATAGAAAACCTTAGTGTAATAACTGCTCTCAGCACTTTATCAATGTGGTGAACATTTCAGCATTAGTGTTTCTGCTATGAAACTGAGTTAATTTTATTATATTAATGGTAATTTCTAGCAGTTTCTCTTTTAATTTTTAAAGAATTTTATCCACAAAGGTAGAACCTATGTGAGACTTAAGCTCTCAAAACCAAATTCAACTTTAAATTAATGAATAAATTTCAATCCTTGATGAAAAGAAAAGGCTTTTGCATTCTGTTTATTAAACACTTGTATTAAAGTGTTTTTAACAAGATGTGTATGATGTGATTCGAGACTATTCAAGGGCTTCGCAACCCCCAGTACGCCACGCTGAGCTGCCACACTGACTGTTTGGCCCGCAATTCTCTCATCCCGTCGTCCTCTGAGTCACACATCCCTGTGGACTTCTGTGGGCTCTTGTTGTTCATGGGGACTCCACAAGGAAACAGAAGACGGGAGTCAGTTCCTGAGCTGGGCAGGAGAGTTCAGGCAGCAGCAGCCGCTAGAATTAGTACTTGGGCAACACCCACCTCCTGCTGATGAAAGTAATCTGGGAGAAGAGATGGGTGGTGAAATCTGAGTGGCATGAGTGAAACGGTGATGTCAAGAAGATCTCTGAACACCGTCTAAATGGATATGCCTCACACAAAAGTGTATGCGGGTCAGTGTGGATAAATGTTGGATATAAAATTCTAAACTTCTCCTTAGCGACTATGGGCAGAAAGGTGCCCAAGTACTACTGTTCAATGTTTCCTGCAGGCATTAGCCTCTTTGGCCGATGAGGTAAAATAATGTGTATGAAGTAATCTAGAGCGATTTAGAAAAACTAGAGAAAATCAAGGGGTCCTAGAGAAACCTAGAGAAAATCAAGGACTAAAAAGGTCCAGGAGGTGGAAAAATAGGGCCACTCACCTCAGTGAAATAGATATCCACAATAAAGGGAAGGAGAGGAATAAAACAGCTACTTCATTCAGTTGCACCCACTATGCAGTTTGTCTGGAGGTGACCCTGTCTCCTGGGAAGAAAAATATTTACATAACCTCCTTGAATCATGCTTTAATATGACGAGGAAGATGGGGAAAGATATTTTTGAAACTAATATTTAGTTTTAAAATGGTTGTGAGGTATCTGCATAACTTAGGAAGATGTTCTGCTCAAATGCATTTTTCTACTTTTGTTAAACTCATGTTCTGGTCACTAATGGTTGAAGGTCATATATGAGAGATTGATTGGAGTGCCCTAAGGATTAACTCCAAAAATATTTAGACTACATCTGAAATCCAGTAAATTTTTAAAATCTGATATATGAACAGTTACCCAAAACTGTAAGCTGCCCTGTTGCTGTGGTTAAATTATAATTAGCTCTAATTAGCACTTCCATGAGCATTACACATTTTACCTGCAGCTGAATGGCATTTGGAAAGAAATTTTCTTCTCCTTGAAAAGGTCAAAGGAGATCAAAGAAAGTGCTTTTTATCTGATGTAGCCAAATATCCCCCATCAGGGTAAAGGATGAACACAGATTCCATAAATCTAATCAGTGAAGCAGATAATCATTAGAAGTTATGTTTATTCAAATAACTTCCATACATTTCTGTTTAGTGTGGCTACTGAAGTGATTACAGTAAGTAAAATAATAATACAATGTACTGAATGCGTCCCATGGGACAGGCCATTTATTGTCTTGTAAAGATTATCTCACTTATTTCTGTTGTTGTAATTCTCATTTTTCCCCGTGAGAGCACCAAGGTGTTGAAGAGATTGACTAACTTGACCAAGGTAACACCTAATAGTAGAACTGGACCTTAAAACTGGAGTCTGGGTTCAGACCCTACCATACCATGATATGGTACGTTCTTTCTAAACTAAGCATCGTTCAGAGTTGTTCTGTGTGCCATAGGTTTGCTTAATCTCTTTTTTTTTTTTAATGGGAAATTATCAGCATGAATCTGAATACAAAAGGTATTTCTTTGTTGCCTTTTTGAAAACAGTCATCCCTGGGTATCCATGGGACATTGGTTCCAGGACCCCCTGCAGACACCAAAATTCACAGATGTGCAAGTTCCTTATGTAAAATGGTATAATACAGCTGGACCTTGTTATCCATGTGTTTTGCATCCTCAGATATGGAGGACCCGACTGTATTGAGTTATAAATATGGTTCCTGGTCCTTTTGATAGATAAGCTTTTACCTGCCACCCCTGGGAATCATACCAAATTATTTAGGCTTTTTACTTTTCTTGGAGTATGGAGAAGGGAAATAAAATGAAAAGTTCTTAAAAATGAAACAAGTATTTTTGTCATTCATCGTCCTTTGGAGTTTAGGGTAATTTCATTTCTAGCATAATAAGAGTAGCTACTTGGACATGTGTTGAGAAACAAGAAATTGTCCCTGATTAGCTAAACTTTTTTCCTCATGTGTTTCTGCTTTGTGCCTCTACCAAAATATTGACTAGGGTGTTTGATTAACAGGAAAAGCATAAGCAGTAAAGGGTTTCTTACATCAAATGCTGTTGCTTCCTTCCGCCCCCCCTTCAACTGCCCCCCTTCTTTTTCCCCTTCCCTGTCACACACACTCTTATGCTGAAATCACAACTTTCTAAGGTAAAAAACAATTTGCTTTCATGAGATGATATAAGAAGTCATGCCTTTCTTGGACTAAAGAAAAAACACATTGCAAAGAAAAAGTTTCAAGCGACCAAAGTTTATAATTATTTGAACAAAAACTCCGGGCAGTGCAAACCTTAGATACCTTGTTGCTTCCCAGACTCCTAAGAACCAGTTGCATGTGCTGTCTTCCTGACCCACTTCCTCCCATTTGGACATCTGTAGTACTTGCACGCAACCAGAGCACTGGTGACTGGGAAGTAATGCTACTGCTTAGGCTAAAGGTGCCTTCAAGTTCAAGATATTAAGTAGATTACATAAGGAAGGACTATGAGAGAAAAGGAAACTACATAAGATAGTAAGACTGTTCTGGCCATCAGGTAAGATATTTATATTTTGGACTGTTGAGTGGAGATTGTGTTGTTTAGCTCACAGATTAGGTAAACAGATACTGTCCGGAGTGTTGGTGATATATGCTCTTCCTGGAGAAGTGAAAATTGGATTGACAGTCTTACAGTGTTTCGGTGAAAAAGAAAAAATTAGGCAAAAATTAAACCAAGACACATAAAATGTCTTCATTACACTGTCATTTATTTTACCTTACCCAACACATACCAGAAACTTGCGGATGGCTGTTGTTTCTAACAAATCTAGGAGAAAACAGGGTGCGTTGTGAATTATCATTTCCCTCGCCAGATGTAGGTCCCTTCCGAACAACTTGCTAGCTAATGTAATGGACACGTTTTGGACATAATATATTTTCTTAAATAGCTATAAATATTTTAAATTGGGATAGTATATGTTTACCAACTTGAAAAGACATCTGGATTGCCTCATTATGTTTAAGATGCAGTGATATAAGAGCACTGGACGAGGAATATTGAATTTTTTTCCCTTTCAGACAAGCTGTATGATCATGGGCAAGTCACCCTCACGCTGGGACTTAATTAGTGATTTGAATTATATTACTCTCACGTAAAAGAATTCAACTCAGCATTAAGTCTTTCATTAAGAGGGAACTGTTAGGACTCACCGACCTAGAGAACAGACTTCTGGTTGCCTGTGAGGGGTGGCAGGCAGGGAGAGGATTGGGGGTTTGGGGTTAGCAGATGCCAACTAGTATATATAGGATGGATAAGCAACAAGGTCCTGCTGGGTAGCACAGGGAACTGTATTCAGTATCCTGTGATAAAGCATAATGGAAAAGAATCTGAAAAAGAATATATATGTATATATATCTGTAACTGAGTCACTTTGCTGTACAACAGAAATTAACACAACATTGTAAATCAACTATACTTCAATAAAATTTTTTTTAAAAATCATAGGGAGGAGAAAAAGAGGGAGCTGTTAGGTTGAATCATATGAAATTGCTAGTTTTATAAAAAGCCAAAAATGATCAAAATTCTGTATTATATAAGAGATATTTTTTGACTGTTTGAGCACGAGCTAAAGTGCCCTCTCCTAATAGGAATCTGGGAGAGTCCATCAGCCAGCTCATGGATCTCAGGATGGCAGCGTGGAATTGGAGGTGCAGGGAATTACAGGTCCTTCAACAAAACTGTGTAGTTTTGATGCCAGTGTTTATGACGCACTTGTGTCATGGCTTTCTTAGATCTAGTTATAATTCTTAGATCTTTGCTGCTGCTTTGCTTAAAACAAAAAACGGGGGCTTCCCCGGTGGCGCAGTGGTTGGGAGTCCACCTGCCGATGCAGGGGACACGGGTTCGTGCCCCAGTCCGGGAGGATCCCACATGCCGCGGAGCGGCTGGGCCCGTGAGCCATGGCCGCTGGGCCTGTGCATCCAGAGCCTGTGCTCCGCTACGGGAGAGGCCACAGCAGTGGGAGGCCCGTGTATCGCAAAAAAAAAACAAAAAACGAAAACAACTCCCTGGGATATAGATATATGGATCAGAGGACTGCTAACTGGAGGCCTGGTATGGCTAGTGTATGTGTTTTTTGGTTTTGAGGGGGGTTTTGTTTTGTTTGGGGGGAGGAGGATTGCCCTTTTAAAAAAATTGAATTAGTTGGCAGTGTCTAGTGAATGATTTCACATAGAAATCTGACTCTGGATTTTCTTGAATAATTAGGCAATCTGGTAATAGCAGTCTTACGCTCCTGCAGAGTAACCTGGTGCTGAGGGCTAGTTGCCCACTTGGGGTGGAGCTTGTGCTCTGTTTCCAGTTCACCACAGCCCTCACCTCTCCCTGTTACTTTTTCTTCTTTACTTGACAGGCCTCTGTAGACACTTGCGTTGGTGATTCTCTTGCGCTCTCCAGTAGAACTTTCTGCAACGATAGAAGTGTTCTGTATCTGTATTGTCCAGTATGGTAGCCACACGTGGCTGTTGAACACTTAATGTGGCTGGTGTGCCTAAGGAACTGAGGTTTTAATTTAATTTAAAGAGTTGCATGTTGCTAGTGGCTACTGTATTGGACAGTGCAAGCAGATAATGGAGTTTATCCCTTTATTGGGTGTTTCCTACAGAGTGAACTTTAAACCTTAATATATTTTACAGTCTCTTCTCTTAGATGCCGGATCTAAATGTTAGCATATATCGCTGTAAGTCTTATGATTTTACATTCAAATTACCATCTCTGATTAAATGCAGCCTAAAACCTTTCTTCTTCTGATCCTTTTTTTCCTCACTTACCACGTTTATATTGCATGCCCATTCTAGGCCGTAGGGATATGAGCAAGGTCCCTGTTTTCATGAAGCTTACAAATAATTCACAGATACTTCTAAGAGATACTTAATTTTAATATTTACTGTCTGTAATCCTTCTAGTAGTCCTGCCAGATAAGGGTATATTTGATTACTCAACTGCAAGTGCTAAAATTTTTTCAAATCCACATTCTAATAGACTAAAATGTTTTACTATTACTATTCCTCTGAGAAGCTCTCTGTCCTATTGAAGCTTCCTATAAATGTACTGTCTTAAAACTAGGCATCATCAGAACCTTTTTGTATTAGTGAATCAGCTCAGCATACACCTGGTTATTCCCTCACCTGGCCTTTCTCCCAGCCTTCTGTCCACCTGCTCCCAAGCTGGGCCTTCTTCTGAAACTTGTTTTTGTTATCTGACTTAGGGCCCAGTGGGTGTTTTCACAGGCAGTCCCAGCACTCCGGGCTGTTCCTGCTTCTCCTTGCCCAGAGACTTTTCTCTCTTACCCAGCAAACGTCAACTTCCTTCTCCCCCTTGGGAGGCACTGTTTACCTCCTTCACTGCTTTACTCTCTCCCTTTCAAAAATGAAATCAGCATCTTAAGAAAATTTACCTTCTTTTGTGAAACCTGTCATTTTAAAAATAGCGTAAATTGCAATCAAACGCAGCTAGAGCACAAAGGATAGATGAATGCTAAAATAGTGATATTTACATTATAAAATGACTCCTACATTGGCAGCTGCTGATGGAAACATTTGTCATTCAGTGTTTTTGTAGTTGTTTAACTCTATAGTTAATAACCAGATTAGCAAGGCAGTATTACTAAGGGAGTTTTGCTTAGGCAGGAGAATAGTCTATATGTATAAAATCAGGTATTATTGGGAAATTTGTTAATATGGGATTCAGCCTTCGTGATCTAAAAAAGGTGTCCAATAAAGGTCATTTGTTCATATGCTTAGCCAATATTTTTGAGTTACTTTTACATAAGAAGCATTATATGTAGCAGGGAGGTTAAAAAAAAGATCTGTTGACTAAAATTTGTAGACTTCTCTTCCCCAGTCTGCCAACAGCTTATAGCAGTAGAATTTGGATTTTTTCAGTTCCTGTTAGATCTTACCAGTGTTCATACTTTAAAATATTTGGGGATGTTTATGCTACTTTTTTAAAATGAATTTTATATTTTCAAAATATACTAAACAATTTGAGAATTGAATTCCCACTGTAGTGCATAAATCTTAATCAAGTATAATGAAGATCTTTAAGTAACTTTAATAAGGGTAATTATGCACCATGATTATAGCCTAGTGACTAGTGACATTGACTTAATAGGAATATTTTTTTCAGTGTTATAAAGGAGAATGTGCTCTTCTTTCTCTCTCTCTCTGTGTGTGTGTGTGTGTGTGTGTGTGTGTGTGTGTGTGTGTGTGTGTGTGTGGAATTAGGCTAGTTGAAGGCAGGTTGATGAGCAGCAAGGAGAATTAAGTGTTTTTTGAGCTATAATTGATATACAATATTATGTAAGTTTCAGGTGTACAACAAAGTGAGTCACAATTTTTGAAGGTTATATTCCATTTATAGTTATTATAAGAGAATTACTTATTTTGATCTAAATTCAATAAGCTTTTAATTAGAGATGTTATTCTATTATATGGCCTTTTAGGGACTGTATAGATTAACTGCTTGAACCTTTGGGTTAAAAAAAAAGATCTGAGTTCCAGTTCTGTTTTGCCTTCTATAAGGAAAAAGCAAGATTGAAAAGATGTAGGTAAAGCTTTTAACACAGTTTCTAGCAACATAGTAAGTGCTTTAAATGTCTGTTATTTGTTATAGTTGTCGTTTTATTAGTGTTTAAGCTCTTGGGTCACGTAGCCCTTGAGCTTTTTCTTTGATGGGAAAAAATGAGAGATAAAACTGACTCTTTAAATAATAATTCTAGAAAGACTGGTAATTCATTGAGTCCTAGTCTTCTAAGAATGTGAATGTGTCTTCTAAATTGTCCTGAAATGGTGGTAGTAATTAGCAACACGTATTTTTTTTTAATGGTTTGTAAAACAGGGCCTAGCTGTGTCTAAATGATCACATAGTAATAGTTTTCTATTACTTCTTGAAAATAACACCATGTGTTTAAATTTTCTGAAAAAGTTAAGACCCAATTTTTTAAATGGTTGGGACAGCAAAACTTTTAGCTTCCTCCCAGTCCAGCATAAAACCTCTGTGTGTAGTTTGCTGTTCAGCTGTACAAACCAAATATTTCCAAATTAAATTATTTTGTACAAGCCTAGTTTTAAACCTCATTTTGACTTTGAAGCCATGTTGAGGTCAGTGATGTTTAACTTGGTGCTTTGTTCAGTGATGAAGTGGAGTTGCAAATTGTTCTGACGCTTCATGAGATAATGTTAAATGAATTATTTAATGTTAAGTAAAGAACCCTGCTAAATTATTTTAAACTATTCAGGTTAGTTCAAGTATTTTAAGATTTAGTTCTTTAAGAATATGTTATATTTTCAGTCCACAGATTAACCTTTTGAGGTGTTTTGTTTTGTTTTGTTTTAGTCTACTTATTTATTTATGGCCGCATTGGGTCTTCGGTGCTGCGCGTGGGCTTTCTCTAGTTGCGGTGAGCGGGGGGCTACTCTTTGTTGCGGTGCGTGGGCTTCTCATTGCTGTGGTTTCTCTTGTTGTAGAGCATGGGCTCTAGGCATGTGGGCTTCAGTAGTTGTGGCATGCTGGCTCAGTCGTTGTGGCTCACGGGCTCTAGAGCTCAGGCTCAGTAGTTGTGGTGCACGGGCTTAGTTGCTTCGCGGCATGTGGGATCTTCCCTGACCAGGGCTCGAACCCGTGTCCCCTGCATTGGCAGGCAGATTCTTAACCCCTGTCCCACCAGGGAAGTCCCACCTTTTGAGTTTTGAATCATAAAGATATCTTCTTTTAATTAAAACAAAACACTTAGACTTGACTTTCTAAATGTATAATAAAAAGGTTAAATTTTAATGTGAGCTTTTTATTTTTTTAAGTTAATTCAGTGTTTTCCTTTATATATTTAAAAGATTAAATACTTTGAGGATAAAAATGGCATGAGTCATGACACTCTATGGATGATGAAATTGGCTTTTAGAACTTTTGTATTAGAATTGAAAGGAAAGTATGCCACATGAACCTGAATCGGGATGCAGTGGCTGAAAATAAATTCTAGTGTAAGAGCATGACAAGAATAAGCTACCGTTTATAAAAATGCACTTACCTGAACAAACTGAAACCCCAAGGAATTTTCAAATTGTGAAGTAATGGGAACAATCATTTAATGTAGAAGGAAGAAGCTAGCGCATGCCTCCGTCCTTGAATGCCTCATAAGATCAAATTGTGGAGTGAGGTGATTGAATCAGGAAAGATAATTTAGTGGCAGCTTAACAGGTAGATTACCATCTAGAGAGGCCAAACCCCTGAGAACCGATTGCATTAAGGGGATGGGGCTAAGGTTAGAGCACAGAGAGGTGTTCAGAGACAGGTTGCGACTTGGTTATGGGGGGGTTTTTTCCGCCCTTTTTTCAAGGAATTACACATGCTTAGTTCTACCTCTTTGTAAACATTCCTATATCTGTCTTTAATCATTCTTTTCTCTCTAAACACTTATCTCTCAGTCACTTTGAGACATCTTCTCAGCTTGGAGGAGTGATTTCTGCCCAGTCTTTTTCGCCTCACCTCTTACAAGTTTGGATTGCCCTGCTCCAGCTTACCCTCAAATGCACATCTTGGAGTTAATCTTTACTTCGTAGCAGCACACAGTCAGTTGTCATAATATCAACTCCCTGTCCCTCTTCAGTCCTGCAGATAATCAGTTATAGATAAGCGTTTGTTTAATGTTAGTCTTCCACTAACCAAGTCTTTTCTTCAGAGAGAGGCACCCAGTAATCATTTGCTGGATGATTGCCTGTAAGAGGCTCCTTCTAAAGTCTGGTCATGGCACAACTGGAGCCATGGGGATGCAGATGTGAGAGAACAGTGGATTAAGCTGGAGAGATATCAGGGACTTGATCCCATAGGGACATGCAGTCATGTAAAGGAGCTTATGTGTCACCCAAGAACAGTTAAGAGGCCATTGAAGGATTGTTAGCCCAAGTCCATCTTTGGGTGGACATCTCCCTTCTAGACCTCTAGCTAGTGCCTTCTTCCTGGTTCATAGAAAGTATATTTGGCCCATGAAAAGCAAAGTAACAAACTACATATGATTTATGGTGACATATACAGTAAGTTTCTAAAGACATTTCTAAAGTACTTTTTTTACACTTCATAAAATAATGAATTTATGTATTCAAAGGATATATATGGATTTATGAATAATTGGAAGGATTAAAATATTTATATTTTAATACAGAAATGGGTATACTCAATTTGGGGATCATAGTTAAAAATAAAACCTGTAGTATTTATAGCTTTCAAATTAAAAAAGCAATTGGTAGATATTTAATATCTTCTGAGGAATTTGGTATTATATCCCTAAAAATAGGCAGAAATAAACAGAGAAATAACTCCAACCAAGTAATTAAATAATAAGAACGTTATAAAAGCAGGTACCTTTTATACTGCAAGTTGTGCCTTTGAAGGAATTTTATTTTTTTAACGTCTTTATTGGAGTATAATTACTCTACAATGGTGTGTTAGTTTCTGCTTTATAACAAAGCGAATCAGCTGTACATATACATATATCCCCGTATCCCCTCCCTCTTGCGTCTCCCTCCCACCCTCCCTATCCCACCCCAGCTTACCATTCCCACTCCCTGTGTCCTCAAGTCCATTCTCTAAGTCTGCATCTTTATTCCTGTCCTGCCCCTAGGTTCTTCAGAACCTTTTTTTTTTTTTTAGGTTCCATATATATGTGTTAGCATACAGTATTTGTTTTTCTCTTTTGAAGGAATTTTAAATGACAAGTTTTAGTTCCTGTTCTGTTGAACCAAAGAATTTAAAGTCCCATTAAAATAAAGTAATATGATGTTCAACATGTATTATTTATAAATGACCAACATTTTTAAGGCTTTCAAACTAAGAAACGATTTTTCGTTTTCCTTTAAGAAAGTATACTTCCTTTTCTGATTATGAAAGTGGTAGATGCTTATTGCAGAAAATTTAGAAAGCATATGGAAATCTTAAATGCATTCATTCTGCTCTCTTTCTTCCCATTCTTTCATGTTAAGTTCCATTTTCTTTAAAAACCCACCTTCTTTTTTTTGTCTGTATCAAGTAGGTAATTTTCTAACATGGTTCTCAGTTTCTTTGCTGTGACCGTTGCATTTCACTAGTTCCTTTTGGGTTCATTTTACTTTTTGCTGAAATGAATCCTTGAGTAGTTCTCTCAGTGAGGATCTGTGAATGATAAACTTTGTTTTTGTACAAAAATATTTTTATTTCACTCTTACTCTTCAATTATAATTTAGCTAGACATGGTTGGCAATTTTTTTTCTATAGTACTTTAAATATATTCTTGTATTCTGATATCTTGCCAATGAGAAGTCTAGAGGTACAGTGGAACCTTCTGTCCTTTAAAAAAAAAGTCATTTTGAAAGCTACACCATTTTCCCCCTTAAAACATTTTTTAGATTTACTGTGCTCATATACCAAAGAATTAATTTTTAAAATAAGAAGTAAATGGTTGAATGTGAGTCACTGGGTATGGTAATATTTAGTCCAAAACAAAATCTCCTCAGATTGCTATTTGAATATATATATTTATAATATGCTATACCTAGTGTCATAGGTTTATTTTATGGCTCTTTTTCCAAAAGTGATGTTTTCAATTATATTTTAATTTAGATAGATGGAGTCCTACAGTTGGACAACCAATGCTGTCCAATAGAAATGTCTGTGATGATGGAAATGTTATTTATATGCACTGTCCATTAAAGCAGCTACTAGCCACTAGATCCTGAGTGCTGATGTGTCATCTTTTTATCATACGTTAATCTCATCAAATGAACAGACGTTTTGGATTAATACCTTGATTCGTTTTAGACCATGTAACTTAAGATAATTCATTTTTACATGCAAATTTTTCTCTAGAAATTTAAAGCTGATTAGCTTCTTTGTTTTAAAACTTAAAGTTTGACTGCAAAGTATAGGTTTAGAAGGAAGTTGTAGAATTAAATGACATGGTTTGTATGTTTAGCTTATGGTCTGGTTTCTACATTATTGTCATATTCAGTGTGTTTTTGAAGTATTAAGACTGACGTATCTTCTTTATATATTAAGTATTAGTCTTGAAGAATTATAGGAATAACTCTTCAGGTTTCACTCCAGTAAACAAGTAAGTTTGTTAATAATGCCTTCTGTTTTTCAGATTACAAATAGAAGAATCTTCCAAACCTGTGAGGCTATCACAGCAACTAGACAAAGTTGTGACAACCAATTACAAACCTGTTGCTAATCATCAATACAATGTAAGTCTTCATGTCTTTCTTCACTGTTCTGTCTTTAATATCAGACTCTTAGCTTTTGAAAGGACCTCGGCAGTCACATACCTTGCTGTCAGGCGCTTGAGTTATCCAGACTTAGTGAGGAAGTTAACAGTTTGCCAAACATAGAAAAGATAATCACTGTGTATCCTAAATCATACGATGAGAAGAAGGCAACCACTGTTCAAATGACTCCTGAAAAGTTTTTCAAAGAAATAAAACACTTCATTTTTAAATGTTTCTAATGTTTTAGTG
Source organism: Phocoena sinus (assembly GCF_008692025.1). Lineage (NCBI taxonomy): Eukaryota > Metazoa > Chordata > Mammalia > Artiodactyla > Phocoenidae > Phocoena > Phocoena sinus. The sequence continues at coordinate 21,647,350 of NC_045780.1, read as the reverse complement.
TCGTTAATAAATATTAGTTTTGCTGTTTTTTCTCAATACCTTTATAACTGAGAGTTTTTAGTGTTTTGACCAAAAATTTTAAAGGTCATGAAACAATGATTTTTCCCATTGATTATTAAGATGGCTTTGCATAGTTTCAGCTTTTATGGGCATTTTTACGGCCTCACACTACCATTCAAAGCAAGGACTGCCTGTGTGTGTGTGTGTGTGTGTGTGTGTGTGTATTTAAACCATTTTTATTGAAGTATATCATATATACTATATTTATTATATATATACACAGCATATATATATACACACACACACAGTATGTATTTTCTGTGTGTATAAAATATGTATACACATGTATACATATTATGTGTACTTTGTGCCAGGCACTGTTCTTACTATTGTAACTACTGCTACTATCCTTATTTTACAGATGAAGTAACTGAGGCACAGAGAGGTTAGCTTCCTTGAGGTCACACAGCCAGTAATTAGCCAGTCCAGGTGTTGAATCAGATAGTCTGTTTTAAGAGCCTTACTTTTTTTTTTAATTGAAGTAAAGGTGATTTATAATAGTGCATCCGTTTCAGGTGTCCAGCAAAGTGATGTGGCTATGCACATTGTAGGTTATTACAAGATACTGAATATAGTTCTCTGTGCAGTAGGTCCTTGCTGTTTGTTTTATATATAGTAGTGTGTATCTGTCAATCCCATGCTCCTGATTTATCCCTCCCCCTACTTCCCCTTTGGTGACCATAAGTTTGTTCTCTGTGTCTGTGAGTAGGAGCCTTACTCTTAATGAACCACTGTGCTGTGTTGTTGTACATTATTAGCAGTGCTAAAAGGGCTGAGGGTTCTGGGTCTTGAAGTACCTGCAGTGTCAGGAGAAATGTGATGATTTTCTGAAAATAAAAGGAAGCCTAAGTTAAGTAGCAATTAAGAGTTGCTAACCTGTGTCCTCCTTTGTTGCTTAAGATTCCCCTTGATACGGAGTTTAGGAAGAAATAAACACTCTTTAAGACTGGCCTTAAGTTCCAGGCTTATTCAGTGACGCGGATAGTATCTGCCAAACCACTGCTTTATGATATTTGAATTTCTTTCAGTTATTTTATGTGAAAGGTAGCAAATGCAAGTGCCTCCAGGACCAAGCAGGCATCTCTCTGGGTGGGATGCTGAAATTTAAGAAGATAAATGGTAGAGACTGATGAACTGGAGTGTATGTGCCCCTTCTAAAGACATTCAGATATTAAAAATTGCTACACTGGGTGGATTTAGTCAAGCAAGTCACAATTCAGCTGCATGCACGCAGGCTTTCGTTTTATAGCCTCTGGTTATGTGTCAGGGGAAAAATAAACTAAAAAAGAGGATAGGCAAGATAAGCGGGGACAAACATAAGATAATCCAAGAGAGGTATTTTTATGATGTCTGTTGATTGAGACAAGTAAGTAGAAGTCTCCTTCTTTGTCCTCTTCTATTCCAGTCTTTTCTGCTCTTAGATGGGAATACATACAACCTTCTGGAGCCAAGTGGAAATAGAGAAGTAAAATAGGGTAGGCCTTACTTGTCTTTGCCTCTCTTATTCATTAATATGCTTCTCCTGTAGCCCCTGACTATGCTTTTTTCTCCACTTATGGGTCAGGCTTCTGTATACCTGTTTCTACTCTTGTGTAAGTTTTTGTTGCAGTGAGGACAAGGAAGACCACACCTTCCATAGGCTATAAAAAGATATAGCCTTTCTGGAGAGAAGTTTGGTAATTTGTATCAAAAGCACTATAAAAGGATACATCCTTTGATCTAGCAGTCTTGTATCTAAGAATTTATCATAGTAAGACAAGTGGCCAAAGATGTATATGCAATAGTGTTTCTCCCTATTGCTTAAGATAGGAAAAGGTCAGAAACACTTGTTCCAAAATAAGGATTAGTTCAGTACTTTAGGCTGTTATTTTTTGATGGTAGGCTCTAGAGTGATTTTATCCTAATTTTCCTCTTTATGAAATCTTTTTTGAATTGTTGGAATTGTCACAGTGAGCATGTATTGTCTGAATTGTCACAGTGGGCAGTAAAACTTTTCTGTTGGAATGGGAAAGGGAAGAAAGCTAGGGAAGAGTGTTAGTACTTAGCCATGACAATGTCCTTCCACAGTTATCTAAGGTTTGTCTTCTGTCAGCAAAAATAATATTTTTTTAATGCCTGCTTTATGCCTGAGATACCTACTCTTGGTGAACCAAATAAATAAAATTCCTGTCTTCACGGAGCTACCATTTCTTTCAATTTCTCTGGTCATGCCTTTTCAGACCCCATTTGGGGTATAATCTAGATTTCCTTTGACCTAGTGAGTCCGCATTTGTATATTATAATTGGTTTTTCTTAAATTCCATTATAAGGGTCACTCTTGTTATACTACCACATACCATCATTTCTGAGGCAAAAGGAAAATCTCTCTTAGGTCAGTCAAAGCTGGCACTTTTGCTTAGTATTAAAGCTCTGACCTCTATCTAATTCATATACAGAGTGACATTGACACTATATCTACCTGTCAGGTATAGAAGATACATTCCAAATGTCATTTTTAGAATGTTTTTCATTGCTTTCTTTCTACTGCTAAAATAAATACAAATATATTGTATATTCTAAACCACTCATTAGGATATAAAGCTATCACATCTCAAGAGGGAGGGGATATGGGGACATGTGCGTGCAGATGGCTGATTCGCTTTGTTGTGCAACAGGAACTAACACGGTATTGTGAAGCGATTATGCTCCAATAAAGATCTATTTAAAAAAAAGAAAAAAAAAAGCCATCACATCCACTTTAAAGACTCTTTTTAACATTAAGTGACATTTCAGTTCATGGTAACAGCCTTTGTTAAGGTTGTCATAGCGTAAATGAGTCGTTAATATTAACGTAATTACAGTGATGAGTCATATAGTAATCTTTGATTAACAGAGATTGACTGTAACTTACCACATTATGTTATTTGAATGTTTAGTGAATTTTTTCCATGGGATTGTATCAAAATGGGTGAAGGCACCTGCATAGCTTTTAAAAGGATATTCAGTATTATAATGCCAACTGTAAGAAGAGTATAAAACTTCTGTTATTATTGTCAGGAACGTTAATTTTTAAGTGATTGAGAAACTTCAATGTAGTTCATTCAACAAGAATGACTTAGAGATTATGTAATCAAGATGTTCAGTTTTATTTATTTATTTAAAAAAAATTTTTTTTAAATTAATTTATTTTTGACTGCGTTGGGTCTTTGTTGCTGCGCGCGGGCTTCCTCTAGTTGTGGTGAGCGGGGGCTACTCTTCATTGCGATGCACGGGCTTCTCGTTGCAGTGGCTTCTCTTGTTGCAGAAGACAGGCTCTAGGTGCGCGGGCTTCAGTAGTTGTGGTGCACGGGCTTAGTTGCTCCACAGCATGTGGGATCTTCCCGGACCAGGGCTCAAACCTGTGTCCCCGGCATTGGCAGGTGGATTCTTAACCACTGTGTCACCAGGGAAGTACTAAGATATTCAGTTTTTTGTGTTTTTTTTAAACATCTTTATTGGAGTATAATTGCTTTACAATGGTGTGTTAGTTTCTGCTTTATACCAGAGTGAATCAGCTATACATATACATATATCCCCATATCTTCTCCCTCTTGCGTCTCCCTCCCACCCTCCCAATCCCACCCCTCTAGGTGGTCACAGACCACCGAGCTCATCTCCCTGTGCTATGCGGCTGCTTCCCACTAGCTATCTGTTTTACATTTGGTAGTGTATATATGTCCATGCCACTCTCTCACTTCGTCCCAGCTTACCCTTCCCCCTCTCTGTGTCCTCAAGTCCCTTCTCTACGTCTGCGTCTTTATTCCTGTCCTGCCCCTAGGTTCTTCAGAACCTTTTTATTTTTTTTTTTTAAGATTCTGTGTATATGTGTTAGCATATGGTATTTGTTTTTCTCTTTCTGACTTGCTTCACTCTGTATGACAGACTCTGGGTCCATCCACCTCACTACAAATAACTCAATTTCGTTCTTCTTATGGCTGAGTAATATTCCATTGTATATGTGTGCCACATCTTCTTTATCCATTCATCTGTCGATGGACACTTAGGTTGCTTCCATGTCCTGGCTATTGTAAATAGAGCTGCAGTGAACATTGTGGTACATGACTTTTTTTGAATTATGGTTTTCTCAGGGTATATCTATTTAGGTCTTCTGCCCATTTTTGAATTGGGTCGTTTGTTTTTTTGACACTGAGCTGCATGAGCTGCTTGTAAATTTTGGAGATTAATCCTTTGTCTGTTGCTTCATTTGCAAATATTTTTTCCCATTCTGAGGGTTGTCTTTTCATCTTGTTTATGGTTTCCTTTGCCGTGCAAAAGGTTTTTTTTTTTTTTTTTTTTTTTTTGCAGTATGCGGGCCTCTCACTGTTGTGGCCTCTCCCGTTGCGGAGCACAGGCTCCGGACGCGCAGGCCCAGCGGCCATGGCTCACGGTCCTAGCCGCTCCGCGGCATGTGGGATCTTCCTGGAACGGGGCACGAACCCATGTCCCCTGCATCGGCAGGCGGACTCTCAACCACTGCGCCACCAGGGAAGCCCCTGTGCAAAAGCTTTTAAGTTTCATTAGGTCCCATTGTTTATTTTTGTTTTTATTTCCATTTCTCTAGGAGGTGGGTCAAAAAGGATCTTGCTGTGATTTATGTCAAAGAGTGTGCTTCCTATGTTTTCCTCTAAGAGTTTTATAGTGTCTGGCCTTCCATTTAGGTCTTTAATCCATTTTGAGTTTATTTTTGTGTATGGTGCTGGGGAGTGTTCTAATTTTATTCTTTTACATGTAGCTGTCCAGTTTTCCCAGCACCATTTATTGAAGAGGCTGTCTTTTCTCCATTGTATATTCTTGTCTCCTTTATCAAAGATAAGGTGACCTTAGGTGCATGGGTTTATCTCTGGGCTTTCTATCCTATTCCGTTGATGTATATTTCTATTTTTGTGCCAGTACCATACTGTCTTGATTACTGTAGCTTTGAAGTATAGTCAGAAGTCTGGGAGCTTGATTCCTCCAGCTCTGTTTTTCTTTCTCAGGATTGCTTTGGCTATTCGGGGTCTTTTGGGTTTCCATACAAATTGTGAAATTTTTTGTTCTACTTCTGTGAAAAATGCCATTGGTAGTTTGATAGGGATTGCATTGAATCTGTAGATTGCTCTGGGTAGTATAGTCATTTTCACAGTGTTGATTCTTCCAATCCAAGAACATGGTATATCTGTCTCTCTATCTGTTTGTATCATCTTTAATTTCTTTCATCAGTGTCTTATAGTTTTCTGCATACAGGTCTTTTGTCTCCTTAGGTGGCTTTATGATGTTCAGTTTTAAATTCAATATGAGGTTGAAATGTTCTCAAACTTTTGCCAGGTGGAGCTATATAAACATGAAGCCCAGTATTTCATTTTAACAGTTGAGGTCCTTGTAATGCAATTTTCAGGACAGAAATAAGGGGGAAAAAAATTTGTACAAAAAATGTTAAAGGAGGTGGAAATGACATATGTATTTGTAAAAGAATATCCATACATACATTTGATCAGAAAGAAACCACTTTGCATTTACCCCCAGAAACATTTTCACTCACCTGTGACACCTAGATAAATTTACGTTTAGTATATATGATCATCTCCAAATATTTGAATTCCTACTTTGTACATAGAGCTTTTCTAAGCATTAAATTTAAATTTATCTCTTTGCTTCACAAACTATCTGGGATATGATACCTACTCTTCTTGCCATTCAGAAAGCATTTTGGGAGCCAAAAAGAATGATATTAGTAGCATTATCTCTTAGAATAGTCCTTCCTTGAAAGCTTGGCCGTGAAAACTCACCCTTTAGTAGGATGTGACCTGTCAGGTTTCTCCCTTCGTGGCCTTTCCTCTGCCTTATTAGATCATCATTAAGTTTCTGAAACTTTTTCCAGAGAAAGTTTTTTGAAACACTAATTTTATGAGAATCTCCTTGAAAAAAAGAGTTGTGCAAAAAGAACTGTGTGTTAAAAGAACTTGTAGATTCTGATTATATCCTCCCCCTTCAATATTGACACTGCATTTAACATACTAAAGTTGGGAACCTCTAGGAATTTGTTTAATCCTGCATTTTGTAAACATTTGAACATCACATTCCCCATCCCCCATCCTTTCACGTAGCAAAAACAAACTATGAAAAATAATGGCTGTCAAAATAGGATTTACAAAAAAAAAAAAATAGGATTTACAAAAGGGCCCATTGGGGGAGGGGGAGATTTTGGAACTTATATTTTTCTTGGTTTTTACCTAATAAAGGAAAGAAATTGAGCTCTAGAAATATTTACAATGTAGATTGACCTTGGTACCCTTATGCAGTCCCTGTGCTAATCAGTCATTTTTCATTAGAGGAGTAGAAGTTGTACAACGCAAGGACTTCCCTGGCTGTTTGGTGGTTAAGACTCCAAGCTTCCATCACAGGAAGCACAAGTTCGATCCCTGATCAGGGAACTAAGATCCCACATGCCACATGGTGTGGCCAAAAAAAAAAAGAAAGAAATTGTGCAACACAGAGGCGTTGGCATTGGTGCTTTCAGCACCTCACGCTTTTGTTTTCAGCACTTTAGGTTTGGTGCTAAATTTAAGGATTTACAGGTTATAGTATCTATTATTAACTAAATTCAATCTCAAAAAGTGAATAAATGGCTTAAAAAGATTCCAACAGGGACTTCCCTGGTGGTCCAGCGGTTAAGACTTCACCTTCCAATGAAGAGGGTGTGGGTTCAATCCCTGGTCGGGCAGCTAAGATCCCACATGCCTCACGGCCAAAAAACCAAAAAACCATAAAACAGAAGCAATATTGTAACAAATTCAATAAAGACTTAAAAAAAAAAAGATTCCAACAAAGAAACTGTAGATTAAAGATAATAGTAATGAAGCAAATATATATCAACATGAAAGTGGCAAAACTGACACTTCTCTTCTAAAACCATCTCTTGGAATTCCCTGGTGGTCCACTGTTTAAGACTCGACACTTTCACTGTTGTGCGCCCAAGGTTCGATCCCAGGTCGGGGAGCTAATATCCCGTGAGCCGTGTGGCATGGCACAAAAAAAAAAAATCTCTTTTATTAGTCACTTTGTGAGGTAGAAACAGTGATGACGTGATCAAATCTGACAAGAACTTGGCCCTCCCGAAAAGGAAATTATCATTCTAAATATGGCTTGTGATCCCCTGTCTTTAATGATTCAGTTAGTGTCTATCATGGAAGAAGAAACAACTCCAGATATTTCAAGCCGAAAGGGACTTAAAGTAGGAAACTGGTTACAAATGGTTTACAGAATGGAATAACAAAAATGGAAGGGCTGAGGTTGCCAGAGATGAGGAAGCTGCTGCTTCCAGAGGTGCTTCCACAGCACAATAGAAGAAAACCGCCCTTCCTCCTGCTTCCTTCTTCCATTGGCAGAGCCCCAGCTGGGAACAGGCTGGCAGGGGAGTCTCGGAAGTGTGGCCTGCAGTCCCCTGATGCTGCTACCACCGCCGCCAAGGCTGGGAGCTGAAGGCTTATTGGAAATAATTTGACATAGTGACCCTTGACCTTTGTGTTGTACCGTAAGTTGTATTAGCTGTTGCTGGTTCAAAGCCATCACAGTTTGCAATTCATTTAAAGACTAAGCATCCAGAACATGAAGACAGATCCACTGTATTTTGAGAGCAAAACAAAAAAAAGTGTTTTGTAATTTTGACAAATTAAATTAAAACTTATTCCTAAAATATTTTTATTTCATCTCTTTAAATTTTTTGTTCTTGTATGCTTTATAAAGATAACTGTGCATATTAATACAGAATACATTTTTTAATAATTTTATTCATATAGTTCATGCTTTACATTTTTTACTGATTGAGATTTCCCCAGTGGTCCAGTGGGTAGGACTCAGCGCTTTCACTGCTGAGGGCCTGGGTTCCGTTCCTGGTTAGGGAGCTAGGATCCCACAAGCTGCGTAGCGAGGGAAAAAAAATATTTTTTTTACTGATAGAGTTGTATAATCAAAATATAGAGTCAGCTGATGTGTAAGATTCCTTTCAGCTCCCTCCAGCCCTGATTGCAACTAAGGGTGCTTGTGTATGTGTGTTCTGGTTGACATTGTGGACATCATCATCCAGTCTGTGTAAATGTCACAGTATTCTTATATGTAGTCTCCATCTTATGACCTTTCTCATAAGGAATCCCTTTTCTCATAAGGATTTGTGTCTTCTCTTGTCTAGACAGTGGTTCTCAATGCTGGCTGTACACTAGAATCACCTGGGAAGCTTTTAAAAAGAAAAATACCTCCAGAGATTGATTGTATTGATCTACTATGGAGGCCAACTGTCTTAAATTTTTAAGTTCCCTAGGTAATTCTAGCATTCCGCCACTGATCCACTGTTACAGGCATTTTTTATAGCTCTGTCTGCCATCTCCTGTTGGGGTGGGGAGCAAAAATGATGCCCGGGAGGAGACCAGGAAGTCTCTTTCCACTAAACCTAAGGCTTTTAAAAAGGTTTAGTATCTTCTCGTCTCTGTTATCATCAATCCCCCTCTATGCCCCACCCACCCCAGCTTGAAAAAAGATTTCTCTTTCCCTTTTTTTTCCTGGCAAGAGCTCTTAGTCTGAAAATGATAGAGAATTAGAAAAAATTGAACTAGAAAACTACTGTTGGAGGTAATAGAACTATTACATAAAATCTTGAAGTAAACGCCCAGAAACTAAAAAGAAAATTTATTTTATGCATACTCTGTTTCCTTCTGTGTGGCAACCAACTGCGTTAGTCTTCAGAGCTAGGGTTGTTG